>NC_080757.1:23993151-24296181 GCF_020826845.1 Diceros bicornis minor | reverse complement strand
TCTCGTTCAGATCCACAGCTTCACATCATCTACATGCTGGAAGACTTGGCTTCTCCTTTGAGCGCCAGCCTCAGCCAGCCAGTGCCACTTGACATCACCGCATTAATCTCATTCCCATCAGACCCCATCTCTTCCTCCCTCAGGCTTCTTCAGACAGTAAATGGCATCACCTTCCAAAGCAAACATTTAGGAGCCATCCTGATTCCTCCCTTTCTTTCATTCCCCACAATTAATCCATCATCAATAAATAAAATTCACATTTCTTACCCTGGCTGACAGTCCTGCCTCTCTCTCTGACTTCATCACACGCCCGCCTTCTTCACACTTACTGTGCTCCAGCCTTCCTTCCATTCCTGAAACACATCAACGTATTTCCTAGCTCGGGGCTTGCATTTGCCGCTCCCTCTGTCTGGAACGCCCTTTCCCGCCTCATTACATGGCTACGACTTCTCATTCTTTAGGACTCAGATCAAATGTCTGCTCTTCAGAGGGTCCTTCCCTGACTTCCTGAGGTAAAGTTTCTAAGTTATTCTCACTCACATCCCTGGGGTTGTTTTCTTTATAGCACCAAAACTATCTCCTTTATTTATTTGTTATCTATGTTTCTATTGTCTGTCTCTATCCACAAGTATATAAGCTCCTTTAGGGCTATCTTGTTGATCATTGCACCTGGCAGGGTACCTAGTACCTCATAGGAATTCACAAATGAATGAATGAAAGGAGGAAGTTGGAGGTTTCTAATTCAAAAAATACTTCTCCAGAGAGTCAAGTTTTTATATAAACCATAGAGTTGAAGGTAAGTACATTTGTTGTTCATAAGGCCTTAAATATATCTGCATTTGAGGGGAGGAGAATTGTTTAGGAAGAAACCAGAATTAGAGAGACAATTAATTCCAATCCATGGGGCCGGCCCCATGGCTTAGTGGTTGGGTGCACACGCTCCACTGCTGGCGGCCCCAGGTTCGGGTCCCGGGCGCGCACCGATGCACCGCTTCTCCGGCCATGCTGAGGCCGCGTCCCACATACAGCAACCAGAAGGACGTGCAACTATGACCTACAGCTATCTACTGGGGCTTTGGGGAAAAAAAAACGAGAAGGATTGGCAATAGATGTTAGCTCAGAGCCGGTCTTCCTCAGCAAAAAGAGGAGGATTATCATGGATGTTAGCTCAGGGCTGATCTTCCTCACAAAAAAAATAATAATAATAATGCCAATCCAGGCGCTGCAGAGCTGACAGGTGATTAACTCAACTGCTGACCAATAGAGAGAAACTTCCTAGAGAGGTGAGAGGTTCAGGAGCAGAGTTGAAGCACGTGGATCGTGTATATTTACATCACACGTACAGGGGCCGGCCCGTGGCTTAGCGGTTAAGTGCGCGCACTCCGATGCTGGTGGCCCGGGTTCGGATCCCGGGCGTGCACCGACGCACCGCTTCTCCGACCATGCTGAGGCCACGTCCCACATACAGCAACTAGAAGGATGTGCAACTATGACATACGACTATCTACTGGGGCTTTCAGGGAAAAATAAATAAATAAAATTATAAAATTATACATCACACGTATTATAACAGCTACTCTGTATGGAGCCCCTGCTAGTACAGGCACTGTGTTAAGTGTTTTATATTCACTATTGTGATTAATCCTCACAAAAAAACCTGCAAAGTAGGTACTATTTCTAAGCCCATTTTACAGATAAGAAATCTGTCATGTAGAGAAATAGCTTGCTAATTGGGGTTTAAACCCAAGCCAGCCTGACTCCAGAACCCATAACTCTACTGTCCAGCATGCTCTGCCAGACTCCGGACCACACCATGAGATGGGCAGGGTAGGGACTGCTTGGCCAATTTTAGAATTAAGCAAGCTATGATTCAGAAATATTGAGTGACTTGCCCAATGTCATCCAGCTGATCAGTGGTGGCTTGGAACTGAGTGCAGGTCCTTCTGACTTTGATCCCAGGACTCTGTCTGCTACAGCTCATAGGCACTAAAAGGACTAAAGATGAGACTGGGCACGATGTATGTGCCACGGACCCTTGGAGACCAAGGGAGAGGAACAGATGCCACACAGTGGGAAAAGCTGACATTCCTCTCTCCCCCAGGCATTCCTGGAGAAGTATGGATATCTCAATGAACAGGTCTCCAAAGCTCCCACCTCCAGGCAATTCAGCAATGCCATCAGGTAGGATGGAGGGATGTAGAGGATGTGGGGTGCTGCAATGCAAAGCTTGGTTCTCCTCCTTCCTCCTCCTGGAAGCCTCACCTCCCACGTGTGTCCAGGAGGTCATTGCTCCCTCCCTCCCCTGCACCCAGCCTCCTGCTGTCTCCAGGGAAGCTCCTTGCCCTCACCCCCATCACCCACCCTCCCTTTGTGGTCCTTTATCTCAGTTCCTCCTGACAGGGAGTTCCAGTGGGTGTCCCAGCTGCCGGTCAGTGGCGTGCTGGACCCCGCCACCCTGCGCCAGATGACGCGGCCCCGATGTGGGGTTGCAGATACTGACAGTCAGGCGGCCTGGACCGAGAGGGTCAGTGCTCTGTTTGCTGGACACCGGGCCAAAATGAGGCGTAAGAAACGCTTTGCAAAGCAAGGTGAGCATTGTTAAAATCTAGCCAAGCTGGGGTTCTCCAACATCCTGTAGCCCCATGGCCAGAAAAGAAACAGCTCAGCCTCTCACTGGGCTTTGTCAGTAACCTCTTCCCTAGGGTGGGAGAGGGGGACGCAATGGGACCCGTCCACTTGAGGACCATGTTTGTGAACACAGACGTTTAAATCAGAAGTGAACCTACATCGATGAATTTTCATCGTGCAAGCATTTTCCAGAGCAAACCCCATCAAGCCCACTTAATTCCTTGATCAATTTGCTGTGCAGGGCAGTTAAACTATTGCCAACATTTTCCTTGATATTTTACTGAAGTTATTTTGATCAGAATCGATTCTTTTTTCATAAGAACTGTTCAACAAAGATGTGAATCATCGATCAGTTTTATTTTGTCCATAGCACTTTTTTTGTGTGTGTGTGAGGAAGATCAGCCCTGAGCTAACATCCAATGCCAATCCTCCTCTTTTTGCTGAGGAAGATTGGCCCTGGGCTAACATCCGTGCCCATCTTCCTCTACTTTATGTGGGATGTCGCCACAGCATGGCTTGACAAGCAGTGCGTCAGTGCGCGCCTGGGATCCGAACTTGCGAACCCAGGGCTGCCGAAGCAGAGCACACGCGCTTAACTGCTATGCCACGGGGCGGCCCCCATAGCACATTTTTTAACAGCTTTATTGAAATATAATTCACATACCATACAATTTACCCATTTAAAGTGTACAGTTCAGTGGCTTTTAGTATATTTGCAGAGTTGTGCGACCAATACCACAATCTAATTCCAGGACATTTTCATCACTTCGAAAAGAAACCCCATACCCATTAGCAGTCAATCCCCAGTCCCCCTCCCCCAGGCCCTGGCAACCACCAATCTACTTTCTGTCTCTATTGATTTGCCTGTTCTGAACATTTCATCATAGCACATTTTACGCATTACAGTTTCTGCTGTTGTGATTTTCCTTTTGTCGTTTTGGTGTTTTCTTCCCTTCTCCTCCTCCTCTTCCTCCTTCTTTGTCCAAATCCAATCTTCCGGGGTCAAATGTTACAGATCTAAGATTCATGAAAAGAAGATTTGATTCTTCGTTGATTCCCCACCAATAACAAGTTATACTGTGTGCAATTTTAACATCTTGTTTGTACTAAGTCTAATTTTCTGTGATGAATTTTCACAGTTTTTGAGATTTCTAACCAGATGAGGGTGTTCAGTCAGGTTTTCATCTATAATTATTATTACTATGAGTACTTTCAGCCATTGCCTTTTTTAATTTGTGTTAACTACTTTTACTGACAATATCCATTATGAACAGGACAGAGGGCATATAGTTTGTTTTTATTTCTTAGCTAATCCTGAGGAAATTGTAGGCGGTTCCCCTCAGCTGTTGAGGGTGGCTGTTTCCAAGTGTGTGCCAATCCAATTCCGCTGTATCTACACATCCAGCCACTCTGGGTCCCCAGTACTGACCAGCCACGTTCCTGATAAAGCAAGGAGGCAGTGATGGGGTCCATATTCTGAGGTCAAGATGTCCCTGGTGTCAACCTGTTCTGTGTCCCACTGTGTTTCTGGACAGCAGAGGGGAACAGAGGAGAAGCGTGAGCTGGAGCGATGTCCCTGGAGCTGGGCCTCTGGGTTCAGCTGTTGACCCGGACGACGTCACTTTGCTCTGTTTCCTCATCTGAGGCCCTTTCAGATTGCAAAGGAGAGACGGTCCCTGATTACCCAGGAGAAGGGGCTGCTTGTGAGAATACAGAGGCAAGTGGGGCAGCTCCTGACACAGTCTCAGCAGCGGCCCTTCCAGGCTAGAGTTGGTGTCTCGGAGAATTGGGACAATGCCTCCCCAGCATTCAGGGCGTGACCTGAGCACAAGGGATGCTTCCTTCTGCCAGCATCTCATCTTCTCATGCCTCATGGGAGGATCTGATCTAGTCCGTTTGTCACTATCCAATTTGGACCGTCCCTTTTAGACAGAGATTCATACTGAACCATCTCCCAGGCGGGTGGCCTTGCCTACCAGCTTAGCCCCATTTCATTGTCTGACACTGATCCCCTGGTCCAGACAGCAGTGGCCAGGTGAGACAGAGAATTTCCCTGTTGTTCACAACATGAAACACAGCAATTTGACTTCCTTTATCTCCTGGGTGGGAAGACATTCCCTAGAAAGGACCTGAGGACTTGGCAGGCACTGAGCATTTCCTATGCCTTAGGAAAGAAAATGTAATAATGACAGTTAACACTTACTGAGCATTTATGATGTGCCAAGCACAGTTCTAAAGGGATTAACTCATTTAATCCCATAACAAACCTATGAGATAGGTACCATTATTATCTTCATTTTACAGATGGGCAAACTGAGGGACAACGAGCTTAGGCAACTTTCCCAGGGCCACATAGCCAGGGTGTGGCCAAGCCTTCCTGTCATTGGGAGGATTGAGATTCTAGATATGAAAAATCCCAGATCCTGGGTAGGTGCTTCAAAAATGAAGTGGATTCCTGGGCTGGCCGACTTTCCATTATGTGGGTGAATGCTATGCAGGGTAGGGTTGCCAGATAAAACACAGGATGCCCCCAGTTAAATTTGAATTACAGATGAACAACAGATAACTGTTTTGTTTTCACATACGCTAAAAAAATCATTAGCTGTTTATATGAAATTCAAATTTAACTAGACATTCCATATTTCTATTTGCTAAATCACGCAACCTCATTCCAAGCACCTGCTCCCTCTGGGCCCGCAGGAATGATTTTCAATCCCCCTGCTCCCTCACAGAGCTGGAGGGGTGGGGAGCACAGGGGTGATTCTGGGGTGGGAAAGGAAGGAGAAGGGAATGGATATTTACTCAGCACTCACCCCATGCCAGGCAGCTTCACATTGCTATTTCATTTGCTATTTCATTTTTACCAGGAGACAGGTCTTATCAAGCCCACTTTGCAGGTAAGGAAACTGAGGCCTGCAGAGATTCCATAATTTGTCTTGTAAGGTTGTAAACAGGGCTCCTGGGATTCCAACCCTTGTTCTTTCCACAGTATCAGTTACCTCTTGGGAGTCAGGAATCCAGGGTCCTCCCCAGGCAAGGAGTCTAGCTCTCTTCCCCTCCCCATCTTGTTTCCCTTCTCTCTTCCCTTTTAGATTTTGGAGCAAGTGGGGGTGGGGGGTGCGGCGTGCAGTGCCAGGTGCTACTGTGGGCTGGACGTCACCATGGAAACCAGCCCTGCCAGGCCAGGAGTTTGTGATGGGGCCTGAAGTTGGCCAGCCTCGTGCAAGGACACAAATCTGGGAGAAGACAGGGGAGAGGGCTCAGGCTGCTGGACGGGGCAGGTCCTTCCTTCCTGGCAGGCACACCAACGACCCTCCGCCCGGCTCCCCTCCCAAGGAAAATTAGTCATTTTCTCTCAATTCCTGTTCTTATTTGTCTTCCCTATCCTCTCTCCAAAACACACACACACAGTTTCACAGAAGATTTTTATCCTGTGAGCTGTCACCTTCACTGGCTACCTAGAGTGAGAGAATCGCCCACCCTCCCCCTTTCTTGCCTGTGGAGTGAGGGGCCTCCCTCGCTGCAAAGAGGCAGAAGGAGCTGCCTCACACTTTTCTAGAAGCTTGAAGGTTGTGGGGAGAGTCTGGGAGTTGGTCACCCACAGCAGGGTGTGAAGGAGCCCAGTACCAGCCAGTCCAGGGCCGGGTGAAGACTTAGAATGCAACTAGAAGTGTTATTGGCACATAATGAACCCTTAGGTGGGCGGCGCCTCTGAGCTCCAGGCCTTCCCTCCGCCTTCCTTGTCTCCCTCCCTTCCTTAGAATCCTCTCTTCCCTCCCTGAGGGTTGGTCACTGGCCGGGAGGGGTTGGGTGGCCGCCAGGCCAAACAGGCCCCGAGGAGACAGCATTGCCTTGAATGGAGCTTGGCTCAGGGGTGGGAGAAGGGGCATTCCCCTCCCTGACTCCCATGGGGGATGGAGGGAGGAAAAGACGCTCAGCTCCTCTGCTCTCTTAGACCCTCCCTTTCATCTGGAGAATTTCAGCTCCTGCAGAGCGTCTGCTTTGACCCAAAGACGTGGTGTTTAGGCAAATTTATGAGCCTTGAGTCTTAGCAAATGTGCCTGCCTATCGTGTGGTATAGTGGAAAGAGCCCTGGATTAGGTGTCGGCCTGGGCTCAGGGCCTCGGTTGGCTACTCACTCATTCTGTGACTCTGAGCAGGTCCCTTCCCCCAGTCTCAATTTCCCCAAAATAGAGCACAGACACGTTGGATAAGGAGATGGCCAAGCTTCTATGACTTCACTCCTCCTGCCTGGTCTGGGCAAGGACTTCCCCAGGACAAAGGGGCAGGAGGTCTAAAACTTCAACCGCCCCTCCAAGGGGAGAGGGGGCTTTGCCCGCTGGCCTGGCCTCCCTGCCCTGTCCACTCATCATCCATGCCCCAGGGATCTGGTCCATTTGGGAAACTGAAGCCCAAAAGACGACACGATTCTTGTGCCCTCCCTGGGCCCAGAAGTCCTGCCCCTGAGCTGTGAGTCTTCCACTTGGAGTCACAATCTTGGCCCCTGAGCTCGCAGGGCTCAGAAATGGCCCATGAAAATCTCAGGATCTGGACCTTCTAAGCTCTCTGGTCCTGGGGGCATGGTGAGCTGCAGAGGGACCAGTTGACCTGGGGCTCAGGCAAGAGGCCAGAGTCTCAGTTCTCAGGGAGGAACTGCAGTTTTGGGCAAAGGAACTTTAGAAACTCTTAACTAAGTGGAGATGGAGAAATTTCTCTCTCTCAGTGACAAAACACACCCTTTGTTCTTATTTGTTTTCACCTCAGAGCCCTCCAGAGTCCCTGAGGAAGTAGGGGGAGGCTGAGGGGTCAGGGAAGGACCTCGAATAAATGGGTCTTGTGGTCACTTGTCAGCAGGAGGCCCGAGGCTCTGGAAAGGGAGGCGGCAGGAGGGCGTGAGAGGTGGAGAGGAGGAAGGGGTGAGGGGGCCGTCACAGCTGGGCCCTGGTGGCCCCACCTCTCTTCCATCCGGACATGGTAGGTAGGGCCTGGGATCTGCTGCCAGCAAGAGGAGCAGAGTGCTTTTCAGGCTCAGCCCAGGCTGTAGAGAAGAAGACTCCAGACTAGAGAGTTTTTCAGGTTGGGGGCTTTTCCTGGGCAGAGGCTGCATCTCCCCCATCATACTACGACCTCCCCAGACCAAGCCACTAGGCTGGGGGCTCTCCAGGACAAGGGTAGTCCTGTCTACCAAGAGCAGTGTCTCCCCAGCCAAATGTAGGGCTTCCCAGGGCAAGGGCTGTGTCTTCTCCATCAGATCAGGGACTCCCTGGCAGAGGGCCTATCTCCCCATCATCCAGGTCCATGGGGACCAGTCCCAGGCTCTGCAGGTATGACTGACATGGCCTCTCTGGGTGGCAGGCAACAAGTGGTACAAGCAGCACCTCTCCTACCGCCTGGTAAACTGGCCCCAGCACCTGCCAGAGTCGGCCGTCCGGGGGGCTGTGCGCGCCGCCTTCCAGCTGTGGAGCAACGTCTCGGCGCTGGAGTTCTGGGAGGCCCCAGCCACAGGCCCTGCTGACATCCGCCTCACCTTCTTCCAAGGGGACCACAATGACGGGCTGGGCAACGCCTTCGATGGCCCAGGTGCTGACACGGAGCCTCTCTCCCACACGGCAGGAGGGGAACCCAGCTAGGAGAGGCAGTCTAGGGAGGGCAATGGAGCATTCACTCTCCCTTTAGCCTTGGCCAAGCTGTATCCCCCTCCAAAGAACCCTCAGTCTCCTCATCTGTAGAATGGGAACAATGGTCCCTGCCCTATTATACATCACATGGCTGAGGGGACAGCCAGATGAGGTTCTGCATGGAAAGTGCTTTGCAAACTAAAGAGTACTGTCTATTCTGGGAGAACCTTCTGAGGTCCCATCATCCATCCCCTGCCTCTAGACAGGCCTGTGCCTCTCTTGTTCTCCAGGAGTGGATGTTCTCCAAACCAAGCCCCTAAAAACATCCAGAGGCCACCACTGCCCCACTCCTGCCCTCCCACACCCACTACCACAGTCACTGCCATGGGGCGAGAGCATTCTACCCCTTGCCTGCCACGGAAGTGCTTCACATCCCCACAGCCCCAGACAGTTCTCCTGGTTGCCCCCAAGCTAAAGGGCTTATGGCTGCAGTTTAAGCTGCTCTCCTCCCATTCTCCCCAATACTGGCCTTCAGAACCTGAATGAGGGCTGTCTGTGCATCTCCTCCCCGCGAATGAGGAAAGGAGACCTGATTGGAGCCCTTCAAGGTGGAGACGTAAGCCCTGTGTGGCCCAGGAGCTCAGGCCCCACCTGCCTTGCACTCTCCTGCTTTCCGTCAAGTCCACTCAGAGCAAAGCCCACTTCAGGCCCGGCTGCTGGGACCAGGGTAGGACTGGAAGAAATCTAAGCTTTTTAAGAATCCACATGTGGCACACAGGTGCTTGCACGTAACTCACTTCACCCATGATATCTACACGAGATGTTTATATCCATACCCAGATAGAATCTGGTAACTGAGACAGCACTGACCTGGGAGTCAGCTCTCTGATTTGGGACAGGTGCTCTGTCTTTTTGAGTTTAGGTTTTCTCCCTTTGAAACCTGCCCGTCTGTCTCCCAGGATTATTGTCAGAGTTGAACAGAAGGGACTAACATTGCTCAAAACAGCTTGAGGCATATTCAAAACAGGAGACGTGTTCCCCCTCACATGACCAACTCTCCATGCCCCATGAGGCTCTCCTTTAACGGCGGTCTCCCAACCTTTGTCGGTCCCCATGAGCCTGGCCTCCAAGAAGGCAATGCTGGAAGAGCCCTCAACAAGCTTCTAAGCCAACATTTCCCCCGTGCAGTGTGCTGACCTCTGCCCCTGTGGAAAGTGAACTGTGAGGGGTGGGGTCCTGGAAACCGCATAACTGATGAGCTCCATCTGTGGCACGCTGCAAGCTGGAGAATCACTGATGCAGCCCAACTCCCTCTGCTCATTCCTGTTACAAGCAGGAGGTAGAGACCTACAGAGGGGCCCTGGCAGAGGGAAGGCAAGAACGCAAGAATATATAGATATATGCTTTTTATTAAAGAAACTATGCATACGCATAAACACACCCAGTACCCAGATCACAAAACAACATTACCAACACTCCAGAAGGTCCCATCATGCCCCCTTCTGGGGTAACCACTATACCTACTCCTAGATCTTTTTGAAAATAATTCCTATGTAGCATTTATTATGTGCTGGGCGCTAAGTCTTATATGTGACATACACATATACACACATCCCTTTTTAATTCTCAAAACAACCTTGTGAGGAAGAAGCTCATTATCATCATTCCTATTTTCAGATCAGGAAGCTAAGACGCAGAGGGGTTAAGCTACTTGCCCAAGGTCACACAGCTGGTAAATGGTAAAACCAGGACTGGAACCCCGGCAGTTTGGCCCCATGCTATGTGTACGCCACGTTGCCTCTTAGGCGTCCATACCCCACAGCCTAGTCATGTGTTCCCTGCTCCACACTTCAGCTTCTGCTAGACTTAATTAGGAGGGAAATTATGTAGCAGAAAACAGCCACACGCGCCCCAACGGCATTAGCGCCGGGCGGTGGGAACTTGGGAGCGTCGCGGGCAGTGGCTCCCCTGACCCTCTGCGCCGCCTGCAGGGGGCGCCCTGGCGCACGCCTTCCTGCCCCGCCGCGGCGAAGCGCACTTCGACCGAGACGAGCGCTGGTCGCTGAGCCGCCGCCGCGGGCGCAACCTGTTCGTGGTGCTGGCGCACGAGATCGGCCACACGCTCGGCCTGACCCACTCGCCCGCGCCGCGCGCGCTCATGGCGCCCTACTACAAGAGGCTGGGCCGCGACGCGCTGCTCAGCTGGGACGACGTGCTGGCTGTGCAGAGCCTGTATGGTGAGCCCCCAGCCGCGCCCGCAACCAGTCTCACCCCTGCCCCCCCACCCCGCGCCTCTGGTGTTTGGACACCCGTTTCTCTGATAGGATCCCCCATCGTAAGCTCAGGAATCTGGCCTCCCAGTCACCGGTCCTGAAGCCTCAGGCTCCCCTCAAATCTGAAAAACCTCGGGCTCCTGATCCCGCATGCCCCGCCTCTAGCAATCCCATCCAATTCCTGTGCACAGCGCCCCTTCGCCTTCCAAGTCCTGCTTCCTGCCCCATCCCCAGCCTCGGCAGTTCCTCTCGCATCCCTGCCCCATCACCCAGACCCAATCCTTGGCCCCACCTCTTCCCCTCTCCCAGACCCTTCATTCCTGCTCCCAGTCCTGCTTACTATCCCCCAACCTCCCTCCTCCATGACGCTGATGCCCACTTCTGCCCAAGCCTGGGCCTCTGCCCGGCGGTGGACTCAGACAAGGCCTTCTTCTGCGGAATGAACTGGCCAGTGCTGCTGCCCAGCGACCTGCCTGGACCCCAGGCCTGCCTCAGCCCGGGGCTGTCTCCCTCAGAGTGCCGGGTGCAGAGGCGGGGCCAGGAGCCCTGGGTTCAAGTCATCGTTCCTTTCCTGATTAGCAGTTGCTCTTGGGCAAAGCATTTCCCCCCTGAGAGCCCTCAGTTGTACCTTCTGAGAAAAGGGATAATAATTGAGGCCCTGCTTACCTCACAGGGCTGTTGTACTCGTGGGTATGAACATGCTTTGTAGCCTAAGAAACCCACACAAATGTAATAATAACAGCTGCAATTTCATGAGTGTCTACCATGGGCCAGGCACTTAACACACAACACACCCATGAGGTAAGTACCTTTTTGTTCACAGATGAGGTGAATGGGGCTCAGAGAGATTAGGTAACTTATCCAAGGTCACACAGCTAAGAAGTTGCAGACCAGGATTCAGGAGCTGGTGCCAAATTTTAAGCTTGTTGGACTCTGCCTCACTCTCATAAGTATAGTAATGTCATTAAGATAATTGCTGTAATTATTACAGCCCAGGCCCCTGAACTCTGCCCTCATGTCATCTGTGTTGCCCAGGACTCAGAGAAGAGGATCCTCTGCCTTCTTAGTTCCAAACCCTTGTTTGGTCCCCCGCTCCAATTTTATCTCAGTAGGTTCCTCTTTCCCAGACTGTTCGGTAGGAGAGAGAACTTCTGAGTTTAGTGCTATGGTTAATACCAACAACCAAGGATAACTCTTAACCCCCAACCCCTGCTCTCCTTCCCTGCCCCTCGTATCAGATAATGATAAAAGGAGCCAAGGGGGAGGTCTTGAGCCCTCAACACCCCCCCACAACCAGTATGTGTTCTCTCCCTCTTCTCTCCTTCCCCATGAAGGGAAGCCCCAGGGGGGCTCAGTGGCCATCCAGCTCCCAGGAAAGCTGTTCACTGACTTTGAGGCCTGGGACCCCCACAGACCCCAGGGAAGGCGACCTGAAACCCAGGGTCCTAAATATTGCCACTCATCCTTCGATGCCATCACTGTAGGTAAGATGGTCCCACCCACGCCTCACCTCCTTCTTCCCTCCTCCCCCACATCTCCAGGGGGTCTCCAGAGCTGGAGTATAAGGTGGGGGGGGATGAATGATAAGATCCAGATATCCCAAGCCACAAGCGTTCTTGGTGTGGGCAGCAAGCCCACACCAAGCAAAACACTGCTTCCTCCTGTGCATTTTCCCCTCCGCCAGCTGTGCACACTACATCCTCTCTGGTCACTTGGGGAAGTTGGGTTCTAGAAAAGCACCTTCCCTGGAAGGAAGGCAGGAGGCTGATGGTCACTCCTCAACTCCCTCTTGTCTCCGGGCAGACGGGCAGCAGCGACTGTACATTTTTCAAGGGAGCCACTTCTGGGAGGTGACAGCTGATGGCAATGTCTCGGAGCCCCACCCACTACAGGAAAGGTGGCCTGGGCTGCCCCCCCACGTTGAGGCAGCAGCAGTGTCACTGGAGGATGGAGACTTCTACTTCTTCAAAGGTACCAGCCCTGGGGCAGATGAGAAAATTGAGGCCTAGAGAGGAGAGGTGACCTGCTCAGGTTCAAAAGAAGGAAGGAGTCTCAATTCCAGTCTGAACCTCTGGCCCCAGGGAACTCTGCCAGGACATTCCTTCAGGGATGGATGGGGAGGGGGGCGGGAAATGTGTCAAGGTCGTCCCAGAGAGAGAGGGTGGGAGAGTTTGAGAGAAGAGTAGAGGGAAGCAGAGAACCACTCCTGAGCTCTGCAGTTCAGCGGAGAATGGTACCTTCCTTGGAATCCTGGCTGTGTGAGGTTGGGCTTGTCACTTAACTCTTGGAGCTTGAATTTCTTGAATGGGAGAAATAATCCCTCAAGTTTGTTGGGGAAGGAGGATTAAGAGAACATAATGTCTGAGAAGTGCGCAGTATATTACTCCAGGAAATAGAGTTCATTCATTCATTCAACAGATATTGAGTGCCTTCTATTCACTAGACACGGTTGGAGGTGTTGGAATACAAGAGTAAAAGCAAAACAAAACTCCCTGCCCTCATAGAACTGGTAGTAGTCCTGGTTGTGAAGGAAGCCCCTGGCCTTCCTTGGGTTCCTTCTTTCCTCACCCAGGAGGGGGCCTGCTCCCCAGGGAAGGGTAGATAGGCTCCTTCAGCGCTATCTGCCCTCTGCTGACACTTGTTGGAAGTCTAGGCCACAGCAGTCCCTCCCCTACTGTTTATAACTAATTTTTAATGTGATCCATTTTGATTATCGTGAATACTAACCACCTAGGGCTCCAACGAGAGGGCAAGTAGAGGTATGGGGGACAGAGGTGGGGTGGAGGACCAAAGGGCGAGAGCCGCCGGCTCACCCTGGCTCTCCCAATGCCCCACAGGGAGTCGATGCTGGAGGTTCCAGGGCCCCAAGCCAGTGTGGGCTTCGCCACAGCTGTGCCGGGCAGGCGGCCTGCCCCGACACCCCGACGCGGCTCTCTTTTTCCCTCCTCTGAGCCGCCTCGTCCTCTTCAAGGGTGCCCGCTACTATGTGCTGGCCCGAGGGGGGCTGCAGGTGGAGCCCTACTACCCCCGAGGCCTGCGGGACTGGGGTGGTGTCCCTGAGGAGGTCAGTGGCGCCCTGCCCCGGCCCGACGGCTCCATCATCTTCTTCAGAGATGACCGCTACTGGCGCATCGACCAGGCTAAACTGCAGGCCACCGCCTCGGGCCCCTGGGCCACAGAGCTGCCCTGGATGGGCTGCTGGCACGCCAACTCAGGGGGCGCCCTGTTCTGAAGGCACCCCCACCTCTTAGTGAACTGTTGGTACCCTCCTGGCCCACTTGTGTCCCCTGCCCCAGGGGCAGAAGCTGTCTTGGAAGCTCTGAGCCTCCCTGCAGAAGACCCGGCAGGGAAGTTTGTCTGCATTTGTTCCCTGGGGAATGTGGCGTTGTCTTTGTGCTGTCCCCACCACAAGGAGGTGGGGCTGGGATCAATCCAAGGAGAAACCAAAAAGGGTCTCAGACCCCATGGCCCTTTCCCCAAGGACTCTTTTCTCCTCAAGCTTGGGGGATTTTGTTTCTTCTGCTAAAGGTGCAGTTCTGTCTATAAGGCAGCAGCACTGGGCAACCAGGGAGGATGCAAAACTCAACAGAGAGGTTGGGACCATTTTGCAAGACTGTCCCCTTCCCCTCAAGACCTCTTGGTTGAGTCCTTGGAGAACTGTGCCTTATTTAATCAGAGGCCCCACCCCCAGGAAGCCTGCATGGGTTGGGTTCAAGGGTCACCAACCTCAGAGGCCCTGAGGGGGGTCAGGACCCAGAGCAAGAGGGAGACTGATGCAGGCAGGCTTGCTGGGCCCTGGCTTTTTGTGGGGGGCTGGAATAAAGAGGTGCCCCCAGCTGGAGCGCCTGGAGGTGCAAACCAGCCATCCTTGGAATGGTTTCCAGGGAGAGCAGGTGGGCAGGATGCTGAGGAGGCTGAGACCATGCCCTTCCATCCAAGCCAGGGCCAGGGCTGTGTGTGTGTGTGTGTGTGTGTGTGTGTGTGTGTGTGTCGTTGTGATGGGGAGAGGGGCCTGCTTCTCCTCAGAAAACAAAATATCCTTGCTTCCCCTCACCCCCCAGGCCAGATGGAGAACCACATGTGGCAGGGAGAGGACAGGGGCCTCTCTGGAGGTCTGCACTGCTGCAGGGCTGGGGGCTCTGCAGGCTGGGGGAGGCCCTGTGCTCACAATGGCCTCATTCTCCAGGCCACACACGCAGCATTCCAGGAGCTCCTGCTGGCTGGCCAAGAATAGCTGGGATTCCTGGAGAAGGAACCAGCTCCCCAGCCTCCCTGTCTTCTGCCTCAGCCAGTCTCAGCATTTTAGCATCTGGTTCTCCGGTCCAGCCGCCCTCCACACCAGCCAGTACCTCATCTGCACACACATTGACCTCAGCAAGACCAGGCTTCCAGGGGGAGAGGAGAATGGCCTGGCAAGGTTCAGCCCTCTGCTCCCACGGGCATTCCTGGCCCTGTGCCTCCATTTTCTTCTCTGCGCAGTGGGGAGAATGGCCTTTGACTGCCCTTGGATGCAAGTGCTTTGTACTGCCCGGTCCGTGGGGGGGGGGGGGCGGAGGGAAGAGGCTCTAGCCCTGCCCTTTTTCCCTCTGGCTTGAACCTCAGGGAAGGGGAAGAAGGTCTGTCTTCATTACCCTCCCCAGAGCCAGAGGAGCCGCCTCTCCCCACCTCAAGGCACCGACACTTGGATTAGAGGCTTTATTGAATGATTTGAGGGAAAGGGGCAGGTTTCTCAGAGGGGTGAGGGAACCCAGAGGGTATTTTCTCTAGGCGATGCCTCTGCCCGTCAGGCCAGAAGGACCTGAAATACCCAAAAGAATGTGAGGCTGTGCCAGGGGACGCGAGTCAGGTGGGCGGCAGGCACTGGGTGCTGCCCGGGGGCGGGAGCCCTCAGGAGGCGCTCAGGAGGAATGGAGCACCAGGTGATGTTGGGTTTGGCATTAGGTGGGCGCTAGGTGACAGGTGGGGACGCCCCATCAACCGTGGGCCTTCTTGCCTGAGGAGGGCGCTCCGGGAGGGCGCCTCTGAGAAGGGGCAGTTCTGTGGAATGTGCTGGAGAGCGCTCCGCGTCATGGGAGAGGAGAAGGTTGCAGGGAGTTTGGGGTCAGGCGAGAATGGATGGCACAAAGGCTGGAAGTGGGGACGCTCAGGGGCTCCCGGCGGCCCCCGCCCCTCCCGAAGCCCGCGCCTCGCCCAGATCCGGGTGCTCCAGAATGCAGTGCGCCACGAAGGCCGGGTGGCTGTGCAGGTTCCTGCATTTCTTGCAGAAAAGGATCTCGCAGCGCGCGCAGCCCCCTCTGCGCGGCTGTTGCCGCCGCGTCTCCAGCACGCACGGCTCCTCCGGGAGGCTCCGCTTCCTGCGGGCGGGGACCTGGACGCTCAGCGCACCGCGCCGTCCCCTCCCGCCGGGGGCCCCGGCACACGTCCGTCCCGCCCGGGCCGAGGGCGCACCCTCACCTGTCGGCGAGAGCCGCCAGGCCGCCGAGCAGCGCGAAGGGGCTGAGCCAGCCCCAGAAGCCGCTGTCCGCGCGCCGCAGCAGCGCCACCTGCTGGGTGCTGGACTCCTGGCGCAGCGGGCAGTAGGACACCGAGTCCCGCTGGCCCTCGCCGCCCTCCGCGTCCTGGCACTCCGCCTCGCCCTCGGCCGCGCTCTCCTCCGGCAGCCTCTCCTCGTCCTCCTCCTCCAACCCCTCCTCGGCTTCCTCCGCCTCCTCCTCTCTGGCCCGGGGCTCCTCCGGTTCCTTCTTCCACAAAGGGGTCTTCACGCCTGCGGGCGGGCGGGGAGGAGGTCAGCGCAGGCCCGCTGTCCCCAGTGAAGAGCTCAAATACCCTGACTGTTGCCCACAACCCGACCCCCCAAAAAGGCAGGCGCCCGAAGGACGGTGCGTAGGAGATGCACAGGGACAGCAGGACTCCCAGAATCCTGCAGAGTTTGCAGGATTTCCCTGCCTGGCCGCTCCCGACTTCCCAGATTTCTGCACTTCCTAGCTGAGGATTCCGGGCAAGACACGTCGCTTTTGTCAAGCTCCGTTTCCTCAACTGTAAAATAGTAAAAAGTAATGCCTGTCTCAAGGGAGGCGGGGAAGAGATCGCGTCTGTGTAAAGCGCCCAGGCCCGAGCTCTGCAGGCTGGAAGCAATCAACAGGAGGTAGCCAGGAGGACTGTGAACCCGGAGGAAATGATGGCTCATCACGCCTTCCTTCTAATCTGGTGGGTACCGATCTCTGTGTGGGCTGTCAATAAACATTAAGTGCACTCATTGGAATGTTAATAGGTGGTGGTTTATATTTTGTTTTCTGGATGGGATTTCTTTCTTCAAAGTGGGCCCCTCGAGGAAGCCCAGCATCACCTGTGGCGGGGTGGAGAGGCAGGTGGGCACACCGCTTCTGCATGATTAGCAAAAGGTACCTCCGATAGCCAAAACAGTCAGAAAACGTGCCCCTTATGGGCAGAATAAGTAGAAGAAGGCTGCCCCAGGGGTGAGCCAATTAGGAAGAGCTGTCTCTTCCTCCTTCCAGGTTTGACCCCAATTGCCAGCAGGATTTCAGCCACCACTGTCCCTGCTTTCTGGTGCCTTTGTTCAGGGCACAAACTCCACAAGTCCAAGCTGTAGTCCTGACAGGCAGGAAGTTCCTGGGCTGACATGGAAAGTAACCTGGCCTCGGCTGGGAGGTGTGTGCCCTCACCAGCAGACACTTGCCCAGCACCACCGTATGCCCTGCTGTCTGCTGGCTCCGGGGAGCTGGACTTGTAAGGAAAAGAAGGGAGAGGAGGGCAGGGAAGACACGGTGCCTGGGGGTTGCCCTGGAAAGGTCAAGAAAAATTGCTATTGATCCCTGCCCAACCTGGAGAGAAAAGGGAATGATAATAAAATTAGTGTTCTAGCCCACATGTATTGAGCACCAACTGCATGCAATCACCATGCTAAACTCTTCATACCCCGTGGCCCTTCATCTTCACAACCCTTTCAGGTAGGTGATGAGGTAGGTAACAGAAGGGCTTCTGAATCTTACGTAAGACTTTTGAAACCTTTCAAGAAAAGTTGTTTCAAAGATTCTGCCAGTTCTTGGTGTTGCTAAAGGTGGAGAACCAGGGTCCACTGCACTTTTATTCAGGAAAACACATTAGGGAGCCTTCTGGTTGTGAGAGGCCAGACCTAGTGTGCAGCCAAAAAGGGGTGCTGGGAGGAGGGGGAATAGGAAACAAGGCTGGAAAGGAAGGTGGGGACTTAGGGTGCTGAGCTATGGAGTTTGGGATTTGTCTTTCAGCCGTGGGGAGCTGCTGAACATTATGATGGGGGGACGTTCTCATAGCTATGTTTTAGGACAGGGGCTGTGTTTTAGGCAGGACAGAGGGAAACCCCCTTGGGAATCATTATAGTGGTCGAGACCAGAGAAGACAAAGGTTTGAACAGCAGCAGGTGAAGATGAGGGATCAGAGGTCAAGAATATTCAGGAATATTCAGGAAACAGAGAAGAGAGGGCTTGTACATAGATGGGTAATTGAGAAAAGTCTGAAGTTCTACTCTGGAGTTGCCATGATGATGGGCTGTTTGGTCCATCCTGGAGTCAAGAAGCCCTGTCCTCCAGCCCCACTCACCATGCTTATCCATTCTTCCCAAGGCTGTGCTGCCCTCTTCCCCTGACCAGGGACTGGGATGAGAGGGAATTCCCAGAACCCACAGAACTAGGTCTGGTCTCTAGGGCCTTTGTTGGCTCATGAGGGGCGGGGCTAGAACCTCACCTGCCCATAGGGCTCCGCCCAGGAAGTGCTACCTTTTCTAGATCCTCCATAAAACAGTCAAAACCCAGGTGTTCCCCCCTTCCTTCTTGGGAAGGCATTAAATGGGGGTAGAGGATGGCTTTGGCCCTTAACAGATTGGGTTCAAATCTCAGTTCTACCACATAAGTATGAAAGCTCTCTGACCTTCAGCATATTATCTCTCTTCATCTGTAAGTCAGAGATAGTAGTACAGTACCAGACTTTACCTGGCCCACATCAAGCACTCAAAGCATTATGTTAATTTGTATCAGTATTTTCTCTCCTCCCCTTTCTGTCCTATCCCTATGCTTCCTCACCCCTGCTCCTCACTCTACCCACTTTCAACTCATTGCTTTAGCTCCAAGGATCAGAGGAAATGGCACCAAGTCAAATTAGAAGCAGGGCTGAGGTGAGAGCCAGGTGTAGCTCCTGAATGTTGTGTATGAGTGTGCAAGAGCTGGGGCTGGGGGAGGGAATAAAATCTTGGGGAAACTTCTTTTCCTGGCCTTTCAGTGGGTGTGTGGGCAGAGACAGGAGTATGCAGAGGGGCAGAGGATGCTAACCCAGACGTGGAGAGCCTGTCAGTCTGATAGGGAACAATGAAACGGTCCTCCATCCAAGTCTGAGGGTGGAAGGGAGTGGGGTCTCTTCCTTCAGTCCTCTTCCATGTTGGTGGAGGCAGGTTGGTGGGACGTAGGACAGAGAGAGCAGAGCAGCCCCCAGGAATCTCCTAGTCACGTGGCGGCAAACCTGTCAAGAACTGTGAAGGGTTGGCAGTTTTGCCCTTCTTGCAAGTGTGCAAGTTAGCCTGCTGTAGTTTCATGGGTGCTGCCAAAAAACATGAGACTCCTGGGTCAGAGACAAAGGACATTATTACTCATGGCACAGTAGCATCAGCATATTTGTGCCAACTCCCCTTGCCCTACTGTCCCACGGGTGCCATATGAATACCTGCATAAGCAGTGGTTTGCATTACAAGAGGAACCCTGAGCTTAGAGAACCCAAATCTTTTATAATAGGCAGTAAGCAAACCCACTCTTTGCTCCTGAAAGAGACACCATCTCTATCTTCCAAGGTTGTTCACTATATAAACACCCTTGAAAAGTCAGTGCCTCTGCTTACAAGACATGCAGAAATGTGAAAGATCCACGGAGAATTGTCTCCCAACAAACCCATTCTCCTTACATTTACTGAAAGAGCTTGTAGCCCTCTTGGCTCTTGATTGCAAACTTCAAAAGCTCACTCTGGCTAATTTATAGAGAAAGAATAATGGGAACTCACAGAATGGCCAGAAGACTTGACAACTGGAAAGGAACCAAGGAAGGCTGGTGACCATGAACACAGCCAAGATCACACCACAGGAACAACCCAGTTAGGAGGCTACTACTGGGGGCCACCCCTGGGCGCTGGTACCATGAGCAACCTCCTTGAGTTACGACCTAAGATTTAACGCTCCGGCAGGCACATTCAAGCCACTGAGCCTGTGCTGTGGCCTTTAGGGAACATCCCACCAAGACACCACAATAGGGTGTCCCCTGGTCTGCTCATTCATCTCATCCTGTCTCCCCCACTTCAATCTGCCCAGAAGCCCTTTGTCATACTTAGGGAGCTCATTTTCTCTTCTCAGGGCTAGTTGGGGTTTTGTGGACCTTCATAGAAGTTGGATTGTCATAACCAACAATGCCATATAAAAGCACATTAGAAATTGATCTCAACGGCCGGCCCCGTGGCTTAGCGGTTAAGTGCGTGCGCTCCGCTGCTGGCGGCCCGGTTTTGGATCCCGGGCGCGCACCGAGGAACCGCTTCTCCGGCCATGCTGAGGCTGCATCCCACATACAGCAACTAGAAGGATGTGCAGCTATGACATACAACTATCTGCTGGGGCTTTGGGGGAAAAAAAAAATAAAAAGAAATTGACCTCACGGGGTATAATATGGTCTGTAGTGAAGGCATGAGAGGTGATCCCACTAGCACCAGGAACACATGTATGCCTCCGGCACTCAGATGCCCCCTTGGGAGACCCCTTGAAAGGGGAGAAACTGCACTGATAATGAGCGTGAATTTAGAATCCTCTGGATCTGTATCCAAAAGAGACTACTTAAAACCAGAAGTAATGAGCTTTATTTTATTAGCAAGCTTAAGCATTATTTTCTGCCATTCACAAAAATCACATCTACAGAACAAAATGAGGTCAGTTACCAAAAGTAAAGCTACAATTTTTCTATTAAATTTTAATTTTAAATTAATAGTATAAATAGCTCTAACTTCCAATAACTAGGTATAACAGAGATGCAGTATTCATTTTAGTTGAGCAATAAAGTTATCTTTATTGTTAATAAACAAGAAATATCCAATAAGGTAGTAATTGCTATCCAAGTGGGGATATCTATAACAACATCTTATATTTGTATAAAGAGAATGGGGCCTCTTACACTTTGAATATCATGTCAGTTAAGATGTGTTTGGCTGGCCAAATGTCAGAATGCCCAAATAATAATGGCTCAAACCTTATAAAATTTATTAGTTCACTTATGAAGTCTGAGGTAGCGGTCTTCAGGATTGGTTCAGTGGCTTGATGAGGTTATTAAGGACCCAGGCTATTCTTATCTTTCCTCTCTGCCTTCCTTGTCTCTCCTCTTGGTTGCAAAATGACTGCTGCAGCTCCAAGCATCATGACCTCATGTGACCATGACCAAAGCAGGAAGTAAGGGGTTGCAGGGCAGGAACTTCTCAGAAGCCCTCCAGCAGTCTTCTCTTTGAACTTCATTGGCCAGAACTGAGGCACACACCCATTCCTAAACCTACCATTTGAGAAAAGGAATGGGACGCCAAGATTGGCCTAGACTGGTTGTAATTGGTACCTTTGATCAAGTAGGACTCATGGAGTATAGTTATAAAACAATTTCTTTTTTGCCTCCTTCAGTCCCTTTAAACCTGCTCAAGAGGAGGATATCCTCCTTCCTTTGTCCATGGAGGACAGACAGGCCCTACGACGTGTTCAGAGAACTCTTAGAAAATAGCAAACCCTATGGTCAGTGAAAGTTGATATAATGCTACATCTCCTTCCACCCTGGCTGGAGCCTGCCATGGGCTGAGGTGGGGGTCAAAAGATATGGTCCTTCCTCCCTCTTTCTCTGCCTCTCCTTCCTTCTCGGCTGGCCAACCACTAGTTTCTGCCCTCCCAGCCTCAATCCAGGCACTTCCTTGGATCAAGGAGGATACACTGGATTCTGGGGGGTCACTCGTTCTCTCTGTACCCCTAGGAGTCTGATGGTCTGCTTCCAGCTTCCCCTCTACTGAGGTCTTCCCCTCTACTGTTCCCCTCTTCCCCTGATGAGTGGCCCATCAGAAGCACTGACACATTCTTTGTTCAAACCATGTGAAGACCGCCTTCTGATTTCAGTGTAGCCACGCTCCTTCGTTCCTGCAATGGAGCAGCTAACCAGCCTGTATCACACGTTTTCAGTTTTCCACACAGTAGTCAGACTTCAGTTCACTGAGTCCCCCTAATGACTGGGGACACATGTCAAAGTCTTTGATGGGTCCCGTTGAAGCCCCTTTCTCTGCTTCTCCCCTTGTTTTAGGGGGGGGTGGGGGTGGAGATGGTGATATGCATTAGTTTCTGATTGCTGCTGTAACAAATCACCACCAACAGTGGCTTAAAACAACACAGCTTTCTGCCGTAGTTCTGAAAGTCAGAAGTAGAAAGTGAGTCTTACAGGACCAAACTCAAGGTGTCGGCAGGGCTGGTTCTTTCTGGAGGCTCCAAGGGAGAATCTGCTCTTAGCTTCTTCCAACGTCTAGAGGCTGCTGGAGTTCCTGGCTTGTGGCCCCATCACTCCAATCTCTGCCTTGGTTGTCACATCCCCTACTTCTGCAGTCAAACCTCCCTCTGCCTCACACTTGTGATTACATTTAGGGTCCACCTACGACAGTCTGGATTACCTCCCTGTCTCAAGATCCCCAACCACGTCTGCAAAGTCCCTTTTGCATATAAGGTGACATTCACAGGTCCTGGGGACTGGGAAGCACCCATCTTTGGGGGTCATTCTTCAGCCTACCACAGGCCACACAGCACAGCTGCAATTTTCTCTAAATAAATCTTCTTTGCCAATCCTCTTCCAGTCTGCAGCAACCCCACTTTTGTATACTCTAGGGGGAGAGAAGTCTGAGGGTCAAGTGACTTGTTTCTGGCTGACTCCTAGATAAATTCTGCAGATGGTCTTATTCCTTCTCTAGTGTGCTGCATCTACTGTATCTTGGAGCCTTGGCAGAAACTGCTATTTTAATTCTGCCATGATTGACTGAGACCCATCATGATTCTCTCTCTGAGGCTGGGCCCACCTTCCCTAATTTCCACCAGATACCTGAACAAAATAGGATTCTTTCAGCAAGAAAGAAAAGGAAATAGCTCCTCTGTATTGGGGTAACCAGGCTCTAGGATGGCTCCCAATGATCCTTGTCTCCTGGTAGCCGCAATCTCACGTAGTCCCTGCCCGCATGAAACAGGCTGACCTGGGTAACTGACAGGATATTGTGGAAACAATGGAGTGTGACTTTCGAGGCTAGGTAATAAAAGACACTGTGGCTTCTGTCTTGCCCTCTCTATTGAGGAGAGTGCTCTCCTGCTGGGGAAAGCAAGCTGCCACGTCATGAGGACACTCAATCAACCCTGTGGAGAGGTCCGTGTAGTGAGGAACTGAGGCCTCCTGCCAGCGTCAGTTTTCTTGTTTCCTCATCCATAAAATGGGTACAAAATCATAGTCCTGATGCCTTTAGGAGGTAACTGAGAGAAAATTCCCTTCTAAAAGGTAAAGCCAAGCCCTGCCTGATCCAGGAACCCATTTCCTCTCTGCCTCATATCCCGCCTCTTTGCTATTCCTGGACTCTGCCAAGCATGCCCCTGCCTGGAGCTTTTGCACTGGCTGTTCCCACTGCCCGAGTACCGTTCCCCCAGACATCCACAGGGCATGCCTCCTCATTTCTCTCAGGTCTCTGCTCAGATATCACCACAGCAGTGAGGCCCTCCCTTGACCGTCTTATATAAAATTCCACACACCTCATCTCCTTTAGTCCTTTCTTGTTCTTCCTGTATTTACCACCATCTGACTTACCACAGATTTATTTGTTTATCTCTCTTCCATCACCCCCTGACATGTAAGTGGCCTCCATGAGGTCAGGGACCTCATTTATTGCTCTACCCTCAGGCCTGTAATAATGCCTGGCACATATAGGCACTCAAGAAATATTTGTTGAATGAATGCGTTGCTGTAGCCATGGGGTAAGGTCCTACGATTGACAGCCCACTCCAGAGGAATCACATGGGTAGAGTGGGGGATGGGGCAGGTTCTCCAGAGAAAGTGGGGTTCACGGTGCACAGACAGGGCTGCTGGGAGAGTCAATGAGAGCTGGGACCCACCCATTCCTGAGCGTGTGTGTGTCCTGATGGTCTGATGCTTTCCACATACACTATTCCTTTATTCTTCACAACACACCAGAAAGGTAGATATTATTTTTCCCCTTTTACAGTTGAGGGAACTAAGGCACAGAGAGACTAGGTAGCATGTGAAGGTCACAGAGGGATTGAGGAAAGGGTCCAGGGCTAAATTCATGTCTCTGGATTCTATTGCTCTACGTCATCCTCACCCTACAGTGTTTGCTCAACAGGAAGGGGCATGGCACCCCTGGTCCTGCTTTCCCCCCCATTCCCCAGAAGCCCCCACCCCTGTCAATGGAGTGACAGAAGCAGCCCCAGCCTCTCCTCCTGCTCCATCGGCTCAAGGGCGGGCTCCGCAGGGCAGTGCTTGCCTGCCGGAAGAGTTAACAAGGAGTGTTTGTAGCAGCCGCTGTCTCCAAGGAGAGGAGGGGAGAGCAGACTGGAGAGGCCCGCAGGCAGGCCGGTGGGGTCGAGGCAGCCAACTCGACCTGTCCAGCCCCGGGGGGAGAGAGGAGTGTCCTCACCTCCATCTGTCCTGGGGGATGGCGAACTCGGCGGACTGGGCAGCCGGAGAGTGAAGTCGCTGCAGGGCCACCAAGTAGGGAAAGTTCTGGCAGGGACTGAGGAATGTAGGGGGGTGGGGGCCGGGCCTGGCCTGGTGGTGGCTGAAGCCAGAGGCAAGTAGCAGAGCCAGAGTCCTGGGCTCTGTGAGGGTAGAAGGGGAACCCCTGAGTCAGGGAGAACCAGCCACGACCCAGCAGGGGGCAGGAGTAAAACGCAGTAGCGGGAGAGAGGAGGCGCCCGCGGCCTCCCCTGCTGAGGCCATGTCCCAGCCTGTGGGATGTGGGAGGAGGCCTGGGACCCTAGGGCCTCCCGTGCGCAGCGTCCGGCCCTTTAAGTCCAGCGAGCAGTACCTGGAAGCCATGAAGGAGGACCTGGCTGAGTGGTTCCGGGATCTCTACGGGCTGGATGTCGACGCGGCCAGCTTCCTACAAGTGCTGGAGACGGGCCTGGTGCTGTGCCAGCATGCCAACGCCATCACTGAGGCCGCTCTGGCCTTCCTGGCTGAGGCACCTGCCCGAGCCCAGAGGATTCCCCTGCCCCAGGCCGGGGTTTCCTGCAACGGGGCCGCCCAGCCGGGCACCTTCCAGGCCCGGGACAACGTCTCCAACTTCATCCAGTGGTGTCGCAAGGAGATGGGTATCCAAGGTAACCACCTGGACCCCCTCCCCAGACCCTCATCTTGCTGGGCGTCCGTCTCCTCTCTGAGGGCCAGGCTGCATCGGGGGTCAGGAGCTGGAGTCCTTCCCATTTTGCCTTGGGCCAGCTCATCCCTTCCCTTTTTATGCCTCAGTTTCCCCATCTCATAGTAAATCTTCAATAAACAAATGTGTTGATTGAATGATTCATTCATTCAACCAACACATATTGAGTACTTATCTCCTTTGTGTTGAGCACCACGCTGGGCACTAAGGAATAATAAGACTCAGAGTCCAAGGAGTTCATGGTCTAGGAAGAGAGAGATAAGGAGACACATAAGTCAGAGCCCAATGTGATAGAATCTCCAAGTAGAGGCACACGTGCTGGGGAGCCACGGAGGAAATAGCTACCCAATGAGGTGGAAAGGGGGGCCATGAAAGGCAGCACAGAGGAAGGCGATCTGAGCTGAGTCTTAGGGAATGAACAGCAGTTTGGGGGAAAGGGAATTCTAGGCAGGGGGACAGCAGGGGCAAAGGCACCAAGAAGGCGCTGTGTGTGGATGACTGGGAGGAGCTGGGGTAGGACGCAGTGAGGAGACGACAAGGGAGGAGGCAAGTGGACGTTAGGGAGGGCCCGTCGTGCCGGGGCTTGTGACACTCAGGTGAGTGACATGTCAGGATCCCTAATCTCCTTGGCCTTAGACCAGCAGCGGGATGAAGCGGGATGTTGTGCCATCCTCCAGGCCAAAGGCAGTGGGGTGAGGCAGAGGGAAGGATCCAGCTGGGCTACTGGCTGGTGGCAAGGCAGTGAGGAGCAGGACTGGAGGGCTGATGAAAGCTGGTGTTTTACTGAGCACTTACCATGCGCCAGACTTTGTCTGCAAACACTTAACAACCATCCCCACAACAACCCCATGAAATAGGCTTCATCCCCGTTTTACAGAAGAGGAGACTGAGGCTCAGAGACCAGTGCAAGGTCACAGCTGGTGGGTGGGAGAGTCTGGGTTCCAAACTGGCAGCTGGCCTCCAGAGCCTGTACTCAACCCTGCACAGGGATGCGCGTGCTTGGGTTGAGGCTGGGATGCCTGGTGGATACCGGAGGTGAGAGGGGTGGGTGGGAAGTAAGACAACTGCTTCTTGCTCCTGGACCACCCTGGCAAACCGAGTGGGGAGATGGGCAAGGTGCAGTTAACCCTTCTCTCGCGTGGCCCACAGCCAGGCTCCAGGTTCCTCTGCTCCGCTGTGTCACCTCTTCCCACCCCCAAGCTCTCCTGTTAGAAGGGCCACCTTGTCTGCACTCAGTGCTGAGCAATTCGGCCAGACCTCTCCTAGGGGCGGGCTGACTCCACGATGCCGAGACCCAAACCACCCCACATGCCTGCCACCCGGAGCCAGAGATGGCTCGGCTTGGGAGGTCAGCAGGGGGCTCAGGCTGCCTCCCTCCCTCCCCTCCCCCTCCTTGCCAGAAGTGCTGATGTTCGAGACGGAGGACCTGGTGCTGCGCAAGAACGTGAAGAACGTGGTACTGTGTCTGCTGGAACTGGGCCGCCGCGCCTGGCGCTTCGGGGTGGCGGCGCCCACCCTCGTGCAGCTGGAGGAGGAGATCGACGAGGAGCTGCGGCTCGAGCTGTCCCTGCCCCCGCCCGACCCCCCGCCGCCCGAGCCCCCCGCGCGCCGACCCTGCCACTTCCGCAACCTGGACCAGATGGTGAAGGGCTCCGGACACACCCTCAAGGCCCCGCCTCCCCTCTCCCTCCCCCTCCTTCCCCCTCCGAGCCGCCGGCTTCTAAACTCCAGTCTCCACCCTGACACTAACTCACCCTGTGGCTTTGAGGAAGTCATGTCCCACTCTAAGCCGCAATCCTGATCACACAGAGTGGCAGCTAAGCCGCTTGTTGAGTTTTTATTTTAAATCCAGCACGCTGCACCTCCTCTCATTTAACCCCCATAGGACGGTTTTTAAGAACACAGACCTGGACACCTCGGTTCAAGTCTTAGTTCCACTGCCTTGCGGCTGTGTGACTTGGAGCAAATTATTTAACCTCTCTGTGCCTTGGTTCCCTCATCTGTAGCGTGGGGATAGGAACAGTACCTACCTTCCATGGCCGCTGTGAACAGCAAAGGAACCAGAGCATATGAAGTGCTCAGAACAGGGTCTGGCATAGAGGGGCCCTCTGTAGGAGTTAGCTCTTACTGAAAGTAACCTCATTTCCACCACCGAGGAATCGGGCTCAGGGAGGTTTCTTAACTTGCCCAAAGCCTAGATGCAGTGGAAGCAAGACTCTGACCCCAGCCTGTCAGATACCCAAGTCCACCTTCTTCACAGTTACACTCCACTGCCTCTGTCCGCTGACCCACGAGGGCGCTGCACTCGAGGTGACCACTCAAGGTCTTGTTCTCACTGGGTCATTCAAGTCTCTACTTGCTTCTCAGCCCCCCGGCCCTGACCTCAGCAGAAGACTTGGAGTTGGCTCTGGGGGCAGACAGGCCCTCCCCTGGGCTTGACTCCCATGGTGCGGAGCTTGGGCACCTGGGCCAAGGGGAGGGCTGAGCCCATTGCCCACTGCCCGCAGGTTCAGAACCTTGTGAGCCACTGCACATGTCCGGTTCAGTTCTCCATGGTCAAGGTGTCTGAGGGAAAGTACCGTGTGGGGGACTCCAACACCCTCATCTTCATCAGGGTAAGTCCCAGGACAAGGGTGGAAGGGCCCCCAGGGTCAGTAAAATGGGGTTTCCTTCCATGGGACCCGCCCAGGCCTGAAGGCAAGGACAGGAAGTCACCATTCACCCCAACTTATCAGGCCTTGGGGCTTTCTTTCTGTCCCTTGGAGAATTCCAGAAGATTCCTGGCAAAGTTGGCAAGCCTATCACCTCTCCCGCGAGAGCAGCCAGGCTGCGAAATATGCAGACTCCTAACTATACACGTGTGCAGGGGGTATTTGTATGCGCATGTGTGCATGGATGAGAGTGTGTGCTGGAAGCCTGCAGGTGGGTCCAAGAAGAGGGGACGCCCTCCACCCTACCCTCAACCTCACCTTTTCCCCCTGCAGATCCTCCGGAACCACGTGATGGTGCGTGTGGGGGGCGGCTGGGACACACTTGGCCATTATCTGGACAAACACGACCCCTGCCGGTGCACGTCCCTCTGTGAGTCCCTTGAGAGTCCCCTCCCTGTGGCTCTGGGTCGGGAGGCTGGAAGCAGAGGCGGGAGGTAGGTCTGATTTACAGAAGCAAGAGGTATGCGGGAATGCAGAAAGGAAGATACCAGAGAAGGCACAGGTGTGGTGCCCTCTCAGCCCCAGGAGGAAAGCTGAGCAGCCATAGTGCAATACCAATTACAGCCACAAGATGACGCCAAACACACAGAGAATCAGCATCATCTTGGCAGGGCTAAGGTCTAGCTCTGATATCCACAATGGTGGCACCAAGCATGACTTGGAGGGGTCTTTAGTGCTCCCATAATCTCCATCAGCACCTCAAGGCACCCAATGAAGCATGCAATCTAAGTAAAAGATGTGGACTTGCAATACAAAGGCAGCTTTACGCAAGTCCTCCATCTGGGCCCTCTGACCAGATTTCATCCCCTAAACCCCTCTAAGGAAATTCTGGCGCTGGCGCTGTCACTGTCACTGTCACTGTGGGTCCCACTGTCTCTAATGTGGGATGTGGAGCATGGGACAGCTGGGGCAGAGGAACAGTGGGCCCCATCAGTGGGAATTTAACCCTTTCTCCTCTCCTCTCTCTGGGGGTCTCTCTTGGTAGCACACAAGCCTGGCAGCTTCCTGAAGCCCCCAGTTCCCCCTGTGCAGCATGAAGTAAAGGTACAGGATGAGCCCTCACAGCCACAGCCAACGATGACCATCAGCCGCTCCCAGAGCCCACTGCCCCCTGTGGACTGGAAGACATATACCTCTTCAGGCCGAAAGCTGAGGCCCCCCACCTCGGCCTCCCCCAGCCCCTGTAGTGAACGAGGAGCAGGGGCAGGGGTCCTCAGAGAGACAGCACCATTCCTGAGGTACAGGGGAGGGACAGGGAAGGGCTTCTTTCTCCTTTGAAATCCCAATTCTCAGAGGCCACCCCACCCCAAGATAAAGGGAGCAGGTGTCCCAGCAGGGCCCCACCCCAACAAGAGTTCAGGTGTTCCAACTTTAGTATATGTGCTGCCGAAGCGAGCACGACCTCAGGTGTTCAGAACCAGAAAAGCAGCCAGTTACTTTGGGATCATCTAGTTACTTCATATGTCCTCCCATTTCACAGATGAAGAGGCTGAGGCCCATAAAGAGAACAGACCTACTCAAGGTCCCAGCAGACACTAAGACTCCCCTACCACCCAAGACTGGTGGCCTCTAGTTGTGGGATCTGACGTAACCCAGGGCCCGCACCAGGCTCCATTCTATCTGCTACACAGGGCACGAGGGAGAATAGACTTAAACAGTGTCTGCCATAAGGAAGACTCTTGGGCAGGCACAGAGGGAGAGGGAGCATCTGTTTCATGCAACATGAAGTCTGGCCCCCTTGAGTTCTGGCTGGGAAAGGCCATCCTTCCCAGAGCCAGGGGTCTGGATTAGGTGACCCTGCTGGCCTTATGATTCTCCCTTTCAGGTACCAGGAGAAGTCACTCGCCCCATCTCGGAGGCAGCTGCCAGCTGGGGACAGCCCACCCAACCCTCGATCCCCACCCTCCCATAGGGGCCAAGACCCATGGTGCACCTCCTCAGGGAAGAGGGAGGACAGATACCCCTTGCAACTCCTCAGGGGAACGACTCCCACATCTTGGGTTCATGAGGAGACAGACAGCTGGGGAACTCATGCCAGGGCCCCCACCCCGCAGAGACTCCGAGCACCTGAGGCCACCGCCAAGGGGACACCAGCAAGAGGAACATCTCCCCTGCCTCATTACTCCAGCTCCGCCAAGCCCGCGGGCCCCAGGCAGCCACCCTGGGGTGAGGCTGAGGGTGCTTCCTCCCAGCTCAGGGAGCCAGCATCTGTCCGTTCTCCATCCCCTGTTAAAGCGCCCACCAAGATCCCCATCCAGCTGTCTCCTGCCCATCCCCCAACTCCAGGAAGAAGCTTTCCAGGTACTGCAAGTGGAGGTTCCACAACAGAAGTGGGGAGAAGCCCTATCCCATTAAGGGCCGTCACTGGGGACCTGGCTGGGCCCAGACATGGGGACTGCTCTGTGGAAGGGAGGCAAGGAGACCAGAAGCTGGACATCCGGGTGACAGCAGAGGCTGGAAAGCCACAAGGCCTGGGCCCACAGGGGAGGGAGGGGAGGTACATGCCCCTGCCCTTGGCAGGGACTAAGGAGCAAGCCATCTATCACAGCCTGGAGGGGGAGCTTTTGGCCAACATGAAGCTGCTAGAGGTGGGGGGTGCCTGTCCCTGGGGCCCAGGGTCTGGGGCCATCCCTCGTAGTGGAGTCTACGTCCCCAGCCTGGGTGGGCGGTGGTGTGAGCCTGGGGGTCCTTATGACAAAGTCATTCACGAACTGGCTCAGGGCCCCCCACCTCTCCTTAAAGTGGACTTGGGAGCCTGGAAAGCAGCCCCTACAGGCTGCCCTAAGCCAACTGTTACCACAGACCCAGGAAGCCCAAAAGGGAAACTAGGAGCTCAAGAGAGTGGGCCCTGGACAAAGGCAAACCTGAGCGCCAAGGGCCCCAGGATGAGGAAGGTCCCAGCTCAAGGAGGGCAGGACTGCTCAGCACCTACTGTGTCTGCCAACCAGGAGGGCCCCACACCTTTGTCCTCAGACCCCAATTCTGACAAAGCCAAGGCATGTGCCGGCAAGGGCAAGAGAACACTCCGGAAGCCCCAGAGGGTCCCATCCATCTACAAGCTGAAGCTGAGGCCCAGGATGCGGCCCCGGCGAGACCACAGACCTGAGAAGCGGCCTTCACGAATCCCCAAGCCACTGGCCTACCTCCACCTGGGTCCAGCCAGGGTGCCCCCCATGGGCAGGCTGGTGAGAGCAGGGCTGGGCAGAAAGGGAGGGGAGGCAGCCCTGGTGGATGAAGTCTGGAGTGGGGAGGAGGAGGAGGAAGGAAGGGAGAGGAAAGAGCCAGCATCCCCACAAGAGAGCAGCCTCCAACCTTTGGAGGGGCTGGGGCCTCAGCAGCTGGATCCAGCCACACTCCCACCTGAGGAGGAGTCCTGGGTCTGACAAGGGGCTTCTCATCCCCCCAACTGTGGGTGTGGGAAGGAGGGAAGCAAAAAGAATGTGCATGTATCCACTGGCTTCTCAGCTGCAGGATCGAAGGGAAGGTGCCCCACCTCAGTACAGGTCTTGGCCAGGAGAGGTCAGAAGACAAATACAGACTCAATCTGCTCAGCTGTGCAAAAGGCCAACCCATCACTCCCACTCCAACTCCAGTTAGGCTAGGGGCGGTGGGGCCCACCTGTATCTTATTCATCTCCCCCGGAACAGCTCTCCAGACTCCTTTCCTCTGACCTCTGGCCATGCCAACCATTTCCACAACTCTTAAAAGTTATTAAACACATGTGGGTCTGTCCTTGAGCTCCTAACTCGAGTCCCTCACTCTAGGGCCGTGGTAGTGCAAAAAGGTGTAGCCTCAAACGTTTTCTCACTAGAGGGGAAGGGAACGAGAGGGAAGGAGCTGGGGGTGAGAGAGGCTTCCTTTCTTGAGGCTCAGCCAACCTTTCCAGACAGCCCGTCCCTCCTGGAGCAGCTGGTGCGTCAGCACCATAGACAGGGACAAGGGCCGCCCCACAAAGGCTCCCACAGGACTTCAAGTTTTACTCTGGAATTTGGGAACTGAGCTCACTCCGAGTCAAGAGGGATGGTTGAGAGTGTTCTTAACACATCTACACCAATGAAGTTATGACAGGGGCCACAGAGGCTCAGCGGCAAGTGGGATGAAGACACAGAAGCAGAAGCTGGGATTGAGTCCAGGTATGAAAGTTTTCCAGAGTGGCAGGGGAAGACGACAAGCTTCTCCTCTGGATGGTTTTGATGAGTTGGAGGATTCAGGGTGTGTGGAGAGGAGATGAGTTCCAAACTCTTCCCCCTAGTTCTCCTGGTTGACCGGGACTTTGGGACTCAGGGCCACCCTACCACCCTCACTCTCCTTCCACAGCAGAGCCAGCAGGCTGGCCCTGTAAGGAGCCCTTCCCTTCCACTGTCAGGAACTGAGCCAACACCTTGGTACAGAAACGAGGGAAAACACTCCCTGATTTTTAATCTGACTTCCAATCACAGCGCAATGGGCGTCACACACATACTTCCAGACCCTGTGGTGGGAAACCCTGGGGGGAGGGCAGGGAGGACAGAGACTCAGAATGGGGATGGAGGGAATCGAAATCAAAGACCTGGGGTGAAGTGGAGGGGTTCAGGGGGGCCGGCCAGGCGATACATTCCAATGGCTCCCACAGGGGCAGCCAGAGGCCTGGGTCCCCCAACCCCACCTCAGGTGCCTCAGAGCTGGCGGCAATGATGGAGCAGGTGAGACGCTGCCATACCTCACCCCATCCCCCTGGTGAGCCAGGGGGCAGGGATAAAGGGGATAAAGGGGGCAGGCCCTCTTCCTTACCCTCCCAGCCACTCCAAGGTGTGGGGAAGGGGAGCCAGCTCCTCTGTTTCAGAGGGAGGCTCAGAGAGGGCAGGTCACTTGCCCAGAGTCATGCAGTACAACAGGGACTCTAACCCAGGAATACTGGGTGGCCCAAGGTCAGGGCAGTCACTGTAGGGCTGTGCTACCCCAGTGGGTGGAGGGGGAATCAGCTGGGGAAGCAGAATGACAGATTCCCTCTCACACTGGATCTAGATGATAAATTCCCTGACCACAACCCCTCCCCCATACTCTTCTCCATCACTACTCTGGGCTACCTGATTTTCCGGTGTATAGCCACAGCTTGGCTAGGTGGAGGCTGGGTTGTTCTATCTGCCCCTCTTCTAACAAGAGACCTTGCTATCCTCCCACCAGACCAGGGCTGAGGGCTCAGCCTCAAGGAAAACTCGGCCAGGGGGCAGAGGACACGCACCACTTCCCCCACTCCCCAGGTCCCCCAGGAATCCCTCAGGCTGCTCCTAGTATCTTCATTATTTTTGTTATTTCTAAATCGGTACAAAACTGACAGTGATCAGCTCCGGTGACGAGAGGTAGAAACCCGGCCAGGCAGCCGGAGAAAATGGGGCGGAGTGAGTAAGGGCATAGGGACAAGGGTGTTGGGACAAAGGGGCGTAGATCCTGAGGGCCTCCATCTAGGCATGGGGATGCAGGCGTATCTCCCCCAAGCACAGGGGTCCCTATAATTCTTTTTCTGGCTCTGCCTCTCTCCAGATTAATCAAAGTAATCTTCAGATACAAGGCAGGCAGAGTCTCGGGCATCCAATTGAGGTGGGATGGGGAGACAGTCTTCACTGGCACAACCTGACCCCCCCCCCCACCGCCTGGGCACCAGCCTGCCCACCACCAGCCCCCCAAAACCAACATCTCGTAGTCTTGACACACCACCCAACGCAGGAGGGAACAGAGGGCTGGAACCTGGCATCATGGAAATAAATCTATCCTTTGGGGGACTGCCTCTCCACACTCTGTCAAGGAAGTTTTAACCCAGGGGGTGATCTGCTTTGGGGTCAGGAAGGGGGTGAGGGGCACCAGCAGGGACGGACCATTGAGTTAAGGCTGGAAGGTAGGTTGTTGTGTCTCTGGGGGCTGCTGGGCGGGGAGGCCTCCCTGGAAGGGGAGACCTCAGCCTTCTCCCCCTGACTGATCTGGGACCTCAACCCTCAGACCCCGATTGTGGTCCCTGGGCCACCTGCATCCCTCTGCTCTGTGCCAGTGGTGCTGACGGTCAGAAGGCTGTCCTCACAAAGAAGCTGCCAGGATCTGCGACAAGGGGATGGACGAAATGAGAGCCCTGTGAACGGAGCTGGGGGCGAGGAAGGGGACCGGAGGGTGCATAAGACAGCTAAGGACTCACAGACGCTTGGGCAGACAGATGGACACAGGAAAAGACGACGCGGGGCAATGGCAGACACACTCTCTGGCGAAGACGGGTGGGGGCCCGGCCAAGGCAACACCTCGCCACCCCCACTCTCCATTTCACACGCTCATCCCCAATCCCAAAAGGCTGTGGTGCCCCTTGGGGCCGGGCCGGGTACTGCACTAACCCCAGCACTCAAGGCAGCGTCCCAGGAAGACAAACGCGGGACAGAGGGGAGGACTGGGCAGTTATGGGGAGGCTCCCTCTCGCCCTCTGCCTCTCACCGGGAAGTGCGTGGCTGCGGGGGCGTTTCAGGCCCGGACCATCAGAGTTCTGTTCCCGCCCTCTCCCCGCTCACGCCCCGCGGTCCCGTGGGGAAACCGCCTGGGCCTGTCGGCGCTGCAGCCCGCGGGCGCCCTCGGGGCGGGCGCGGCGTCACATGACGGCGCAGCGGTTGCGGCGCAGCGCGCCCTGGAAGCGCAGGGCGGCGTGCACGTGCTTGCAGCGGGCGCAGCCGACGCTCTTGAGCAGCTCGCTGAAGAGCAGCAGGATGTGCCAGTTGTACTTGGCCGAGCACTCCACGTAGCCGCACTTCCAGGTCTTGCGCACCAGGTGTGACACGTTCCAGCGTGGGATCACGCGTCCGCGCTGCAGGTCCCTCTTGTTGCCCACGATGATGATGGGCGTCTCCGAGGTGCCGATCACCCTACGGGGCGAAGTGGGACTCTCAGAACTCTGCCAGTCTCACAGCCACTGACCTTCAATGAAGGCAGGCTGTTCCTGGTCAGTAATAGCACTACCATGCGTCTGTTCCAGGCCCAGCGCTAAGCCCTGGAAATATGTTTTATTCTCTAATCGGCACAACTGATCCAAAAGGTGTGTATTGTTGTTATCCCCATTTTACAGATGAGGACCATGAGGCTTACACGTTAACTGGCTGTAAGTCTTGCAGCTCAGGGGCCCTGGCAGTCTTGTTCCTGGAACCCCTGCTCTTGACCACTGCACTGGACAGCCACCCCATGGCAAGGGTCCCAAAATGAATTAACAGAACCGGGGACAGCAAAATGTCATGAGTGTGTGCATGTTTGAGTGTACGTGTGGGAACCAGAGGGTACTTCATCTGTGTCCCCCCACTGCACCCTTTTCATGGCAGCTGGCTAGCACTGCAGCATCCACTGAGGTGGCAATGGACTGTATCCTGGCCCCTCACCTCGTCTCTAGGATCTGCTGGCGGATGGTCTTGACGTACTCAAAGCTGTCAAAGCAGCAGATGTCGTAGACCAGGATGTAAGCGTGGACGCTCCGAAGTCCCCTGCAGCAGGCATCTGCCCACTCCTGCAACACCCCCAAGTCAGTGCCAAGGTCAGAGCAGCCATGAGGGCTCCCCTTGCCCTCAGCCACCTCCAGCCATAGACGCACAGCACTCTCACCTGCCACTGCACCCCAAGCCTTCCACATCCACCCATCCCCAAGAGGCCAGGCCCAGGGCAGAATGGAGGAGCTCGGTGCTGTGGCTTCCCCACCCCCAAGCCAGGACAGGGCAGGTAACACTCTCTGACCTCCAGGGCCACTGCACTGTTCTGTGCACACCTAGAGCTGAGATCTGCCTTGTCCCATTTTGTCCCCCAATCCATCTTACCCAGTCCTTTGTTCAAGTACATTTACTAAGTGGCTCTAAGAGCCAAGGCCTGAGCTAGTTGTTGGACCTGTTGAATCCTATCTTCCAAGGCTCAGTTCAAATGCCTCCTTCTCCTCAAAGAAGCCTTCCTCCAAGCAAGGGACTACTCCAGTCATCGCCTGTGTTCTAAGAAACTTTGATTATACCTTGGTTGCAGCTGTTCCCATCCCCAGCTCCCCACTTTTGCTATGAGCTCCCAAGAGGGCCAGAGCCAGGGTTTCCTCCTTTTTATATACCTGTTTCCCCCCCCCTCCCCCCCAGTGCCTTGAACTGCGATGCCGTCTTAATTGTACTACCTAGGCTGGTGAGCTCTCCATGGTCCTGAACCCCACCTGGTCCACGCTGGGATGAATGCAACTCCTGCCTGTAATGCTGCCCTTAGATTGCTACTTGATGTGCCCCTTCTGTTTGCTCCACTCTGCCCTCAGGGCTGAGGAGGAGGAGGCCTGAGGAGAAAAATATTGAGACTGGATGCATAATGGGGGCCCAATGTAGAGCAGTGCCCCAGGGCAGCTCCAGGGAGAGGGAACTTCCTGAATGCTTGTGGCAAATTCTCAGGGCAGTAGGCCCCTGGAAAGGCTGAGTGCACTAAAAAGAAAGTTCCTTAAGAGATTAATTAGCTAATTAAGCTTCCAGCAGATGGCAATCACAGGAGCAGTTGAAGGCAGCCAGTGTGTGTAAAGAAGGGGTCCCTGAAGTTGGGGGAGGCAGAGGCCTTCAAGGATAAGGGGAACCAGGGTCTTCTTTGAGGGCCCAGGCAAAAGACGAGAAGTAGGTGCAGGCATGTCTCCTGTGCCAGCTTGTGAGTTGAGTTGGGGCAGGGACCAGGTGTGAAGGACTACAGCTGTCTCTCCACCTCAAAGAAGGCATAAAGGGAAAGACTTTGGTGGCAGTGGTGGAGAGTTAACTCTGACTCCAGAAACGCACTTCCCAACTCAAATGCTTCGAAGCTGCTGCAGTGGATTTCCCCAGGGAGATGATGTGGCATCTTTTCTTTGTGCTGAGTTTAAACTTTGGTACAGGGGGAAGATGCTGAGGACAAATCTAAAACTGTAGGCAAAAAACAAAACAAAACAAAACAAAACAAAACAAAAATGGTAAAAAAAGGAAGAACTATTCTGAAAAAATATATGATTTTTTTTCAAAATAAAAAAAATAAATAAATAAAACTGTAGGCAAGTATTAACTGGCTTCTCAGGCTAAGGAAGACTGCATCCTGCTGGACACATGTCCTCTGGAAGCTTGGGACCCCTATGTGTATGCAGTCCCTCCACCATGCCACACAAGCAGTGGAGATCAGCAGGAGGTGGGAGGGATGGGAAACAGACAGGCTCCCACCCTCTTCAGGCTCTCTGCCAGGGAGAGGGAACAGCTGCCAGCCTTCAAGGGTGACAGCCCCACCTCTCCCCCAATATGCTGCCTCCTCCAAGGGGCGTCCAGGCTGCCTCCCACCCACTCCCCCCTGGGGGCTCCTAAAAGGGAAAGGAGGAAGGCTCCTGACTGGCTGGGTTGTTCCTTCACCCCTGATTGAAGGGAGGGAGCCAGAAAGCTCAGCTTTCCTTCCAGCTAGCTCTAAGCAGGCTTCCAGATTGTAAAAGACCCTCTTGGGGCTGTATCAAGACAGAGAAGGAGCAATGGAAACTGAGTCCAGTTCCAAGGGTACAGGAGCTGCGTGTCAACCGTGCATTTACTGCTCATTCCTTTGGTGGGCTGCATACGCCCTCTAACCTCAGCTTCCTTCTCTGATAGGAGGAGAGGGGGCTGCAGAAGGAACAACTGAGGCTCAGACCCAGGAAATGCCAACTCTCCTGGGCTGGATCTCATCTCGCGTTGGGTAAGAATGTACTTTTATTTTCAGATGGTGGTCATCAGGATTCTTGGGTTTTACACTTGATCTTTGAGACTTCCAGGGTCCCCTCTCAGTACTTCTCGGCTCAAAGTCCCTTAACTGTGCTTCAGGAGTGAAGTTTTAGGCATCCTGGAGAGTCCAAAACCCAGGGCCAATCAGAAAGAAAAAGACCAACAATCCACTAGAATGATGGGCAAAGGGCACTAACAGTTGTCAGAAAAAGAAATACAAAGGCCCTGAAACATATGAACAGATGCTCAACTTCACTAATAATCAGAGATGTAAACAAAAACCACACTGAGGCTATCATATCTCATTTATCAGACTGCCAAAAATCCTAAAGTTTGACAGTACACTCTGATGTATCAATGGCAAGGCTTCAGGGAAACAAGTGGTCATGCACACTCCTTGCAGGAGCACAAAATAGGCAACTTCATAGGAAGACAGGGAAATCTGACACCTTCCAAACTCTGGTTGCACTGACCCTTTGACCTAGCAAAGCCACTTCTAGGAATGGATCTCACAGATATACTCCGTGTACAAAAAGACTACGTACAAGGCTATTCGCTGTGGCACTGTTTGAAAAAATAAAAGAATGGAAACAACCCACTTGTCTAACAAGAGGGGACTCCACGGTACCTCTCCAATGGAATACGGTATAGCCGTGAAAAGATAATAAAGAAGACCTCCGGATACTGACACGGAAAGATCTCCAGGTGATAATGTTAAGTCAAAAAAACAAGTGGAATAAGAATATATTTTCTTGTTTGTGTAAAGAAACACTGGCAGTATGGATAAAAAAACGAGAACGGCTGTAAAGAGTGGGGCAAGAATCAGGGGGCAGGAGGTAGGGCTGCACTGAGCTTTCTCTGTACCTTTTTACAAACTTTGGGCTTTTAAATTCTTACCTATTCCAAAACTGAAATTAAATTAAAATTAAAAATAAATACACAATGAAATGTGAAAAAACAAAGCTCCACGTGCAGGACTGGAGTGAGATCTGAGTGGTATTTGTGAGGTGCAGTAAAGAGAGGTCTGCCCATCTCTACTCAGGCCTCGCTGTTTCCAAGGGGTGATGCATGGATCAGGCTTTTGTCTTCGGTGCTGACTCCCTGCACCTGGGATGGGAGACACTAGTGTCCCTGAGGCTGGGCCAAGGCCCTCCTGCCCAGAGTTGCTGAGACAGTGCTGAGCCTGAGCCCCTCCCCAGCCCCCAGCCCCCTTCCTGAGGTTGCTGGATTTGCACAGTTACAACTGCCCATGCCGTGGCCCCTGCCTCCCGGGGTTCCACCACCATCCTTCCTGGAGAAACCTCTGCACACTCTGGCCAGGGGCTTCCTTAGCTGAGCAAACATGTCTTGGAGCTCAGCTTCCCCCTGCACCCCACCCCCTCTCACACCAGAGATAGACAGAGGGAAGGAGGACCTGGTCCCTGCAGGCTGGGGGGAGGAGCATTGTAAGCCAGGGCACGGGGGCATCTGAACCCGACCCCTGCAGGAAGGGGGCCCAGCGGGCCAGTCCTGAGGTCAGGGGGCAGAGCATCACTTAAGAGAGAAGGCCCTTGGGCAAGAGACCTGGTTGGGGTCTCTGAGAACACACCTCTCCCAGGTCCTGGCCTTTTCCTCTGCTGTCCCTTTTACAGACAACGTGGGCCTGAGGCCACGGTAGGCAGAGCCCAGAATATTAGCAGGCATCTAGTGTTCCTGTCTTTCTCTCCACTGCCCCTTACCTGCCCAAATCCTACTAGCTGAGACATCACCTCTTGTGATCCCTCCAGGTTAGAGGCCCCCTTAGGGCTGCCTTAGGTCCCCGCGTCTCCTCAGATCACAGCACTTATTGCACTACGTAATAATTGCCTTTTTGTCTTCTCACAGACTATGAGTTCCTGGAGAGCAAACTGCACATCTGTTTTGTGCATCATTCTACCCCAGTGGCCTGGGGGTAGGGCCTGGCCCACATTAAACGTGCCTCAAATATTTGTTGAATAAACTAGCAGACTAATGAATGGATTCCTGGTACAGTTCTAAGTGGGGCGGCCAAGGGTGCAGTGTGGAGCTCTCAAAGCAGTGGTCAGGGCCTGGCAATAGGGCCAGAGCCTGGAGAAGGGTGGAGTTCAGCCCCTCCCGCCACCCCACAGTCCCCGAGGTGCCCACCAAGGGCCCTCCTACCTGTAGCGTGTTGACAGGGAAGGCGCTGATGGGCGGGAAGTCGAGGATCTGGAGGTCGTGCACGTGGCCGTTCATGACAACAGCAGGTAGGTAGAGGCGGCGGGCGGTGGTAGGCACGCAGACCTCGCTGAACTCGTTGTACAGGAACTGGCGCACGATGGCACTCTTGCCCACACCTCGCGCCCCAAGCACGGCCACCCGGTAGGTGGAGACCATGCCTCCCGCCCCACTCCGCCACCGCGTCCTCGCCGCTGCCTGGGGCTCCCCCGGGCTGCATATTCCAGGGGCTGGGGGCTCAGCCACCGTCAGGACCAACCATTGCTGCCCTTGCTTGCCCTGGGCCCTCTGCGGCCTCCACCTGGACTGTGGGGACAAGAGATGGGCTCAGTGGGCCAGCTTTTCCCCCTAGACATGTCCTGCACTTTTCCACCTCGGGGACTTTGCTGAAGCTGTTACTGCCACTTGGAATGCCTTCCCTTTTCCAGAACCCCTATCCCATTGATTGAAAACCTCTCCATCCTTCCTTCTCCATTTTTTCCTGCCATCCCATCAGTGAGAATCAATCTTTCTTGACTTGTATCATGACCCAACTTTTGGCCAGGTCTGACTCCCAGATTGAGGCAGGCTGCAGAGCAGGATGGAAAGAACACTAGACTTGGTTTCAAATCTCAGCTTTCCCACAGACGCCCAGGACAAGAGAGCAACTCCTCAGAGTCTCAGTCTCCTCGTCCTCAGGGCTGAGACTAGGCCAGTGTGTCTCAGGGGAGGCCCTCCCGGCATTTTGTGGAGAGAGACTTCTTTACTGGACAGGACCGTCCGCACACCGCAGGACGTTTTACACCCCTGGCAGCCAGGAGGTACCTGCCAACAGCAGCCTCCAGTCACCATGATGACCAAAAATGCTCCCCCCGCCCCATTTCCAAATGTCCCAGTTGAGAACCCCTGGACTAGATGACCGCTTTGGCTCTGGAGGGCAACACTTGTGGGGCACTTACTCTGTTACCACGACCACATGGTTATGCTTAGGGAATACAATATCCCTAAGGGGTAGATAGTCCCACTTCAGAGAGAAGGCTCAAAGGGAGTAAGCTTGAGCCCAAAGTCACACAGTTAAGAATGGCAACTACTCCCTTCTACGATGTCACAGGACATCCAAGTTTACGATTCTAGCTGGTGAATGCCTACAGGCCAAGGGCTCTGTCTGATTCTCTGGCATCCCCCAGAGCTCAGAGGGCCTGGCACACAGCAGGTGTGCTAGCAGCCAGGAAAGGGCCCACAGGGCTGGACCTCACTATGCATTCATTAGCTCCTTGCTTGCTCAGTTTCAGTGACTTTAGAGCTTGGGTATAAATCCCAGCTATGATGTTTCTGAGCTGTGGGTCGTGGGCGAATCGCAGGCCTGATCTGAGCCATGCTCTGCACATATATAAAGTGGGGTCAGTAGTCCCTACGTTTGAGATAATCCATGGAATCTCTTAGCTAGGCGCCTTTTCCTTGTTGGGGATGGTGACCGGGGAGGCTGGTACATGCCAGAGACCTGCTGTCTGGGGCCTATTCCCAGGAAGGGTGACCCCAGTGCCTGTGAAATGGGTCCAGGCAGATGGGTTTGCTGGGTTCCAGCAGGGCCAGGCTGTTAGTACGTGTGCAAGTTTTCTCTGTGTATGCAGGCTCTCTCCATATACGCACAGTTCACAGCTGAATGTCCGTCAGTCTGTCCTGGTCCAGAGGACCCAATCCACTAGGTGTGTGTGCATACAGCACAGTAAGTAAAGGGCAGGATTTGGAGTGAGACCCACCAGGGTTCGAGTCCCAGCTCCACCACTCCCCTAAGGTATAACTCTGAGCAAGAAACTTCACAGGGTCTTGTGAGGTCGTGCACGGAAGTCCCAGTGCCTGGCACAGAGTAGGTGTTCAATAAACAGTGGCCACTGATATGCACAGGGGTCCTTCATTCATCTAAGGTTTCCCATGATCTCAATGGAGCCTCCTAGCAATCCCAGGATGGGTCACTATCCACTGTTGCTCATGTACATGTAGCGCGCGCGTGCGTGCGTGCGTGTGCGTGTGTGTGTGTGTGTGTGTATGTCTTCTCCCCATTTTATTAAAGGTAAAAACAAAAACAAAACCAAAAAAACGAGAGGCTTAAGGAAGTGAGGATCACCCGGCCAGTTGAGCTGTCAACTCAGACTAGGACCCTGATCTCCTTCCTGCCCCATGCAGCATCCTTTTCCCCAACAGGTGCTTATCCACTTCTATGGGCTCCTAACTGGGGGAAGACCAGTCCATCCTCCCCACAAATCCCTGCAGGCCCCGGGGCCCCTCAGGCATGCCCGGACATTGTCAGCTTGGCAGAGAGCTTCAGCTGGGTTAATTACATAACCAGCACAAGCAGGTGGGGAGGGGGCATGCTAGGGGAGGGAGAGGGCAAGGAATGCAAGAAGAGTCCCCCGCCTCTTTGGGTGTGGCAACTTAGCGGTATCCAGGATGTACCCGACCTGCAGAGTCTCCTGGACACCACACTCCCTGCCGGGAAACCAGTCCTTTCTGAGGAACAGCAGGGAAATAAAAGCGGGCCACAGTGCTGCAGCCAGGGAGGGGTGCAAGAGAGGCCCCTGGGCTGGGGCCAGCCTCTTGGAACTCACCAGGCCCAAGTGTGGCTCTCTCCCTGACTCAGAGGTGAAGGGTGCCCCCTCCTCTTCCCAGGCAGGGGTCCCGGTCTAAGTACCTATTAATCCAACATTCCCGGCTGGGTGGAGGTGGAAGGGGGCTGTCCGGGGAAGCAGGGCCCAGCCTCTGAGCGCTCCCTCCCCAAGGCCTGCTCTCTGCAGTGAGTCTGCAGACAGCGCCCCGGCAAAAGACCCGGGACACACAGGGGCCAAAGCCTGCCTCTTGCCCTCTCCCCTCGGCCTGGACACCTGAGTCCCTGCCCCAGACTGAGGGCCTGGGCTTTGCGGCCGCTGGGCCTAGTCACACGTCTGCCCGCTGTTTGTCTGCACACGTTCATGTGGGAGTGGGTGGGTGGGGGCGTCGGAGGCCCCCATGACCTGATTGGTAGGAGTTTGGGGGGATGCCGGAGCCCAGCCTGCTCTCCGCCTCCAGCACCTTGCAGGCAACCCCCACCCCCAGCAGCAGCTCTCACGTGGCCATCCCGCGCCGCTTCCCCGCCAGCCCTCCGGCCCCCTCCTCCCTCCTATCCCTGGCCCCCCACGTCCCGGCCGCCCCCCCCCATGCCCCCTGGCCCCGCGCCGCCCCCGGCCCGACCCACCCGGCCCCTGCCCACCCGCTCCCCTCCTCCCGCGCTTACCCGGCGCCGTCCTCGCTGCCCCCAGCCCTGGCCGGCCGGCTGGCGGGGCCGCGCTCCCCCCGGGCTCCGGCGCTGCCCCCCGGCTCCCCGGCCCGGGGGGAGGGGAGTGGGGGCGCCCCGGGCTGCGCAGTCGGGGCGGGCTCAGAGCGGGCGCGGGGGGGCAGTGCGGGCGGGCGGCCGAAGGGGTAGGAACCCTCCGGGCTGCTCTCCCTCCGGAGCGCGCCGCCCGCTCGCGCTGGAGGGAGGAGGAGGAGCGCGGAGGGGCGGGGGGATGGGGGGGTGGTGGCTGGCGTTCCGCTGGGTCCCTGAGCCTGACAGATTCTCTGGGGCGGCCCTTGGCGAATTCTTCTTTAATCCGTGGCCTCGACCTTCACCCCGCTCCCGACTCCCCCTGCGATATTTTTAGCTCTAACCCGGAGGTGGGGGGAAGAAAGGGACCGGAGAGGCCCTAAAGCCTTTTGCTTCACTCCATATCCCCCACCACTGCCAAAACATACACCCTCTCTAGGTCTCTCTTCTGACCCTCCCAGTCCAGTCAGTCAGTTACTGCCGGGCGCCCACTGTGTGCCAGAGACGGCATCCAGACTCCTCTCCACGCCACTGGAGGACTGAGCAAAGGGTGAACTGCGGGACGCCGTGAAGAAAGGCAGACTAGGCTAGCGCAAAGCAAAGCTTTTCTCCTGCCAAGGAATGACCTCCACACCCCTAGAATTACTGCTCCCCTCTCCTCTCCAGACTGGCAGATAGCAGCATTTGCCAGGGGTGAGGGCAGTCTCACCCCTCTAGTCATTCTAAAACAATCGTCATCCGTGTCATTCATCATCAGTAGCTAACATTTACTGAGCGTGTGTACTGTGTGCCAGACAACGTGCTCTGAGCTTTGCCTGCATCCTCAGAGTTAATCCTCACAATTCTATAAGGTAGATTCTGTTTACTCCGTTTCACAGATGGGATAGCTGAGGCTGATGGAGGCTGAGTAACTTGTCTTACTGAAGTGCAAAATGTGGAATACAAAGATTGGGAGTCCCTAGCTGGGCAGCCACTGACGAACTTGGCATGGTCCTCACAGTCCAGTGGGGAGACCGGAAGCAGACAGGCAGTGCTAAGGTGCTGTGTGAAAGTCAAGATGCTGGGGGAGGGCAGACGGAGTGGGTTGATTATTGAGAGGCGTCAGTGGAGGCTTCCGAGGAGGCAACTTTCAAGGAAGGAGCCTTGAAGGAAGTGGATTTGGGGGGGCAGGGTGGGGGAGGTTGTAGGAGAGGCGGGCTTGAAGGTGAGAGAAGTGGGAGCAATTACAGAGGCTTGAGAAGTGAGTCTAGGAACGAGACAGGCGCCCAGGGGGCCGCAAGCATAGTGAGAGGAGGCCAAGAGGTGGGTTGAGGTGAGGTCACAAAGGCTTTGATTGCCGGGGAGGGAGTTTGGATCTAGTCCTGGGCTGGCTGGGAAGGCACTGAAGGGTGTTGAAGCAGGGCAGCAACCTGGCCAGAGCCACATTTTAGACGCCGGCAGGGCAGAGGGGAGGGAGAGAGGAGGGGGAAGCCCCTGGGACCCAGCATCCCCCACCACCACTTTCTGTTACCCGTGGGGCTCCAGCTTCCTCACAGAACCCAGTTCTCCTCCTCCCTTTGGGCTCTGCATTTTGGGCACTTTCCCCATTGCTCCCACCCTCTCCCGTCCAGACAGAAAGCACGGTGGTTATGAGCCTGGGCTTCCGAATCAGATGATCAGGATTTAAACCCTGGCCTTACCACTTACTATGTGACTGAAGACAAGTCACCTGAATTCTCCAGGCTCTACTGCCTCATTTGTAAAACGAAGATGTGACCAGTTGTCCCCACAGCATAAATGAGCTACGATGTATAAAGTCCATAATGCATTGCCTGGCATGTTGTCAGTCTCACTGTGTGGACTTTATCTTTTCTGGCCTTTTTTAGAGACACACAGCCATTCCTAGAGGAGCTTGACCACCACCTTGGCAAAGTGTTTCCATTTATTCTGGGCGGGGTCCCAGGGGGTTGGGGAGGGGGTATGAGGAGAAGGCCCAGGGCAGCAGCTAGAAGCAAATACAAGGCCGAGGAGGATACAGTTCCTCCTGGAGTGCTACTTTTGCGAGGAGAAATCAGATTTACTGGCCGTGTGGGATCACAATAGGGTCACTGAGAGCCTCCTACCTTGATTAAATCGTCCAGGGCACTACCTGTCCCCCCATTGTATCTGACAGTCTTTAATCCTTACCCTGCCCACGGACCCCAGGTTTTATGTCTATTACGCCGGCCACAACCCTCCATCCTGGTTGTTTCAGCCCAAGCTGGACTAGAAATGAGAACTCGTGCAATGCTCACACTCTGACGGTGGGGCCAGCCTTCTCAGAAGCTTCTCAACTTAGCTCTAGTAGGGGAACACAGAGCCACAGGTTCATTATGGGGCCTCATACTGGCCTTCAGTGATAGATCATTTGAAGCATTATTTTTATATAAAAACAAACAGCCATAGTATTAACATAAAATGCAAAAATTCCCTGAATGTAAGATTTAGTTAAGTCATTTTGGGTTGCTGAGAGTCACTTTGGGCTAAGAATGTACACCCCTAGGGGCCTGTTTGCTCTCTATCATTAGGATTACCTTGGTTGAGAGGCCCTGTCCTTGGGTCTGTCTGACCTTGAGCCTCACGTGGCTCAGGTTCAGCTGAGAAGGCCTGATGGCTGCGGACGCATGGACCCACCTGCAGCATCTGAGGCCTGGACAGAGTGGGACAGAAGGGACAAGGATCCGAACCTGCCTAGTCCACCCCTGCTCCATCATAGCTGAGGACCCCGCTGGGCTTTCAGAGGCTGTTTGGCTAGATCCTGGATCTAACCTTAAGTGGAGAGTTAATGAAATAAGGGAGGGAAAGCCAAAGGCTGGATTTGAACATCATCCCGTAACACCCCGTACCTAGTGGGAGCAGAGGGTGAGTGGAGTTCTCTCAGTCCCAGGATATTGGGGCAGTCCTGTCTCACAGGACACTTCTGGAATTTAAGTCCATCTGGGTTGAATCAACCCCCGAATTAGCCTTCCCGTTGTTGGCAGCATCAAGAACGGCAGGGCAAAAGCTAAATGAGAAACTGAGATGGCAAGTTTAGAGCCAACTCGGAAACTTTTCAAGAAACATCCTTGTTGCTAATAACATGTCTGGGGGCTGGTTGGGATTCTAGGATTAGTGTTGAGGAGACAGAAACGGGTAACAACGGGGGAGGTGTGATCTTTCCCAAGTGCCACACCAGGTATTAAAATAAACAGGCTCCTGCCTCCTGGAGCTGGGGGTGGCAGGGAAAAGAAATCTGGGTCCAAGCAAAATCAGAAACAGCATCAATGCATGAGGTAGAAGTAGGAAGGCTCAAACCTGGGAGTCCTCAGCTGTTTTCTGGCCTCAGAAACAACATACCTGAGATCTCAGTATTTCCTAGTCGCCATTCTGGGGGCAGAGAAGGACCGTACAATCTCAGGTGGAACTCTGGGGCAGTGTACCCTGCTTCTGAAGACTGAACATACCAGCATCTTGGAGGCTTAGCAAGGTTGGCCGTTGGGCTGGTGGCTGAGTACAAAGGGAGGTGAGGGCCTATTAGGGAACCTTCAGTGGAACAAGGGGAGAAGCTGCTGTGTGGTTTAAGGACACAGACAGGGAGTCAGAAAACGTGGCTCTGCAGCATCTCACCTGAAAAATGAGTATAATGCTCACTTCATGGAATGGGCAAGTATCATGTGCATGAAAGTGCTTTACCATTTTCCAACTGCCACGAGAATATGAGTGTTACTGTGGACGAGTAGGCAAACAGGTGTGACTCTCTCTGGCAGTGATTCTCAACCCCAGCTGCACATTAGAAACACGTGGGCAGGTACGCACGCTCCGCTGCTGGTGGCCTGGGTTCGGATCCCAGGCGTGCACCAACGTAGCACTTGTCAGGCCATGTTGTGGCGGCCTCCCATATAAAGTGGAGAAAGATGGGCACGGATGTTAGCCCAGGGCCAGTCTTCCTCAGCAAAAAGAGGAGAATTGGCATGGATGTTAGCTCAGGGCTGATCTTCCTCACCAAAAAACAAAAACAAAAAAACCCAAAAAACACCTGGGGAGTTTAAAATGCAGATTCCCCCAGGTCCTACCCCACACTGGCTGAACAAAATCAGCCTTTTTTGAAAACTCTCAGGTGATATTAATGTGCACCCAAAAGTTAAGAGCCTCTGCCCTAAGTATTTTCTTGGCCCAAACCCACATTCTTAGCTGCCGAACCCAATTAGATCTCAGTAAGGCCTATCCCTCTTCTTATCTTTAACTCTGAACCTCAACAAAGACCACTTAACCCCACTCCCCTCAAAGTGTTCTTCCTATTGTGGTTTGGGCTAACTGCAGCCCAGAAACATGCAGACAACCAGAAAGTTCATAGCTGCCAAATGCAGCTGGTTTATGGTGTTTGGACATCCAAGTAATATAAAGCAGTTACTGTTCTGAGCACCTACATGCCAAGCACTATGCAAAGCCCTACCTACACTCACTCTACTGGTGAGAAAGGTTCAGGGACCAGCCCAAGGTCATCTCCGTGTTGGATCCCTGAGAGACTTCAGAAGCTGTTTGCTCATCAGAACCCAGGGGCGGGCTTCCACCTGGACAACGCCTGGGTCATGTGCCCCCAGCAACACAGTGCAGGTGACTAGACTTGAGCTCCTTGGGAAGCGTGCTTTAAAGCGGCATTAATTCTACTCACTTGGGAACATGCAGGCCCTGAGTCCAAGTCTGAGAGGCTTTTATAAATTGAGAGATTAGTGAACCATCCCGGATAACAGGAAACTGATGCAAAGCTCTGCTGTGCTCCTTCTGCCCCTGTGTCTTGCTGGCTGGCTGGCTGCCCTGGGACCATCTGCCTGAGGGCCCAGCAGCGGACCTGCCAGGGAAGATGGACTGGCTCTCCGAGCACTCCCTGCTTGTGGCAAGATGCCTCAGGTGGTGGTGGTGGTGGTGACACAGGGCTTGGTTATAGCAGGAGCCTCCCAGATGTACAGGATTCTTCTTCACACCAACCTTCATTTCATCTGGCTAAATCCCTGGGAGGGCTAGGACAGCCAGAGAAAAGTTTTAATAGCGTGGTTATTAATGCCCCATCCCTCCCATGGCCAGCTGTGTTTTGTCCTAGAGCATCAGCTGCAAGAACAAAGTACAGACCACAAACTTTGTTTTGTGTAAATGAGAGTTTATTGACGAAGACAAAAGGTCAAGCTTCCCCCAACCCCCTCCCTCCCCAAGAACAGATCCCAACAACAAAAGAATGTTAAGCATTCTGAGGGCAACATTTACCCCTCCCCATCCCCATTCCTCTCCAGAGTCCCAAGCTTCACAACACAGACTCATGGCACAGGCTCGGGCGAGGACAGACACTCAGGGAATCTCTGACCAGCAAAAGAGTTCTGGGTGTGTGTGCACTTCCCTTGCCCTTTGTATGACACCAGCTCAGGTTACAAAGACATACTGATGCAGAGGAGAGGGGAACGAACTGCAATCTCCACTCCGTTTCCCCAACTTGGCCAAGCTTGAAATGGGCCAAAATGGAAGCTGTGGTGGAGGCAGCAGGTGCAGTCTCTTCAGGAGACAGGTCCTTTTCCATGGAGCAGAATCCTTCCCTAACTGCTCAGGGGCGCAACGGGGAGGCAGCCTTCCTGAGGAGTGAGGAGTGAAGAGTTCTCGGATTGGCTCAGTCAGGTCAGCTGAGAACAGCAGCCGTTACCCATCACTGCTGGGGAGGCTGACAGAAGCCTAGTTTCAGGGGCAGAGGGACATATCCTGGTACAAAACTGTGTTGTCTGCTTACCCTGACACACACTCTTCCTTCTGGAACTACAGTTTGCTTTGAGATGAGAACCCCGTATTTACAGCGCGAACCTTCTTCACTGCTTGTACCCAACTGACTCCATGAATGATCTCCCAACAAGGAAACTTGATCAACCTGATTTCCCACCCCACATCCACCAACCTACCCACCTCCCATGCATAATCCTGTGCTACTTCCTATTCTCCACGTGCCCGAGGGGTGGTGAGCTCAGGATAGAGTTCCTTTCTCCCACCTCAGTAATTCTCTTGCAGCTTCTCGAGGTTTAAGAAACTGCTTTGGGGAATTCACTCCCCCAAGCTTTGCAAATGGTATGAATCAGGGTCATTTCGGACACGACAGGGCTGGGGGTAGTTCCTGCTCTTGTTTTCCATGAATTCTCCTCTTGGACTCACTCTTAGGTCTGAGTCCAACATGAGGCCTTTGGACCCCAAAGTGCCTCTGATATGAGCAGGGGCATGTGAGAAGCAGTCTTGGTCATGGACCCTGCATACTGGATGCCAGGCAACACAAGTGCCCACAGATGAAACCTTGAGAACAGTGCTAATATGTTAGTGTTTTGGGCAGGAAGGTTCTTTGACAAATCACACCAATGTGTAAAGGAACGGGATTTCACATCCCCCAGTCTTTTAGAGATGACAAGAACTGCTTGACTCTCTGGACGATCTCAATTGCCTTGGAGCCAAAGTAACATGAGTAAAGAGCAGATCAGAGAGCTGAAGGGATAAAGGGACTCTGTGCCATCTCTAAGCTCACTTCATCTCTGCAGTCACCCTGCTGGCCTCAAGCTCCAGGAGCAATTGGGGAAACATGAGCCATTCCTTCATTCTGGCATCTAGATTTCTTCAAGTAACTGAAAAGCTACTCTGCTCCCACCTGATGCCAATGAATGGAGTGCCCAAATCAGTATGGACGGTGAGAGGAGCCACAGAGAAGCAGGCACAGAAAAGACAAGAGAAAAGTATCGAGGAAAAGAAAATTAACGAGACACTCCTGCAGTGAAAACAGCACTGACGGGGGTTTAGGAGACCCGGTCCCCCAGCTCCACCACTAAACAACTAACAGGCCTCAGGCAGTAACACCCTTTCTGCCTTTTATCCTTTTCCTTTTTAGAAAAATAGGGTTGGGTAAGTTATTACTTAAAGTCTGTTTCAACTCTAAAACGATGGTTTTAGATCTGAATTGGACCTGAGAATTAAATCAAACCCAGGGAAGGGGCGGGGGAGAGCATTTTGGTTCCTATTCCCCATCTCTCCTCAAATCCCTTAGTCAGTTTTATTAATGGGTTAGATCAAGGAAAAGGAGTGTAGGAAGTTCCCACTGCTCTCAGCCTTGGTGCTGACAGGCCCTATTTCCTGCCCCCAAAACATCTTTCAAGGAAGACCACCATTCCCAACTGCAGAGCAATCAAATGAGAAGATAATCCGGGGCAGGGGGAATCACAAGGAAAAGGAGTTCGGAGAGAGAAAAAAGGGAAAACCCAAATGACTAGGGACAAGGTTGCCACAGATAAGAGAACCCCTAACAGGGTGGGCAAGTAACTTCATCTCTTCCTCCAGGACTGTGCGGTTAACAATGGCCAGTTGTTTTAACACTTTCTACTGGTTGTGCTATTCCCTCAATTTCTCATATGTACAAAAATATAAAACAATAAAGTGCAGTTTATGTTTCAGTGACACTTTTCCTTGCTTTAATATTTTTTGTCTTTTTCTGTTTTTGAAATGAGCTCTTGATTACAAAATATCAAACTACACTCAACAATGCCAGCCATTGGCACAGGATGGAGAAGCCCACAAGTAAGGACAGATAGCAGCAGGTGGCAAGAGGTGGGAAGAGACTGAAGCAGTGGTTACAAATGTTCACAGGAAGCTAAAACTATCCAACAGGTTGTGCCCTAATGTCAGCACAGGTTAGACTAGTCACTACCTTGGTGGGTGGTCTCAATGTGTTTGGGTTCGGATTCTACACAGCAATACAACTTCTTCCAGTTAAGAGTTCTTGGCTTGCACCGATCACAGGGTGGCCGGAGGGCACCAGACCAGTCTATTAGTTTTTCAAAATGCTGTCGTAGACCTGATAGATGTACTGAGAGACTTCAGGAGCTCTACACTTCAGCGACAGCTGTTGGGAGGAAAAGGAGAAGGAAGATTAGCCTGGAGACTGGCATTAACTTGAAAGGTGTCCAAGAACTCAGTTCAAGAAAACCTCTTTCTGATACAGTGGGAGAGGAGCTTCCATCACTGAGCAGCCAAAGAGACCCTGTTAACAGGTTCTGTGGGTTTTAGAATTTCAATTTAATCAACATCAAGTTGTACTGTCTTTCCACCTACATTCTATGTGGGTCTATAAGGTTAGGAAATAATCCATACTAAAAACATCAAAGTCTCTGACTGGAGGGGAATAGCTGCTCTAATGCTCTGCTAAGAGTCATAGCAATCATTACCAAATGAAAAGGAAAGTCTAAAATCCTTAACTTGCTGGTGGTCATTTCAAGCTGTCTGTCTCAGTTTCTCAGTCTGACAAGGATGGTTATCTCAGTCCTAATTCGGAAGGATGTACAATCAACTAAAATGACAGCATAAGCTAGGTAGGTCCAAGGTACTAGTCTTTTCTGTATTATACTGAGGAGAGTGTACACTCTTACAGATGGAAAACAAGAACACAAAAAGACATTTACTTAGTATAACCATACAGCAATTCATGCCAATAGCTTAATCTTTTTTTTTTTAAATAATTTATTGATTAGCATACAAACATCCTATTTTTCTTTTTTTTGTGTGTGTGAGGAGATCAGCCCCGTGCTAACATCTGCCAATCCTCCTCTTTTTTTTTTGCTGAGGAAGACTGGCCCTGGGCTAACATCTGTGCCCATCTTCCTCCACTTTATATGGGACACCACCACAGCATGGCTTGCCAAGCAGTGTGTCAGTGCACGCCCGGGGTTTTGAACCCGCGAATCCTGGGCCGCCGCAGCGGAGCACGCGCACTTAACCATCTGCACCACCGGGCCGGCCATGTTTTTTTTTTTTTTAGCTTAATCTTTTTTCTGCCTATTTAGACAAGCGAATCAGATACTTCTGATACTACTACTTCTCTACTACCACCTCTTCTTCCAGTCTAACAACCACCAAATTAAAATTAAAATATTGAAAAGATTTCAATGTTGAACACTGAGATTTCCACTTTATGGGTCAACAAACACAAAATTTATACCCACATTTGGACTCCTTAATTGTATTAAATTAGGCAGAACGTTATCAATAATAATATAACAGTAGTAGCATGCAAATTGCATTTAGAACCAGAAAATTCATATTTGCTTTTTGTATTACTGATATCATTGCTCTTGTCTATTAAGGGAGATTAACAAAAGTTGTCTTTAACTATTTAGATTTAATAATCTAAATCACCATGCGATTTTAGATTATTTTACCTCTGTATTCTCTTATTAGAGACTCTGGATGATTTAACAGTACAAAAGGTGAGAATATTTTTGGCAAAAATGTCAAGATGATCTTCAACTCTGAATTTCTTGAAAAAACTCACATCCTCAAAACTTAAACTGAAATTTTAAAAATGCAAAAAAAAAAAAAAAACAAGCCAAACAAACAAACAAAAAAGAACATAAAAAGAGGCTCTATTTATTTACAGCCTTAATATTCAGTCTCTAAGGCATTTCAAAAACTGCTGCTTAACATTAATCAGGAAGACAATTCTGATAAATGTAAAACAAAACAACAACTAACTTAAGAATATAAATATGCATAGAAAACAGCTCCCTACTTTGGCCAAAGCTGCAGCTATAGACATCTCCCTGACTTCAACGTCCCTATAGAGGCAATTCTGTCCCTCCTCCTCCACAGCCTCTTCACCACCAATGCTGTGGAAAATTCTCATGGGAGAGTATGTGGGTTCAGAAGAGGAGGAAGAGTGGAAGCTAGAGAGAGAACAGCCTAAGGGAGTTAATTCCCAGACTAAAGAGGGGTAGTTCCTCTCCCTCAAAATACTGTCCTATATTTTTTCACATCTTTGTAACAACACTTGAAGTTCTGACAGTTGGAGGTTCATTTTTTGTTCATGATGGATAAGGAAACGTTGCCTTCCTCAACAGAAGCCCAATCTGCCAAGGTTGGCACTGGCGGGACGGTGTGTCATGGACTGACCAGGCCTGGACCCTGAGAGCTTCAGCTGCTCTTTGGAGGAAGGGGAAGAAAAGAGAAGGAAGAACAGCTCTCTCCCTCTGGACTCTCATATCACCCCTCCTCTTCTAGCCATCCCAGCCTTTAACAAAGGGTTAAGTTTAGACTAAAACCCATCCCTTGATTTTCAACTAGCATAGCTAAGACAAGCTGGAATGAACTTTTTAAAAAAATTATTAAATTCTGAAGAAAGTAAAAGGGAAACATACATAAAGAACAAAGAAGTCTAATCATCTGACTCATAAAATATAGCTGGAACTCTGGGTCTCATTTTTTTCGGCTCCTAAGGGAAAAGAGGGCTTACCAGGGTTTTAACTTTCAAACTACTAGCTGCTTATGTGACACATCTTTAATACCAATTACTCAGGAATGCCACCCATGTAGACCCACCAAGGGAAGAGGAGTCACCTCTTTTGCCTAAGTAAGCCAAGGACTTACACATCTACTTCTGGCTTAAAGGCTGGAACACATACTTCTTCACCTGGGACAAGATATCTTCCCAGGTGAGATACAGCTACTTAGAGAGATGTGGCCTAATCCTTATAGGAGAAACATATCCTCTTAACGAAATACAGTAAGGACTGGGGTGAGAGAAGTGATTTATCAACCTCTCTTAGGAGACTAAGGGACCATCAGTCCTTACGGTACCACCCACTATTTAGTGGACTACTACTTAGTCATTAAAAAAAAACAAACTCGATACACGCAACAACTTAGATGGACGTCAGGGGTATTACGCTAAGGGGAAAAAGCCAGTCTCAAAAAGTTACATGCTCTATGAATTTAATTTATATAACACTCTCAAAATGACAAAATTATAGTAATGGAGAACGTATCAGTCAGTGGTTGCCAGGGTTAGGGCTGGGGTGCGAGTTTAACTATAGAGGGATGGTACGAGGGAGTCTTTTATGGTGATGGAACAGATCTGTGTCCTGATGTGGTGGTGGTTACACAAATTTATACATGTGATAGGATTTCATAGTACTGTACACTCCTCAACCAAAAAAAAAAAAAAAAAGAGTAATGTAAAAACTGGTGAAATCTGAATAAGGTTTATAGTTCAGTTAATAGTATTGTACCAGGGCCAGCCCCGTGGCTTAGTGGTTAAGTGCGTGCGCTCCACTACTGGCGGCCCGGGTTCGGATCCTGGGCGTGCACTGACACACTGCCTCTCCGGCCATGCTGAGGCCGCGTCCCACATACACCAACTAGAAGGATGTGCAGCTATAACATACAACTATCTACTGGGGCTTTGGGGGAAAAAAAATAAATAAATAAAATTAAAAAAAAAAAATAGTATTGTACCAATATCACTTTCCAGGTTGAAAATGTACTATGGGTGTGTAATATGTTATCAATGGAGAAAACCAGATGAAAGATACATGGGAACTCTATGTACCATCTAAAAAACTTCTTCTAAGCCTTAAATTATTTCAAAATAAAAAGTTAAAAAAATGTTTAAACAAACCATGTTTAGGGCAGTGATGCTAAGAGGTCCTTCTCAAAATTCTCACTACACTTATAATGAATAGAAAGAATGTGGCAGGAAGTGTCAAGAAATACCTGAATTCTAAGCACAACTCACCTACCAACAAATTATATGATCTTGAACAAGTCACTAATCATTCTTAACCTTAGTTTTCTTATCTGCAAACTGGGCATAATCATCCTTATTTAACCTAGCTGAGATGGAAGATTGTATACAATAAATAATGGATGATAAAAAACAAACACATACACACACATATATACATCATACTTTGAGCAAATTTCTAGGGAAGTAAATGGAGTTATCTTACAAGACCTTGATTTTACAGTGAAAATCTGGCCCCCTAGGCAGAGCGGTTTTCCTTTCTTGTGGAACTCAAGATAAATGACAGAGTAGTTTCTTTCCAAAAAAAGACAAAGGATTGGTGATGGAGGAGATGGGTGGGAGGAGCGTACACTTTATGGGGGAAGCCTGAAGTTTCTCAGCTCACACATATATGCTATTCCAGCTTACTTCAAGGGAGGGAACGAGTGGGGAAAACACTAAAATTTTTCAGTTCTGGGTGGTACTATTCCCTCGGCGTATGCTAATGAAAACAGACTTGGCTGATAAATTAAGGAATGGGGTCACTGACTTTTCTCAGCTAAATGGCTGAAAAGCTCTTATCTACTGACTGTTCAGCTTCCTTACTCAATTTTGAACCTGTTCTCCTCTGTCACTTTCCTATCCTCTCCTTCAAAACAGCCTACAAAATCCTCAAACATAACAGAAGAATAAGATATTTCCCTCATCCTAACGGGTTTCTTTTACTTTACAAAATAAAGATGACAAGCAGCGGAGATCACATTTTTCACCAGCAAACAAATGCCCAGTGCCTAGGGGATCAATCTTTGTTGTTAACAAGGCAGTTGCTCCTGCCCTAAAAACACTGCCAGAATTTTAATTTTAGTCCAGTGTGGTACTGAAGGAAGTTTTCCAAATTAAGGTCCCCTTTCAGGTTGCCAAAGGCGTGTCCCATTTTGTCTTACCTTTCACAACGAGCATTTCAGGACATACAACGCTGCTAAAAAAGGCTCATGTATCTATGACTCTGAAATTCTTAGGTCATCAACTCCAAAAGCAGGAAAAAAGGCCTTCTTGAAATGAGCCATGTAAACAGTCCTCTCAGCAGCTTGTTATAGTACCACACGCACAGATACGCTAGATAAGCATTAACTGATATTGATGAAGTTGTCAAGTTTTGTGAGCAATTCTCTATATACCAGGGGGAGTCTGAGGCACTCCTTGCTGCCAGAGGCACCATGCCTGTTGGATGGGCAGACAAATGCAGAGGGAAGGTGTTCCAGGGAGGCAACTGGGGACTTCTTCATTGACAGCTTGTTTTGGATACCTGGATTCTAACGCGCCTCCCTCGAGGACTTTCCAGGGTGGTAAGAAAAAAAGAAAGGAAAGGGCTCTTACCTCCCTCCTTGAACCCATCTCACCCATTCTGAGAAAGGCCTTACCGTATAATTGGGGTTTCCTGGCTGGATACGTAGCTCAGCCAAAATCCAAATGCCATTAGTGAGCTTCAGAGACTGGTACAGCATGTCCTGCCCTTCCACATTCCTCTTGGCAATAGTATAAACATTGTTGTTTTGCAACTTGCTGGAAACAGTGTCTAGAAACAGATTCAAAATCCATCACCTTCAGTTAAAATATCAAACAAATGAGAGCTAACTCTCTTCTGACACCCTTACGAGCCATGTGTGCTCAAGTCCCCTGACAAGTACCGTCACATGCGCATGTGCACATTTCAGAAAGTCCTTGACCCACAACAGCAAAAGGTGAGGAGCAGGCTCTTGAAATGCCTGCCTATCAGATTCCAGGACAGAAAACAGAATAAGGTGCAACTAAGCATTTAGTGTGAGAATTATCCGTAGAGATTACGATGTGTCTAAGGAGTTGGTAGTCTTTTTTTTTTTTTTTTTGTGAGGAAGATCAGCCCTGTGCTAACATCTGTCAATCCTCCTCCTCCTTATATGGGACACCGCCACAGCATGGCTTGCCAAGCGGTGTGTCGGTGCACGCCCAGGATCCAAACTGGCGAACCCTGGACCGCCGCAGTGGAGTGCACGCACTTAACCGCTTGTGCCACCGGGCCGGCCCCAGGAGTTGTTAGTCTTAAACTAGGTGCTAGACAGGTAAAAATGTTCTCAAGAAGATAAAGACAGAAATGGGTGTATGGGTGTGCCACAGTAACTGCCACCTTAGTGTTCATTCCTGGAACGCTGGTCCCAGATCCATGGGGATACACAGACTGACAATCAAATCCTTAACACTGCTTCCCGAGTTGCTGCTACTTCACCGTGAGCCACTCTGGCCTCAACTGCCAGGATCAGAAAAGGGCACACAGTTGCAGAAATCCTGCAAATCAAAATTATTAACCTGGATGTTTAAGATTTTTGTTTTTTAAAGCAGGCAAATGATTTCTTAAGCCTGTAGGAAATACCATGCCTCCAAACTAGTAATGAAACAAACTGTCTCAACAAAAGACTTTGAGAAAGACTGAAGTTGTGCAAAGATGACTGGTACAAGGCCCTGTAACCCCAGCTGCTGCTGCTGGTCATAGTGCAGGCCTTTGTAGTCACCAACCCAGGGCAAGAACAGGTTGGTGTTTAGGGTCTTCCTTGTGACTACGGCATCAGAGAGACATAATGTTCTAGAATTAAAGGTCACTTCTCTCTCCTTGTTCTCTTATTGCTAATATGAGAGATGTTGCAGCAACAGAGAAAAAGAAACCTTAAGAATAGAGATGATAAACACTGCTTCTTTATTGATAGTTTATGATGTTCATTTCCGATGAGAATTCGAATTACTCACACCGACTTCAGGAATCCCATTCTCTCCACATAAAAATCTATTCTATTCTATTGTGCTCTCTAGGAAAAGGTTGCTACGATGGCACAGTCTTTCTGCTCTCCTAGACAGTAAGCTCTCTGAGCACAGGGATCCTGGAGTTTTGCATTACTGTGTTTCCCACAGTATCTGAGACACAATGGGTACCTGCCATCAAAACCTGTGAATTGACTGACTCTGGTGTTGGAGATGCTGATATGTACATAATGCCATAGGCATTAAAAACCATCTACTCATATGTGGGCTAATTTTGGAGGTAGTTCTTGCTCTGACATCTTTCTCCCACATTCAAACCAGTGAGAGCTCAGGGGAGGAGGGACTTAAAGCCCATTTATTACACATTTGCACCACACTTAGTTAATATGTAACATTTCGTTTCTTATTTTCAAGGTTTTCACTAACACCAAGCAGAATAATCATAATTTAAGAACTGGCTGTCTTTGAGGAGCCAAAAAGTGTATCTCAGGGTAGTTACATGCAATACTTTTGGAGGCGGCGGCCTCAACATGCTTTTTAATCACCTTCTGGGGGGGGGTCATTCTCATAACAAAGGGCCCTTGCAGCTTAGACTGGGTTGGCAGGCAACGTCAACAGCTGCAGTTCGGCTAATGCCTTTTCACAGCACTGTCTTTAACACTTGTGGGCTTGCTTTAAATTGTACAAGCCATTCCTAACTTTCAAGGATCTTGCCCATTTCCAAGGAAACAAGATACACAGTAGCAGCCTTTAGTGAAGAGCCACCTTGTTGCAGAAGCAGAAACGTGGTCTAGACTATGTATATAGCAAAGCCCAGATTCCTACAGAGTTCTCATGATTTCACCACCTATGTAAGAGATGATAGACTAAGAGCTGGAAGCACACAAACACACATACATACTCACCCCTCCCAGTATTAGAAAACGTGGCAAACGGCCAGGTAGAATAAGCAAGTTGAATGGATGTAACTTTAATATATTTGGAAGCATTCTGGCCAGGAACCTGGCTCTGCTCCTGTTGAATGGCTGTATCATGATTTTTATCAGAAGACTGAATGGAGGGAGGTTCTATAACTTAAGTATGTATGAGTCAATTTTTACAAATCTTAGATATTAGGTTTGAGCTTGAGGATGTATAGATGGCAAAATGATCAGACTCTGTTAAAAGTACTTAATAAGAATGGTAATGTGAGCCAGATGTAAGGAGGCTTTCCAGCCAGACTAGGATAGACTTTCTTCCCCCCCACCCCAAAGTCCCAGTACATGGTTGTATATCTTAGTTGTAAGTCGTTCTAGTTCTTCTACGTGAGCTGCTGCCACAGCATGGCAACTGACGGACGGGTGGTGTGGTTCCGTGACCAGGAAACCAACCTGGGCCACTGAAGTGGTGAGAGTGCCGAACTTGAACCACTAGGCCATAGGGCTGGCTCTAGGATAGACTTCTTGACAAGACATCATAGTTTTTTTTTTCACACACTGAACTCTTGGGAAACAACATGAAATCTTATAGTTGTGAGAGTTTGAGATGAGGTGGTAATGTTAAGACACTGAGATCTGCCCCAAAAGATAGAGTTAAAAAAGACGTTCATATATGATTATACTTGCTTCGAGATGTGATTTCTTCAGGATCATTTGTCTTCTCCTCCAGATTTAGCTCTTTGGGTCTGGGACCTAAAATCTTAGAAGGTGTGGATGTGGGCTTCCTTCCTTCATCTTCCTACTTTAGGTAAGGTCACACCTCTTCCAGCAGCCGTAAGAGTGAAGACGGTACTCATTTTAGAGTGGGAAGGGGTAATCTGCATTTGGGGCCCAGCTGTGGTATTCACTAGCAAGCTCAAAACCACTATGACTGCTGAAAAAAACACTTTTTACCATTTGAGCAACCAAACTATATTTAAGTGCTGGCTGGCAAAGCATTTCCATTTATGAAATGTTTCTAAGGATGGGGAGAACCACGACAAAACAAAGAAATAGAACTCACCCTTACCTAGTCTCCATGCCAGAAGAAATATTTGTCCCTTTAATACAGTGCCTATCTAGTGAACATAGATATAACGTCTCTGAGCTTTTCAGAGTATAATAAACAATTAAAAAAAATAGTTTGTAGACAGTTGCCAGAAAGATTCCTTTTTGGATACGGCTGGAGATGGAACTACTTGTTGTGCACTTAAGATAATGGTCCCAGACATGTCCTAACCCCAAATGCAGCTATAATGGTAAGCTGCAAAACAGATTCATACCAGTGCTAGAAAGCAGGGAGACCCATACGTTAGTCCCCTTCTGATCTAATATTTTCTAGTATTTACACAATTAGTGGCACCACAAGCATCTTTATCATATACACCTTTCTATTAAGATCTGATTAATTACTAAGGCTTGGGAAGAGGGTTTCTTCTTTCTTTTCTACAAAGAAATGGAAGAGCAAAAGTAAAAGCTCAATGCTAGGTTGGTAAGTCCTTTAAGCCTGTGACTTCCTGTAGCCCTCAATGTTAGTTCCATCTGTCAAATGTCTGCTCTGGCACACAAAAGCTATTTAAAGTGTTGGTGCTATTGTGATTAGGGCAGATCAGCGGGAAAGGATGGTATTTTTAGCTCTCAGCTAGACCCAGGGTGTTGAATCAGAAGGCACTAAACCTGGAAACGTTCATGTTAATAGAGCCTTCAAGACCAGAAGGAAATGTAAAGGCCAGGGCAGTCCAGACCTTGGGGTGGAGGCAGAAGAAAAGCTAGAAAGGATTAGTTGCAGGAAGTGGTCTTGCAAGATTAGCAGTGATTTAGTGTGGGATAATGATGGCCTTGGGCTCCTGGAGAAAACAAAGCGGCTGTTTTTCTCTCCGCTCCACGTGCTGTGCTGCCATAGAGCAATGTCTCACGGGAAAACCAATTCTTTCGTATCTGGAGCACCTAAGGCAGGGAGGAACTGGCATGAAGCCACGGCAGAATTGATCAAAACTGAATTTTCTCTGAGAAACTGTTCCAGAATACATCAGAGGATACAACCCCAACGGGAGAAAGGCCAGACACTTTCTCTCTGGCAAGATCACAATGTATACCAAGGTACAATAAGGGTTCAGAACTCCAATCTGGAAGCAGGGGGATCTTTTCTATTATTTTGGCAGGCCAGACTAAAGCCCTCAGTCATCCAAACTTCCTTCTTTTTTTTTTTTCTGAAAAAGCATGTCCTTTTCATACTGGACATCTAAAACCAAACCTTCTTTCTAATTATTCTGGCCTCTCTTTGCTCTCCATAGGCCAGTGTTTCCCAGATCACGTTTGTGAACACTGGTGTTCCACAACATGTTAATAAGCATTTTATGATTTTAAATTCCATGGTCAAGTGTTAACATTGAGTGAAACAGGTTTCTTCAACGTAGGGCTTCTCGGCCTTTAGTGTGCTAATGTGCAATGGCAACTTTCAAGAGAGGCACATCATCACTGTACTTTTCAACTTTAAATGACCATAGAACGTTTTTTTTTGAGGGACAAGTGTTCTCAGGAGCAAAATATAAGAAACGTGGCCACAGGACCAACTACAACAAGGGCAACTATAAGGAAGGGACTGCTCTCTTCCGAGCTGGGTTCAGAGGCTGCTTCTCTAACAAGACTTACTTCAGTTCTCTCCATTAGCCACTGTGGATTCTGCACCTGACAACTTCCTGGAGAACAGCTTATACTGTGGAAAGCTGCCCAACCTCCCACCCTCATCTAATGAGGTTCATAGCAACTGACCAGTGAGCTTCAGAGAGATGGACAGATAACACTGCCATCTACCTAGAAAAAGGCACAAAAAGAAGCCCAATTTGAGTATGCTTTTTTTTGTGAAAAAGCAGCAAAAACTCATGTTTTGTTTAATAAATACATAACCAGTAAGGGTGAGAAACCCAGACCAAGAATATGTTAGAAAGAAGGCAGATACGTGGTATTCCTGAAGAGAATAAACTAACTGGTTATTACAGTGGAAATTATAGAAGACTATCTCCTCAAACACCTCTCCAAGGTCTCAGGAGAACCCCTATAAGAAAAGATTTGTCTGAATACTGAGGATGAACACACCATAGAGCCCCAAAAAACTAAAATTAAAAAGAAAAAGTTGGAACGAGAAGGCAGTGTTGTTTTTCCCCTCTCTCTGCACCGTATACCACCTCTTTCCCCCACTGCTATGCTCTAGCTACAATGGGATGGCAGCATGCTGAAAACCCTGTATGAGAACCACCAAGGTAGGGAGAAGGAAACAATGGACACATGAAGAAAGAGGAGTACTGCCCAACCACCAAGGCTCACTTTTATTCAAACTCATAAAGCCTTTTACTAACCTCAAAAAAGAGACTGGGACAAAGGCAGGACTCTGAACAGCTCAGGGCTCCTTCCACTCCTGAGAAACACTTCAGTGAAACAAAGCCCTAAGGACTGAGCGCTGCTATTGTTTCTCTTTTGGGGTTACCTCTTTTTTTTTTTTTTTAAGATTTTATTTATTTATTTTTCCCCCCAAAGCCCCAGTAGACAGTTGTATGTCATAGCTGCACAACCTTCTAGCTGCTGTATGTGGGACCCCGCGGCCTCAGCATGGCCGGAGAAGTGGTGCGTCGGTGCGCGCCCGGGATCCGAACCCGGGCCGCCAGTAGCGGAGCCTGCGCACTTAACCGCTAAGCCACGGGGCCGGCCCTGGGGTTACCTCTTTGATGTTCTATTATAGTAATAAAATTAACTACAAAAGGGTCTAGGGCTTATTAATGTGGATTAAAGAGGCTAGTAACATCATATGAAAGCTGACACAAGGCAAGAAAGAAAAAGGTTACCAACTAGGCTGTAATCAACTAAGATGTATTCTTTTTTTAATAATTTTATTTATTTATTTATTTTTTCCCCCAAAGCCCCAGTAGATAGTTGTATGTCATAGCTGCACATCCTTCTAGTTGCTGTATGTGGGACGCGGCCTCAGCATGGCCGGAGAAGTGGTGCGTCGGTGCGCGCCTGGGATCTGAACCCGGGCCGCCAGCAGCGGAGCATCTGAACCCGGGCCGCCAGCAGCGGAGCATGCGCACTTAACCGCTAAGCCATGGAGCCAGCCCTAAGATGTATTCTTGTTTAATAACAAACAAAGATTCTAAATAAGGATCTGAGAAAGAGTCACCTTTCCTCCAATACCAAAGGTTGATATACAAGGAGAAATAGTCCTTTTAATTCTTGAGAGAGTGCATATCCTCAAGTGCCACTTCTACAGGATCTTCAAGTAACAGGATTAACACATGTTCAACTACAGAAGAACTGGGTAGATGGATCCATTCTACTTTGTTTCTTAAATCTGTTAGATTATAAGTAAAGTAATGTAGTACCTACATGAAAACATCCCAAGTTTTTAAACACAAGTTTGCTAAGTAATATATCTACCTACACCCACTAAAAACAAGGTAGATGTGGAAAGAAGACGAAAGTAAAAAAAAGACAATTTTCAAATATCCAATTTGATTTACTGAAATGAAAATGAAATTCAGAGTCATTACTCACCAGCATTTAAATGACATTCCTTAATCTGAAACTGAAGTTCATTTTCATTGGGAATATCCTTCCATGTTGCAAGGAAGACCTGGCGCTCTGTACGGGGAAGCAGAGGGAAAGGAAGGATGTGCACAATCTGTCAATATTCTGATTTCTGATGCCTTGCACCATTTCTCCTTTGGAGCGCTATCTCTTGCAATACAGCCAGGAGTAGCCTGGGACTGCAGCCAATTCTTAGCTATTCAGAGGTGCTTCACTCCAGATCAATTAATCCCTCATCAGTAGCACTAAGATACATTGGAAAAGAGTTTATAGCTAGAGTACAGTTTTGGCTCCACTGTTTCCTATTTGGTGACTTTGGGTAAGTCTTGTGACCTTTTTGATCCTTAATTTCATCATATACAATTACATCTGTCCTGCCTACCCAAAGAGCCATTGAAAGAATCAAATCAATTAAGTGCCAATACAATTTAATAGGTACCAATATAAGCTAGTTTTATTAGATGGTGGTTTCAGGAGTAAGGGAAGAGAGAAATGTCAACAACCACATGGGGAGTATTAATGGTTTATTACAAATTACTAAATTCTTTTTTTTTTTAATTGCGGTAACATTGATTTATAACCAAATTACTGAATTCTTATCTTGAGACAGTAAGAACTTAGTATAGGGCTAAGTGCTAAATTTGCATGTATTATCTCATTAAGTCATTATAATAAAAACTATTTCCGATTTGCAAATTTGGAAACTGAAACTCAGAAGAGTTAAGCACCTTGCCAGGGTCACACAGCTAATAAACAGATAAGCTAAGATTCAAATCCACATCTACTTGTCACCAAACCACTTACTCTGTATGCTGGGGTGACTGGATCATTCAGATAACCAGCACTGTGATTTAGAGACCAACAGCAAAGCAAGACCAACTGTGACTCAGGCGAATAAATAATTAGCAATTATTAGAGCTTTAGAATAGCCTTACCCCATTTTTTTTAAACCTCAAAATAACTGGTACTTCTGGGCTCTGCTCTGCCTGACATTCAGAGGAAGGGCAAAGGTATATTTGGCAGAAGGAGGATGTACTTACCCATTTTGCCATCTTCTACAAAAAGCACATTGAGTGGGATGAGGCAGCTGAAGTAGAAGACATCAATATTGTTTTTCACAGCCACCTGCCAGGAAAGTAACAAGGGAAAGTTAGGACATCATAGGAAGCCAGGTAGGAGGGAAAGAACAGTTATGCGTCTAGAAATATATAACCCTATTTCCTTTCTCTTTTACACAGTGCAGGACTCCTCAAATCAAGACACACCAGCCCATACACTGCAAAGCACATCCTTACTCATTCCACTGTCAGAGTACTGTGACAACCTGCAACTCTGTCTCTCTCTAGGAGGAGCCCCAGGAGGGATGAATTCAAGGCACGCGTTCTGTACCCAGAATAATCTATTCAGTTATTTTTTGTTTCTACTGTTATTAATAGTAGCTGCTACCACTTACTAAGTACCTATTAATGATATTATTTCTAATGCTCATTATTACTATCCCAAACAAAGTAGGTGTCAATCCCCTCTCGTTTTACAGATGAGGAACTGAGGTTCACAAAGTCTGAGTAACATCCAGGGTCACATTGCTAGTAAACAGAAGAACCAGGATCAAATGCAAATTTGTCTGACTCTACACCTTTTTTTTTCTCTCCACAATAACTGGTGCTATACTGTCCCTTATATTTTTTAAGATACTGGTTTTAAAGTTGTTTCTTTCACAAAAATCTTATTTCCTAAGTCCCATGGTTGGAACAAGCTTGTTAGGTCAAACACTGGTAAATCTGATGACTATAAGAAGGAAGTCTTCGAGTAAGTGAAGAGATGAGCTGTCTTCTCACATTACCAGCTTCTGAGTTAGGCAGGCTGTGATTCTACTGTGCCCATTCAATTCACAGCATGCTGTTTATACTTTTAAAAAAGCTACGATAAGTATTTTCATCCAGAGGCAACACTGATTGGTGTATATATTCAGAAATAGGCAGATTCTACTATGGCAGATTATAAGAACCACATAATGTAAGAAGGGAGAGTAGGAGAATTGCTCTAAACCGCCACTTCTCTCTGGTTTCTGTCACTGGTGGCTTTCCATCTATGCTCTTGGCACCGTAGGAAAACATTTCTCTGGGCAAGTTCTATAATCTGTAACCATGCCTATTTCTCTTTCACTTTGCTCTAAGATAATAAAGGGAAAAAAGTGCTTATCTAGCACCACTATCCCCGTCGCTCCCTTTTTGGCGCAAATGTCCACACTTCAACATCATCATCTATTTCCTCATCAAACTTTGGCTATAAGATCCAAATATCCTCTTTCCGAAGTACTTGCAGTTCCCTTACATTTATTATCAACTCACCTTCCCCACCTTAAATAGTACCTTTATTTCGTCCTCCATAATTTGGTTATGCCTACTTGACACAGTCTTTCTGTTCTCTCTCCCAGAAAAATACATCAAATTGCTTTCCTTGTCACTTGTGCTTTTAACCCTTCAATCACCAACTCCTTGGAGTTTCTGACCTATATCACATAATGTGATGCTTAAAATGCTGAGACAGCAGGATTCTCAAAAAGCTTGAGTCTGGTGAATGCAAACAGAGTAACTAAACTTAGGAAAGAGGGACCTTTGACATTCTTTTAGATGTACTAGAGCACCACTTCAAAAGATTCACACCAGCTGTGGGCGTCTGGGAAAGAGGTATTTTCTAATTCATCTGGTATTCAGCAATGAGAGGAAAACTCTTAGTTCAAATAAGGGCAGCAAGAAGATCTTGAGGTAGTGCCAGGCTCTATAAGAGGCATCTAGAAGTGAAAACTGGGGTGGTGTGGGTGGGCTAGTGTGGGTTATATAAAGGTCTTGTGTGAAATGTGAGTGATTTTCACTACTATCATCTTTGATTATAAAAGCAGTCATATTTCAAAATGTGCCATTCATTTAAACATTTATTAATGTTTACTATGTCCCAAGCATTTGAGACATAAGAAAGAATAAAGAAAATATAATCCTGTCCTCCAGGGGAAAATATTAGTGCTTCTTAAACCAAAGATTTATATTAGACTCATCTGGAGAGATTTTTCAAAACAGATGCCAGGGCTCCATCCTATATAAAAGAATAACAATCTCTAAATCTGGGACCTGGCCTGTGTATTTTGGAAAAATTCCTAAGAAGAACAACGAGAGAAGCAAATAATTTAGAACAATGTTACCTAAGAAGTCTGCAGGGGCTTGTAAATAACTTGTTCTTCTGAGGAAATTCTTATTCCACTTGAAGCCCTTTAACAACGCAAAAGACAAGAAAAGCTCCTCTAGGTCAGCAGTGCTAAACCGTTCTGCCTTGAGGACCCTTTTGACAAACAGATGAAAGCCACAGACCCTCCTCCTGAAAAACGTACGTGCAACATTTTGACATACAATTTCAGGGGTTTCAGGACACCCTAAAGACTACCCCGGGACTACTGCTCTGGAATAACTCTGAGAAGCTGGGACACCCAAATCAGAGGCAGCAGACAGTGGTTCAGAACGTGAACTTGTGAACCAAACCAGACCACCTAATTTCAAATTCTCACTCTGTCACTTATTGCTATGTGACTTTGGGCAAGTCGTACAGCCCAGTTCTCTGTCTGTAGAATGGAGATAACAACAGCACGGACCACATGGGTTGTTATGAGGATAAAGAGTTAACATTTGCTGGGGCCAGCCAGGTGGCGCAAGCAGTTAAGTGCGCACGCTCTGCTTCCACTGCCAGGGGTTCGCAGGTTTGGATCCTGGGCGCACACCGATGCACCGCTTGTCAACTCATGCTGTGGCAGCGTCCCATATAAAAAAGTAGAGGAAGACGGGCACGGATGTTAGCCCAGGGCCAGTCTTCCTCAACAAAAAGAGGAGGATTGGGATCGGATGTTAGCTCAGGGCTGATCTTCCTCACACACACACACACAAAAGAGTTAACATTTGCAAAGCACTTAGAATGGTGCCTGGCTTATAGTTAAGTACTATAATGAGTGTTCATTCACGACTCCCTTCACCATCTTCTGTTTTACCTTTTTACTCAGAATTTTTCGTAATTAAGGATAACCACATTAGACTTATCTAAAATCTTACACATGCTCAAATGTAGTACTACTACTATGCTAAAAAGAAATCAGAAGAGAAAAAAGGTTATTAGCAAACTGTTAGCTTAATCATTCTTCTTGCTACTGTGCCCTTGTTAAATATCTTTTTATAGGCTCAACTGCACAGGTCACTCTTTGGGGGAAGTGTTTCGTCTCTTTTACGTTAGCTTTTCAAAATCTGCATTTTACAGCTCTCAAACTTTTACTCTTGGCTAGAACTGCGGTCACTTCAAGAATACATGATTCCTTGGATCTGGCCGCTGCCTCTCTCTCCAGCCTACTTCCTTAATTTCAACCATATCAAAATTACTTCTTGTTCCCCAAACACTGAAACTCATGGCTCTGTGCCTTTTTACATGTTGTTCTTTCTGCTTAATATATTCTTCTCCTGAAGGTTTAGCTGTCTGGAAAATACTTATTTAATCTTCAGATTCAGTTCAATCTTGAGATTTCTCAAGAAAGCTCTAATCCCTCTCCATAGAGCCCAGTATATACACTTGGAGAGCATGAAATAATTGTTTACATCTGCCACACCCACAATACAATGAGCTCCTTGAGCATAGGAGCTCTCATTTTCACTATCACACTAGTAGTTCAATAAATATTTGTTGCATGAAATTAAGGGTAAGATGCTGAACAAATGGAATGAAACACTGGTTTCTCAACCTTGTTTCTACCTCTATGTCATTCACATGTATAATATAATCCCATCAGTAACATCTCTCATTAGGCACAATGATACTCTATGACGCAGAGATGGGGGAATGGGATGATATATGGGCTTTTTTAGTTTCAAATCACTGAGCTAAAATAACATCTATACGCTAAGGAAGAATAAAATAGGAGATCACAACCCAAAGAATACTAGATTCTCCAAGGATATGCCAATCACTTTTGGGGAGTTTAGGGAAAAAACAATCAAGGGAAAAACAGTATGAAGTCAGTTCAATTCCAATCCAGATGGCGGCTACTCTTAAACAGAATTGCTTTGGAGGGAGGCAGGGGAGTTCTTTGTTTTCTTATTTTGAAATTCACTATCTCAACAGGTACAGAATAGGAAGATAATCCAGACAAGCTGGAGAACTGTTTTCCAAGAGCTTTAACATCAATGCCTAGCTTGCCTATGGGAAATCAATTATGACATATATATCTCCAACTGCCTACATAGTATCTTCACTTGGATAACTAATATCTCAAAATGAACATGTCCAAAACCAAATTCATCTCCCCTCCTCATCCCTAAACAGAACCTCCTGCTGTCTTTCCAAACTCAAAAATTGGAATACTGAAAAGCCTTTTAATGGTCTCCCTGCTTCTGCATGTCTCCCCGTCCCTTAACACCTAGCTTTTCCAGTCTATTCTCAACACAGCAGCCAGAGTGATCTTAAAATGTAGGTCAGCTCATAAATACTTCTCTGCTCAAACCTCCAATGATTTCCCATCTCAGAATGAAAACCAAAGTTACAATTGCCTATAATCTGATGCCTATTACCTCTCTGATGTTATGTGCTACGACTGTCTCCCTGCTAGCTCCATGTCAGCCACAGTAGCCTGCTGTTCTCTGCACATACCAGGCATGCTCTCACGGCTTTTTGCATTTGTTCTTTCTTCTGTTGGAATTCTCTTCCTCCAGAAATCTGAATGGCTCTATTCCTGGCCTCCTTTAGGTCTTTGCTTTAATCAAATATTACCTTTTCATGTAGGTCTTCCATGACCAGCATATTTATAAAATTACACCACCCAATCTCCAACCCCAGGACTCCCTATCCCAATCTCTGTTTTATTTTTCTCCATTGCCTTCATCTGAAATACTATTTTACTTATTTATTGGCTTATTGCCTGTCCTTGTGTCACATACCCTTTCCTGTAGAATAGAAGTTCCATGAAAGAAGGGATTTTTTTCTCTTGTTCACTATTGTATTTGCAGTTTCTAGAATAGTGACTGGCACAGACTAAGTACTCAATAAGAATAATGACTGTAAAATATACTACTCAAAGTTCCTGACAACTAATTAAGTTTAGACAAGATATGAACTTGGTCTAAAGTTTCCAAAAGGATAGCACTTCAAGTTTTTTCTAGTGTACTTCCCTTAATAGAAAACGAAAGCATGGACATATATACTGGGGTGGAGGTAGGGGGAAAGGTCAGGATTAGGGGTAAAACATGAAGTAGCCCATCATAATGACAAAATCTGTTTAAGTTCCATGCTATTTCATAATGTATCTACATGTTTTAATATGAAAATGTGTTTCTCTCTTTACCTTTGAGTAAAACTGATGCTCCAGGAAAATGTGCCATGTGTATTCTTCAGCTTCAAGTACCTCCTAGCAGTGTTTTTTTAAAAACTGTGTGTCACAACCAAATAGTAGTTTTTTTTTTTTTTTTGTGAGGAAGATCAGCCCTGAGCTAACATCCATGCTAATCCTCCTCTTTTTGCTGAGGAAGACCGGCTCTGAGCTAACATCTATTGCCAATCCTCCTCCCTTTCCCACCCCCTCCAAAGCCCCAGTTGATAGTTGTATGTCATAGTTGCACATCCTTCTAGTTGCTGTATGTGGGATGCGGCCTCAGCATGGCCGGAGAAGCGGTGCGTCGGTGTGCGTCTGGGATCCGAACCAGGGCCGCCAGCAGCAGAGCGTGTGCACTTAACCGCGAAGCCACGGGGCCGGCCCCAAATAGTAGTTCTTAAAATTAATGTAGTGGGTTGAAACTGGCATAAACAAATAGAGGGGCCGGCCTGGTGGCATAGCGGTTAAGTTTGTGCCTTCCACTTCAGCGGCCCAAGGTTTGCTAGTTTGGATCCTGGGTGGACCTACTCATCGCTCATCAAGTCATGTTGAGGCGGCGTCCCAGACAGAAGAACTAGAAGGACCTACAACTAGGATATACAACTATGTACTGGGGTTTTGGGGAGAAAAAAGAAAAAAAAAAGAAGAAGATTGGCAACAGATGGCTCGGGGCCAATCTTCCTCAAAAAGAAAAAAATATATATCATAGTGCCTCTCATGAAGAGTAATGTTTCATGAAACTGTTTCACTTTTATGTATGTATTATGTGTGTAAACTACGTAAAATATATTTCTTACTGTCAAGTTGCAGTGAAAAAAGTATAAAAACCATAATACCCACACACCAAATTAAAAGCAAGCAGTGAGGAAACGGGTTCAAATGAGCTAAGGAACAGAATGCACACCTCAGCTTCTTCTTTGAGGATGCCTAAAGCAGATCACAGATGGGCCACGGAGCAGATTACCTAATCCTCTGTTCCTCTGGTCTGTCACGTGTAGCACACGGCCATAACAATATTAACTTGCCTCTCAGGGACATCAATAGGAAGAGCAAATAGAAATGATTATGAGGCTCTTGGAAAACACAAAAGTGGGCTATAAGTGCTTAATAATAATAATGATTTTTAAAAGTAAATTTCAGTGGCTGCTGGGGAAAGAGCAGCCTGTCAGCTTCAGGCTGTAAGCAGCAATTAGTTTCTTTCCATAGCATGGGAAGCCTGCTGCAGTAGCTGCAGCCCCTTTATGGTGGCACAGCTGGAGACGAACAGGCTAAATTAATACTCTAACCTTGCTCCAGTGTACTCAAAAGTACTATAAAAAGGTACTAGATATGAACTCAGGCTGAACTCTGGCAAATGTGGCCTCTCACCACGGAGAACCACAGGAGGCACTGCCACAAGAAAAGAAGGCAAGCAGCGCACAGCTCACCTTTGAGAGCATATCATCTACTCTTCCATGACGTCATTTGTGACCTTTCCAAGTCTCTGAAGAATATTTTTTCTTTTATTCCTCGTCTCCATTTAGCTTTTGGAAAGATTATTTGCAGGCTGGTCCAAGCGAGGACCAGGCAGTGACGCCAAGCATCTCCAGTTTTCTGAGGAATGATGATTCAGATGTGTTTTAAGCACCACATCATCTAGTCAACAGATCCTAAGGGAATGGCTCTGAGTGACAGGTTTTTAATGGCACTGACTCCAACTGTGTGATACATGTCATCTGACACTCAAGTAAAAGTGGCTCTTTCTGCTAGCTGCTGGAGTTAAATCTACCTGTAGTTCCGCATTCCTAGTCAATGCCAAAAAATATTTACCATCTTTAGTTTAATTATGGTCTTCTATTTCAAATCTTATCAACCAATAAATTGAGAATCCTCAGAGACATCCTGACAAAACAGAAAGGTCTATCTATAGTATTTGACAATGTCTGAATACAGTTAAAACTACGGCAGAAATAGTTATGAAACTCACCACAAGAAATGTTAATTTAGTTTCCTTCTGATGCTAATTAAATTTTAACTTGAACAGCATCTTTAGTTTACTTTCAATGGAAGGCTAAGATTCAAACAAGAACCCTCTATCTACATATTCTTTCTTAGTCCACCCAACAGATCAGATGGATTACACGGCAGTTGAGCAGCCCTCAAACACTACCAATTGGCTGTTCACCCTAAATAAAAGCCATACTTATTTATTCTCAAGAGAGGTTAGCACACTTTTCATTGTTCAGAGTGTATGGACAGTGCAGCCCCCTACAGGGAAAATTTGACAGGTTCCTTTCCTGCTGACAAAGCAGCAGCTCCATGTCCCTAAGCTAATTTTCCCTTGGGCAACAACATGCACTTCTGCATTTGAAGTTTCCATGTTTAAACAGCTCTCAGAAGGGAAAGGAAAGCTCTTAACAGATCCCTAGATGATCTCTTAAATTGCAAACCCTCTAGTAGCACATATAATTACTGGGATTTAGAAAAGTAATGAGATCCCAAAAGCCAAGCTCTCTCAGTAGGTCCTGCTTTGAAAGGAAGTGAAGTCAAACGATACTGAAACTGAAATAACTATGGCATCTCCCATAGTCCCCATTCTGTCATGAGATCTGCTTAATCTCAATCTCAAAAAACTTCCAAATAGTTTACACCATGAATTAGAACGTAGGCAGATTAAATTTCCAGAACACCAAAGAGAAGAATACGATTGTAATGTGTTATGGACAGACGTTGGTTTAAAACACTCTTGGATTAAACTGTCAAAATCTCCTAATTTGGGCAGGAGTAAATCAGAATGATGATATTCAAGGCTGTCCACTAGAAGAACTTCAAGACACAGCAGGGTTAGAACTACTACAATCAAATTCTGTAATTCTTTTGCAACTTAAAGTAGACCCTCAAGTACTGCTGTAAAAAGAATTCCCCCCTGCTTCAAAGCCATTTGGAAAAAAGGTGGATAGGTCACAGTTTTCATGAAAGACTGCCTCTGTGGAGGGCAGAAACAGAAGCCCACCCATAGACATCACTAAAGCCATTGGAACTGCTTAATTCACACCCTCAAAGTCCCAACACAATCTCTGGTGTCAGCTTTGTGACAGCTCATCCCAGAGTGAATTTCAGTTTAGGGGTATCAATCTTTTTACTCCTTCTCTGAATTTATAAACAATCACCCATTCTCACCAAAGTAAACTCTTCTGATAGCAAGTGCAGAAAAATTTGGAATTTGGAATTTTTTTTTTTTACTTTTTTTCCCTTTCAAAGGCCAAAGTTAGACTATTTTGAGCATTGTTTGAAAAAATTGTTTTCTGAGGGGCTGGCCTGGTGGCACAAGCAGTTGGGTGCGTGCACTCTGCTGTGGCAGCCCAGGGTTCGCTGGTTCGGATCCCGCGTGCGCACTGATGCACTGCTTGTCGAGCCATGCTGTGGCAGCGTCCCATGTAAAGTGGAGGAAGATGGGCATGGATACTAGCCCAGGGCCAGTCCTCCTCAGCAAAAAAAAAAAAAAAAAAAAAAGAGAGGACGATTGGCAGGGCCGATCTTTCTCACACACACACAAAAAAATTGTTTTCTGAAAGCAAAGAATTGAGCAATGAGATACAATGAATATCCACTGGCAAAAGACAACCTTTTTTGCCCTTCTTTTTAAAGTTTGCCTCCTGGGCCAACCCTGTGGCTTAGTGGTTAAGTGCACGCGCTCCGCTGCTGGCGGCCCAGGTTCAGATCCCAGGCGCGCACCGACGCACCACTTCTCCGGCCATGCTGAGGCTGAGTCCCACATACAGCAACTAGAAGGATGTGCAGCTATGACATACAACTATCTACTGGGGCTTTGGGGGAAAATAAATAAATAAATAAAAATTTAAAGTTTGCCTCCTTATAGCTTTGTATTTCAGGATTATGCAAAAGACAGGCTTCTTTCTGGTCTCACAGTAAAAGGGGCTTGCTCAGCTCCAATTCCTGCCAGGCATCCAAATGATTTTGGTTTTCTCTGAGGTTCCAAGACACGTACAGAGCATCCGTGAGCTTCCAAATTTACTCCAGGAATATTACTCAAAATATTTTAGGCAATTAGGATAACAGTTTAATAAATAGTTGTGTGGCAGCAATTTGTTTTATTTTAAAGTGGCACACAGACACAGGTTAGCAACAGAAAAAGTCCCCAAAATATTATAACAGTATTTCTATTTTCCTAGTTATCTCCAATCTTTGAAATAGGGTCCCTTAACGTGCTATGATCTTACCCTGATGAATAAAGGAAGCAACAGCTGCTTCTTCTTCTTTTTTTTTTTTTTTGAGGAAGATCAGCCCTGAGCTAACATCCATGCTAATCCTCATCTTTTTGCTGAGAAGACCGGCCCTGAGCTAACATCTATTGCCAATCCTCCTCCTTATTTCCCCCCAAAGCCCCAGCAGATAGTTGTATGTCATAGTTGCACATCCTTCTAGTTGCTGTATGTGGGACGCGGCCTCAGCATGGCCAGAGACACAGTGAGTCGGTGCGCGCCCGGGATCCGAACCCAGGCCGCCAGCAGCGGAGCGCGCGCACTTAACCACTAAGCCACAGGGCTGGCCTGAAGCAACAGCTTCTAATGTTTGCTCTGTCCACTTGGCAGAAAAATCAATTTGTGATTGTATTCCTCAGATTAAACTTGGGACCAGGACCAGACTCACCCAGATAATGGGTATTGAATCAGAGTGAGGGGGTAGACTGCAAGGCCACTGAGAAACAACAGGTGGAGACAATGTTTAGGGACCCTCTGTTTGCTAAGATGAGGAGATGGCCTGAGTTTAGTTCAAAAACTGGATGCACCTGATATTTGTAAACACTTCCTTAAATGAAAGCAAAAAGATTCACTCAACAACAAATAATTGTTACATACCTATTGTATGCCATATATCAGTGCAGGAAAAAAAACGAGACAGATAAAAACTGCCGCCCTTTTGGAGTTTGTGTACTAGTGGGAGGGGAGCAAGAGGTGATAATGAGTAAGTACATTAAATAGATTTAAAATGGATAAGTGCTCTGGGGAAAATATAAGGGTAAGCGGGATCAGATCGAGAGTACTGGGAGTAGAGAGAGGAGGCCTTATTAAAAAGGTACTGTTTTAGCAAAGACCTGAAGGAGGGAAGTAAGTGATATGGGGATTGAAAGAAGGAACATGCCAGACATGGGAAACAGCCCTTCAAAGGCCCTGAGGTGGCAGCACACCTATGTGAAGATCAGTGAGGAAGCTGGTGTGGAGGAAGGGGAGGAGCAGCAGATGAAGTCAATGAGGTAAGGCACGCCTAGATCACAGAGAGCCCTGCAGACCATTGCTAGGATTTTGGCTTTTCCACTTAGAAAAAATATCAATCAAGTTCTCCCAGATTGGTGATGTAAGCCTGAGTATAACAGGGAAGTGGCAAAGCAAGAATTAAGCAGCTATCACAACTCTGATAGTCTCCACCTATGTGGAGAGGGTCACTGGCAGCTGTGTGCCTCACAAGGAACCCTAGTCAAGAGAAAATAATGCTAAGATACACTGCATCTGTTCCTGCTTCAGGTAGCTTTCTCATTTTTAAAAAGTTTTATGTTAGGCAAAATAAATCAGGAACTTACAGCAAATGTATATGTGGATCTCTTTCTGCCAATACAGAACCCACCCACCAAACTATACTGACCAATCTGGTTACTATCCAGAAACTTTTATTATAAGCCCCAAATTCTCTCTTCCTCCAGCAGCCTACAACAGAATTACTCTATACAGTTTCAGTTGCCAGGGATAGCCAGAAACATTTTCACAGGCCTTTCATCCTGCCTGACAGATAAGTTCCCAAAACCTTAAAGTCTTATCTTAAACAGGTTCTGTCAGACCTATAAAGGCTCTAAGCACCAATCTCTCTCTTTGTCCCTTTAATGACAGCTATGTGTACCTTGCTAGAACTGGCTGATGTGCCCTTGGTTGCAGCTGTTGCATCTCAGAATACTGCTTACATTAACAGCATGAATTGTTTGCTATATAGGGCTTATTGTTAACCTTAAAGGTACATTTAATACATACTGTACTGAATCAGAAAATGGTGAAGACAGGACTAGTAAACTATCAGTTAAAGTGATTAGATATTCCACACTCCCATCTGGTACGTCATGGGACAGAAGACCCAATGGAAACTCAATAGAAGACCTCAATAGACATTAGTAATGCGAGTGAATGAACATTACTCATTTTTAAATCCTGGGGTAAAACTGTCTAGAATCTAATCAAGGTTCTAGATAATAAGCATACAGTCTCAGATTACTTAGCAGCAAGTTAGAAATCAAATGGGTTCACAGGTATACCTATGTACTGCCCCGGTACATTATCTAACCTTAATGTGGACAGAAGGAGGGCATGCGGCTGTCAAGATGACTGGGCACATGGGCAGGCCACTATGCACAGATGCTGTCCTTGGGTAGTTTTTACTGGGGAAACAGGTCATACATAAAAGGGACAGAAATTATTGTCAGGAGTACAGTTTGAGCTATGGAATTAAGAAGTTTTGTGCTTTCATATTTGGAGTACCTGCCTTCCAACTCCTTCAATGGCTGCCAGAAAGAAACACTGCTACCAAACCAAGGACCACCATTCATTCACATTTTCAAAAATGATTAAATAATATTTTCCTTAATCGCTAAACTGCAATTGATTCTAACTACATTTACTAGTGTCTCTACTTCTAACTGGTTTTTCTTCTTAAAATTAGAACAATAAAACTGACATCTGTTTGCAGTACACACAAATAAACGCCCTTCCATAAACTTAGGCTTCCCTGAAGCGGAATAAAAGGGAAAATGAATTCAAACTGAGTATATTTTCATTATAGGTCCACCGGACTGATTTTTCAGGCCCCGCGAGCCTTGATTCAGAGAGACACTTGTTCTATAAAACCCCAACCTATAGACCTAGGATCTGCAGATAGAATTTAAAGGAAGACATATTTTAGTTCAATATAAATAACTTTCTAACAGAGTTTTAGGAAGACAGAATGGGCCATTTCAGGGTAGTAAATCACTAGCAGTATTCATGTAGACAGAGACTCCAATCACTGCTAATATAGAGTAAATTCCATCAGAAATAGGGTTTGAAAAAGACAATATTAAAGGTCATCTCTTCCAACGATGAGATTTTACACTTATAAATTTATGTTTCCACACTCACACAGCTCAAAGCTTTTCTGAAGTTTTATTTTCTAGATGTATGGACCTCAATACCATGAAGCCTATGCATAACCCCTACATAGAAAATTGTGAATAAAGACAATTCTTTAAACTTTTTTTTTTTGAGGAAGACTGGCCTTGTGCTAACATCTGTTGATAATCTTCCTCTTTTTCTTTTTTCTCCCCAAAGCCCCAGTTCATAGCTGTGTATCATAGTTGTGGCCTTGTAGCTCTACTATGTGGGATGCTGCCTCAGCATGGCTTGATGAGCAGTGAGTAGCTCCATGCCCAGGATCTGAATTGGTGAACCCTGGGCCACAGAAGCGGATCACGAAAACTTAACCGCTACGTGGCTGGGCCGGCCCCACAAATTCTTTTCCTAGCCATTCAACACAATGCTATAGCAAAATATAAGAGAGTAAATATGAATGAGGGCAGGATATGGCTCTCAAGTAGGCTTCAATCCAGCTCAGGAAAATCCCAGTGAGTTCCCTTTAATTCCAACCTATAATGTACACTAAGGCTTTGTGTAAAAATTATCAGCCGTAATGAGAACATAGGGACTAGAAAGAGGTACCTACTTTCTATTCATAATTCAAAGTCCCCTACTGCATAAAGATCACATGGTTAAATCTATTTTCCAATCATTTATCAAACCAGAAACACAAAACTGATTCCATTTTTCATCATCGACTCCTAACTTACTATCATGATATAAAGATGGCTGAGATTTTAATAGATGAAAACCCATGAATCACTTTTATTTACCATTTTAGAACTACTTTGTGGAATTCATTACCATTTGCTCAAGATTTGCAGCATGGGCTTCTGTTACTTGAGTAATTCTGATCTCACAGGCTCTTTTTTTTTTTTAGGAACTAGCTCCTAAGCTTGGGTGTTTTGAGAACTGATTCCGCATTTCAGGAACAACTGTCTCCTGCCATTAAGGCCAGATTTACGACCCATTACACCACCTCTGCTTATCAGAATACGGAATTCTCGTCTACAGCTAATGTGTGGTTATTCAAGCAGAGCAGTTGCTAGTGACAGACATATTCCTAAAAGAGAATCCCCGAAGCCAGTAGTTAGTTGAGTGCTGGTTATAGAAAGACAAAAGATACTGCCTAGTAGAATCTTGATTATCTTGACAAAAAGGATAAGGAGTGTTCTCAACAAAAACAAGATAGTAAAAAAGGAGTATCTAGTATATAAGATACTCTATTTCTCAGATGAAATTAAAGGATATGTTTATAGTCCTGAGGTGACACAAAAAAATATATCAAATTTGAAGCAGCAATCAGAGAAAGTAATTTTCTCTTTTCTTTTGTAACCAAACGTTTTCATCTTTCATAACCAAGACTCCATTAGTTACATACTGCCAGTGGAATTTTTCAGGTTCTGTCCTGTCTACCGGGGTTATTTTCAGCATTGGATCTATCTGTCTGACCTGGGAATCTCTTATAGTTCCCATAGGATCCACCACTTCAAGGACTCAATGTCTATTCAAGCAGCATGTAGTCTCATAAAAGCAATCAGAGTGTACAGTCCTCAACTGTGAATCTTGGAAGACCAAAGGAGGCTTTAACAATGAACTTGTTTCACTTGCACAACAGTCAAGAAAAGTCAGCAAATGCCAAGCTGGTTTGCTTCATCTGATGCAAGTTGTTGAAAAGGTCTTCTGTTTGGAAGCGTTTACCAGTTTTTCTGGTACAATAGCTACAGCTGTGGGCTTTCTGAGTGTGAACGGACATATGTAACACATGAAATATCAGGGACAGGCACCATCTGCATCTGATTGTCTCATAGGCTGGACTGCAATGTAGGAGTAGCAAGGACAGAATTTTCTCAGGGCCAAACGCTGCCAAAAAAAACCTTTTGGTTGACAAAGATCTTAAATATATGAACAATTAAGATTGTAAGATTGTGTCCTTTGCAGCTAGCATCTTTAGCTCTTTCTGCCCTAATCACTGAAAAGTTAAATAAATAGAACTGATGAATACTGCCTTGTTTTAGAAGAGTCAGAGAAAAAAACCAAGGGATATTATTTCTTTTCCCTAATTAATATTCATCCTCTTATGAAACAATGCTTATGTGGGGTTTAAAGGCAATAGCTAGAGAGACAGAGGGATAACAAAAACCATATATAGGAAAGAACCAATTCTTTATACACAGGTTCACCTCTAAGGCTCCTAATCATAAAGCAGTATAGAAGGAAGGTAAGAAGAATTTTTATGAAGGTGCTATCAGACTACAGGGAAAGACAGCACACTGAAAATCACATTTAAATTTTCTTTCTCCTGGAAGAAACTCTGCCATAAAACTAAAGATTGATTCTTTTAGAGAGGATTAAATAGATGGTACTTTGAAGAGGATGCCAAGCATGTCTGAGGGGTGGAAGATTAAGTGAATTTATGCATACTGAATGCTGAGACTCTCCAGTCCTCTTTCCCAACTTAGCTCCCAGAAAGCCGGCAAAAAGTCTTTATATTCTAGACAAGAGAGTCAAAGATAATTTTTGGAAGAATTAAGCCAGCCCAAGAAACAAGACATGAAAGTACTGATACAGAGGACTCCAGCTGCCCTCAAAGACAGCTAACTGGAGCTCCTGTCCTGGCCTCACGGTTTAGAGGGGCTCTGATCCTCCTCTGGCCTCCCTGCAACCTATGGGCCAAACAGACATGCCCAGCTAGAACACGCAGAATTTCCTGGCTAGACAGCCCCAACACTGTTGTTTGCAGGGCCTGCTTGAGATATTTCTACTCGTCACTTTTCCTGAGGGTCAGTAAGCAAATCCTTAAGCCCAAGGATAGCCAAAAGGGTGGAGGTGGGATACAGGAAGAGAGTAGGCTATGAAACAGGTTCTCTGGATGTACTCCTGAGTGAACAGATGGGGAATTTTAGCAAAGAACCAAATGGAAATCTGAAAAGTACAATATTTGAAATGAAAATTATACTGGATGGATTTAACAGAAGGTTGTAGCCTAGTGAAGAAAGAGTCAGTATTCCTGAAGACAGATCAATAGGAATTACCCAATCTGAAGAACAGAAAGAAAAAAAGCTTAAATAATAATAACAATAAAAAAGAACTGCCTCAGTGATCTGAGGGACAATATTAAGTGGTCTAACATACGTGTAACTGGAGTTCTGGAAGGAGAAAAGAGAGATAATGGGGCAGAGAAAAAATATGAAGAAATAATGGCAAAACTTCCCCAAATTTGGGAGAAACTATCAACTTACAGATCCAAAAAGCTCAGTGAACCCCAAGCCAGATAACATAACGAAAACATATAGGTGCATAATAGTCAAGCTTCTGAAAACCAAAGATAAAAGAAAAAGATAGAAGGGAGCCCACAGATCAGCACTGTTCAATAAAATTTTCTGCAATGATGGAAATGTTCTACTTCTGCACCATCCGATTTAGTAACCACTAGCCACATGTGCATTTGAAATGTAGCTAATACAACTGAGGAAATGAATTTTTTATTTTATTTAATTTTAATTAATTACAATTCATATAGCCACATGTGGCCTGTGGCTATCATACTGAACAGTGTAACAGAAGAGACTGATGAGATTATCAACCCATCATATGTGCACTTTACTGATTCAAACAAATAGTAATAATAAAAACACACAAAAAAGTTTAAGATATTGAGATAATCAGAAACTCGAACACTGACTGGATATTTGATGTTAAGGATTTCTTGTTAATTTTTTAACGTATACAATAGGTATTGTGGTTATGTTTTTTAAGAGAGACCTGTTTTGAAGATATATATTGAAATATTTATAGATGAAATGATATAAATGTCTGAGATTTGCTTCAATAATATGGAGTAGGGCTGTGGATAGGGGTATAGATGAAACAATATTAACTATGGATTGATAATTATTATTATTTATTTTTTGTGTGTATGAGGAAGATCGGCCCTGAGCTAACATCTGCCAATCCTCCTCTTTTTTTTTTTTTGCTGAGGAAGACTGGCCCTGGGCTAACATCTATGCCCATCTTCCTCTACTTTATATGGGACGCCGCCACAGCACGGCTTGACAAGCAGTGCGTCGGTGCGCGCCCAGGATCTGAACCAGGGAACCCTGGGCCACCGCAGTGGAGCGCGCGCACTTAACCGCTTGTGCCACCGGGCCGGCCCCTGGATTGATAACTATGGAAGCTGGATGATGGGCACACAGGGACTCATTACACTATTCTGTTTACTTTTGTAATATTAAAAATTTTCCATAAAAAGTTTTTAGGAGGGTCAACATCCAAATAGCAAGGCCTCCAATAAAAGAAACAGAGGAAATGAAAGGAAATCTACAAAAAAGTTAAAGACAAATTCCAAGAAGTGAAGGATACAAGTTTCCACTTTGAAAGGGCCCAATGAGTACCTAGCACAGTGGTGAAAAGAGACTCACACTGAGGCACATCACTGTGAAATTCAGAACACGGGGACAAAGAAAGGATCGTTCAAACTTTCACTGAGAAAGAACAGGGCACAGAAAAGGATCAAGAATCACAATGGCTTCAGACTAGGAGGAAAATAACTTCTAACCCAGAATATTATACAGAAACCATCAAACAAATGTGAAGATAAAGACGATATTTTAAAACACGAAGTCTCAAAAACTTTATTTTCTATATACTTACACTCAGGAAGCTACTGGAGGATGTTTTTCATCAAAACAAGGGAGCAAATCAAGAAAAGAAAAATACAATAGGAGACCCAACATGCAAGAGAGGTGAAGGGAATGAATCCCCAGAGTGAAGATGAAGGGAGATCCCAGGATGACAGCTATGTTCCAGGTGTTCAAGAAAATCAGCCCAGACTGGAGCAGGTCAAAAGACTCCAGAGGAAACTTCAAGAAGTGAAACTGAGAGACTATTTTCATCTCACTAGAATTTGGGACTGAATTATAGTTAAAAACACAAAAAATAAGGCAAACAAAAAGAGAGAGGTATTAACAGGTAAATATCCAATTACTTACAAAAAGTTTTATGGAGAAAAAAATAATTACACTTTACTATACAGCTCAGCTTTGAAGAGTACATATAGTCATAATAATGTAAACACTGAACACCAATTAGAGCAAATTCTAAGAGAGCCCTATCAGGAAAGTAGGATGATAGGAAATATGGATATAGACGAGAGCAATGAGTGGGGAGATATACAGGAATACCTAAAATGGAAAAATCCAGAAGTTGTAATATAAGCATGCTATTTAGAGACAGAGTGGTAAATATAAAAAATATTAACTAAAAGAAGCAAGAGAGATTGCCTCTATGGAAGAAGAAACTGGAAGCCATGTGGGGGAGAGAAGGCTGGGGAGTGGGTTTTTCTTAACTATAGAACGAGTTGAACTCTTTAAACCGTGTTTTTATAACTCTGATAAAATTAAAACTTGAAAGAACAGTGCCATCGTGTTCTCCTAAGAGATTACATCCCAGTGAAAAAGGAAGCCAAGCAGCTCTGCGTACTCTATAGCATCTATGCAAAGACCAGGATGAACACGTTATGTCATAATTCTATTGTCTTTCTGCAGACTTGACTGCAAGAAGCAGTCACTTGCCAGGTGTCAAGTTTGAAGAAGTATTTTGGAAAATGTTTCTAAGCAACTAACACAGATGAAAGGAAAAACAAGGATATCAGAGTCAGAGAAAACTCATCTAGAGATAATTCATTTAGACATTTGTTAAGGTTTTTGTTTTATTTAAATAAAGGGAATCAATTCTTTTTTTTTTTTTTTTTTTGGCTGAGGAAGATTCACCCTGAGCTAACATCTGTTGCCAATCTTCCTCTTTTATTGCTTGAGGAAGATTAGCCCTGAGCTAACATCTGTGCCAGTCTTCCTCTATTTCATATGTGGGTCGCCGCCACAGCATGGCTGATGAGTGGTGTAGGTCTGCGCCCAGGATGTGAACCTGCAAACCTGGGCTACCAAAGTGGAGTGCGCCAAACTTAACTATGCTGCAGGGCCGGCCCCTAATTCTTTTTTTTAAGAAATATAGTTATATGATATAAATAAACTCAAGAGAGGCTCCCAACACGGGGAGGCTAAACTTTACTTTGTGTAATATTTATAAGTTGGATTCACAAAGGCTTTAACAACCAACATCTGTACAGTAGAAAATTTTCTCTAGGTTTAAATGTCTACTAGGCATTTAATTCTTGTCTCTAAGGTATAATTTATGTTACATTTTAAGAAGGAACAGTGCCGGTCCAGCCTGGTAGTGTAGTGGTTAACTTTGCACGCTCTACTTTGGCAGTCCGGGGTTCACAGGTTCGGATCTCGGGCATGGACCTAGACATTGCTCATCAAGCCATGCTGTGGCAGCATTCCACATACAAAAAACAGAAAAAAGATTGGCACAGATGTTAGCTCAGGGCCAATCTTCCTTCACCAAAAGAAAAAAAAAAAAAGGAAGAGTGTCTTTTTAACCTTTCAATAGTGTTTCAAACAGACTATAAGTCAATAAGTAGTTCGATGAGCATTTTAACGAAAAATTTTTGTACTAAGCATTACCCTATACTTCTGGCAGCTAGGTTTGATTTATTTGTCCTATATATTGATACGAAAGTAGCCAAAATAGCTAAAACCCACACTGCATTCAAAATTTCATTTCTTCAACCCTGAAATATTTTTTTTCCCCTGATTTTATGGTCTGGAAAAGTACTAGGAATAGTACTAATTTTTCCTATATGAGCTCTTGAATTTAAACATTATTCAAACATAATGTTTAAATGCCAATCTTTACCTGGGTTTATCTGGATCTACATGGTCTAAGCTCGTTGGAGTTAAGATTTGATTCTTTTTGTTCATTCTGAGACAAGGGCAGAATGAAAGCTGAAATCTAAAGTGACCCACCCACCTTAAGCCAGCCATTAGCTTCAACTTCCACCAGCAGACATTAAATAGAGCTGCTCACAAGGGAAAAAGTTTTTCTCTTTTCAAGTTTTTGCTTATCTTCTCCATTGGGAAATGCCAATTAATGAGAAAACAAGCATAATTATGACATCCTTGAAAGAAGGGAATCCATAGGGAAAACCTGGAGAATCAGTAGTTGACTACAGATGGAAAGTTTTTTTCCCTAGAGAAGCTGAGATGCTTTATTACATTTTGATTAGATGGAAAATTTTTAAGTTTGCTTTTTATAATGTCAGAGTTGTAAAAACAAAACCTTGCTAGTCCTAATACCATATCAATACTTTTGAGGGACAAGTTTGAACTAAGATTCAACTTCTCTTATTTGGGATGTTCATTTCATCGAATGTGAAATGGAAATGCAAATAGGAAAGTAAACTGACACTCATTTATTTACTATTTCTTTTTTATTTTAAGAGCAGAAAATTTGCCCTGGTTTCTGTAATCTAAATTCCCTTTCCTACTTCTAAAGTAAAGCATTCTTGCACTCATGCTGACTGTCCTCAAATATTAGGCTTGAGGCTCTGTGGATCAACAGGAGGTTAGATTTCAGTGAAAAGGGAGCAGATGTAGATTTGGGTTAGTTAGTTACTTCAGGATTCTGTGCTGGAAAAGTCTCTTAACAAATTACTCTCATCATAGTAACAGCCAATTCCATCTGCACAGTAATCCTTGTTTTGTTCTTCTAGCCTGAGCCAAGTTATATTGTGACTCACTTATCTTCACTCTAAATCATTACACCCTTTGCTGAAAAAGAGGCAGTCAACTACTGCAGCAACAAGATAGGTAGTGAACTGGCAAATAGGCTTGGTGTGTTGGTATATAAACTACTGAAGAATGTTAGTTTTAACTCCAAGTAATTTTACTGTTGATGTCTCATTACCAGTCTAGTATCTTACACTAGTGTTTCCAGAAGATGGAGCAATGGGATCCCACCTATCTTGACTAGAAAGTGGATGGTTGATAATTTTCTTTAATCATTTTAAACATATTTTATGGTATCATTCAGACTATTCTACCGTTTCAAGTTCTTGGTAGAAGGAGAATACGAATCCTCCTTTTTGCTGTGTCTTCTGACTATCCTTCACAGTATATCCCCTTCTCCGTTTTTTTTGTTAAATTGTGAGCTCACTTTCAGTAGAGATTTTCTTTTCAGTTGCGAGTCCTGATGGTCCTAAAGTTTAAAACTGTTGCAAAAGGGCGGTTTTGCATTTGCTTCTGCCAGGTACCCTACGTTTCACCAGTCCTGGACCAATTTTACATTAATTTATTGGTTTGGAGAATACTGCACCTACACAGCTAGTATAAATTTGGACTATATACTCATATATTATGATGTATGGCATACCATTGAGCCCTGAATTTCTCATAAGAGGCCACCCAGAACTCTGGTCAGAGAGAAATTTTTTCATGACCTGCCCTCGCGGAAATGCTTTTCTAGTTCCTCTTTCACTGAGGGGGTTGCCCTTCCAGGGACTCAGCTTTATGCAGACATCAGTTACAGTTCCTCATCTCAGGTTTGCCCAAGGCCATCTCTCCTGTCCTAGTGAGCATTAAAACCCCCAACTTCTAGGGCTTATATCTGTTTTACTAATCCTTTAGGGCTGCTGCAGCCTCAGCTTACAAGTTTACCACTCTGCCTCCATGTTGTTTGAACCCCAGAAGGCTTATACTTCAAAGAGAAATTCAAAATAGACGAACTGAATGAGACTCTAAGCTAGTATTTAAGCATTTTTAAAAATTCAATATTTTCAAGATCACGAGGCTCTTGCAGACCTGATAAAGTTCTGAGCTCCTCTAAGATGCTGCTACACCTATCACAGATACATGCTAATATGGGGCATTTAAATCTAGATAACCTAACTATTTATGATTGTGTGTTCAAAGATACCCTCCATATAAATCTACTGAAATTTATTCTTATATAAATGACTTTCTAGTTCGCTATGAAAGTCTTAAGAAAAAGTTTCTAAACGTTTGTTGAGTAAAAGAATGAATAACTTTCTATGTCAATGCATAACTTTTATTTTAAAATAAAACTAAAAAATAGAAATTTTAAAATAAAAAATAAAATTTTTTTCCACAGAGGTATTTCAAACCCTATTCCATGACCAAATCTAATATAAGGAAGAGGGCCGGCCCTGTGGCTTAGCGGTTAAGTGCGCGTGCTCCGCTGCTGGCGGCCCGGGTTTGGATCCTGGGCGCACACCGACGCACCGCTTCTCTGGCCATGCTGAGGCCGCGTCCCACATACAGCAACTAGAAGAATGTGCAACTATGACATACAACTATCTACTGGGGCTTTGGGGAAAAAAAAAAGGAGGAGGATTGGCAATAGATGTTAGCTCAGAGCCGGTCTTCCTCAGCAAAAAGAGGAGGATTAGCATTGATGTTAGCTCAAGGCTGACCTTCCTCACACACACACACACACACACACACACACACACACACAAAAATAATAATAATAATATAAGGAAGAGACAGGGGTTATTTTGTATATAAATGAAATAAAATTGGCAAGATAGCAACTTGTACCCCCTGAGTGAAGTAAAACACTAACCTGCAGGTTATTCAGAGGTTCCATCTTCATGACCGGGCCCAAGGTGTTGAGAGGCAGAGAGACATCAATGCTCTGGTTTGGCATCAGTGGTGTATGGATGGCCAGAGGAGTGCTGGGGATGACACCAAAACTAGGAGAGAGGATGAAGAAATCCCAGAGGTTAATTAGGAGGCAGGATTTAGCCACATCTTTGAATTTCAATGGCTTTTTACTCCATTTGAAGGAAACATAATTTTTAATAAAATTAAATGGAAGGAACAGCAGGAACCAAGATGCTCAATTCTAATTTGCTACAACATTGGTGACAACATAACCCGTGTTTTCCATTAAATGGATTTGAGGAAGGAGAAAAGATTCAAAAGCATAGAATTGCTTTGCTAGTGCTCTGATTCTGAAAGTTTCTTATGTTTATCATGCCACTAGAGGAACACATTTGCTAAGTATCTTTTTTTATACATCTTTCCTTAGATAATCCCTGGGAGAAAGAAGACTTAAGAATATCAATCCTATATAGTACAATAAATTGATATTATTTCACTAGCTTGATAACCCACCCAATCAGTCCAGAGTATTATTTACTGGTAACTCTCATTTTCTTTCTTTTTTGTTCACTTACATAGGACAGATAATTGGGAAAGACCTAGTCTAAGTAAAGCAGAATTGATTGGCTTAAACATTCCAAACGATTAGGCTAAGTTGTAGACCCAAATCTGGCCACTTTCTAAGCCTAAGGTAGGCAATGAGTACCCACCAGTTTGACTTCTCACAGAAACCTATCTAATAATAATACAAGAATAGTAAAGAGATGGGAAAAGCTTGAGTCTGAAATTACATAAAACACAAAAACATATGAGGGAGGGCAGACATGTCTTATGTCCGAGAAACATAAGAATAAAATTTCAAAAAGATGGAGCAGAAAGGGAAAAGTGGGCCTACAAATAAACAAATGAATGATATAAATTTATACTGAATTTATGCTCTAATTAGCCTCAGGAAGGAAGATGGGACTATAATATTTATAAAATACTATTAATATGAGTTTATATAGGTAGTATCTCTTTCAAGAGACATAGGATGGCACAAGAAAGATTTTCCTTTTTCTAGATAAACTACAAATTAAGAGTACCAAAATTGGGGCTGGCCCGGTGGTGCAGTGGTTAAGTTCATGCACTCTGCTTCAGCAGCCTGGGGTCCGTGAGTTTGGATCCTGGGTGCAGACCTACACACGGCTTATCAAGCCATGCCGTGGTGCCATCCCACATAGGAAACAGAGGAAGACTGGCACAGATGTTAGCTCAGTGACAATCTTCCTCACCAAAAAAATAAAATAAAATCTAAAAAAAAAGAGTACCAAAATGTAATAATGAAATAATGAGAACTCACATCACTCATTTTGGTATAACAATTACAGGTCAAAAAACCATCTTGCTCTTTTGATCTTGCTCTTGTGGTCAACAAACTCTGTTAGAAGTCAATATTGGGATGCAAACATGGCAGCAGCTTAGTTTCAAATCTTCCAATAGCTCCTCTTGGAAACGATACAGAGGGAAAAATTCCCTACAAATCTACAACTTCCCCTTCTGCAAAACTACAAGTCAGAGAAAACCTGCAAACTCCAAATTACATTTAAGTGTGGCCAAAGCACAATGAGATCAGCAGAACTCGCGAGAGAAGCTCTCGAGGTGCAGTAGGAAGGCACAGGGAGTTCAGAGGAAACTAGTGGTAGAAGGCCTCAGACAGTGACATAAATATCCATTCCGAGTATAAACTGCTATGAGCAGGACTAGGATCAAACAGGGAACACCACAGGCTGACGTGAAGAAAGAAGGTGGAAAGTACCCAGGGGGGTTTGCAGTGACAGAGCTCAAAAAGCACCACCTTCTAACGGGGAAACAAACACCTTGGAAGACAGGGTTGCATTTCTCGGAGGCAGAGACCAAGAGGCTGGCTTATCTTCCTCTTTTCCAGGAACCTCCTGCTAACAGCTAGTCTTGCAAATACCAACTCATTCAAATATAGTATCAAAATGGTATACACACAGCACCTATTTCAAAGACGCTATTATAAAAAAGTGGAGAAACAGCAGTACAACTTCCTTATTGACAAACAAAACATACCTGAAAATAACTTGCCATTAAAACAAATGAAATTATGAAACATTTATACACGAAGTTAAGGGAAAAATACACCTAATGAAGGAATTGCAGCTACCAAAGAACACACAACAGTGAAGGAAGCACCTGGGGAAGACATGTCAGACAACAGGAGAAGGTGAAGGAGAGCCAATAAAACTCAGGGAAGAAATAGTAATAAAAAAGAACAAATCATGTCAGAAATGAACTAAACCACATCATGAAGACAGATGCAAAAAATACTCAACAAAATTTTAGCAAATCAAATCCAGCAGTACATAAAAAAGATAATATATCCTGAACAAATACAATTTATTCCAGGAATACAAGATTGGTGTGACATTAGGAAAAAATCAATCAATGTAATCTGTCATATATTAATAGACTAAAAAGAACCACATGATCATCTCAATAAATGCTGAAGAAGCATCTGACAAAATATAATACCCACTCATAAAAAAGTTCAGCAAACTAGGAATAGAAGGGAACTCCCTCAACCTCCATGAAAAACCTACAGCTAACATTAATGGTGAAAGACTGAATGCTTTCCTCCACAGAATTAGAACATGGCAAAGATGTCCCTTCTTACCACTTCTACTCAACATTTACTGGAGATCCTAGGTAGCATAATCAGGCAAGAAAAAGAAAGGCATAACATTGAAAAGGAAAAAATAAAACTGTCTCTGTTCACAGATAACATGATTTATCTATGAAGAAAACCATAAGGAATCTACAAAAGGGCTACTAGAACTAACAAGTGAGTTTAACAAAGTTGCAAGATACAAGTTCAATATATAAAAATAAATTCTATTTCTATATACTAGCAACAATCAAAAATTAAAATGAAAAAATGCTATTTACTATAACATCAAACCTCAAAATACTTAAATCTGACAAAAGATGTACAAGATTTGTACGTGAAAAATTATAAAACACTGCAGAGAAAAGTTAGATAAATGGAGAGAGATATTATGCTAGTGGATTAAAAGACTCAGTGTTGTTTGATGTCAATTCTCCCCCAAATTGATCTACATATTCACTGCACTCTCCATCAAAATCCCAGTAGGCAAAGGGCATAGAATAGCCATAACAATTTTTGAAAAAGAACCAAGTTGGAGGGTTTATATATTATCTGATTTCAAGACTTACTATGGAAAAAAAGTTTACTTTGACTCTTACTTTACACCATATTTGAAAATTACCTCAAAATGGATTATAAAAGTAAATGTAGGAGCTAAATCTATAACATTTCTATTAAAAAACATAGAAAAAAAAATCTTTTAACCATGGGTCAGGCAAAGATTTCTTAAATAGAACACAAAAAGCATAAGCAATAAAAAGTTTGTAAAATGAACTTTATTTAAATTAAAAAAATTTTTTTTGAAAGACACTGTTAAGAAAATAAAGGCAAGCCTTGGACTGGGAGAAAATATTTGCAAGACATATATTTGACAAAAGACTTGTATCTAGAACATATAAAGAACTTTTATTACTACTTGATAAGACAATCAATCAATCAATCAATCAATAAAAAGATTTGAGCAGATACTTCCATAAAGAAGATATAAGAACGGTCAATAAGCTTATGAAAAAAATGTTCAATATTATTAGTCATGAGGGAAATGAAAATTAAAATGAGAGACTACTATACATCTATAAGAATAGCTAAAATTGGTAAGGATATGGAACAGCTAGAACTCTCAGACTCACCACGTGACCCAGCAATACCAGTGCTAGGTAGATATTTACCCAGGAAAACCAAAAACATATATCCACCGCTAAGACTTGTACACGAATATTCATAGCAGCTTTAGTCATAAAAGATAAAACTGGAAACAACGCAAAAGCCCACCGAGTGGTGAAAGGGCAAACAAACTGTGGCATATTCATCAATGGAGTACTACTCAGCAATAAAATGGAACAGTCTATGAGATCTCAAAGCATTATGCTAAGTGAAAGAAACCAGATGCAAAAGGCTCCATGCTATGTGATTTCATTTAGAAAAATTATAGAAAAGGCACAATTATAGTGACCGAGATAGAGCTACAAAGAGCAAGAGAAGAGACACCATCATAAACACAATAAGAGACACAGAGAATAAAACGTGAAAAAGCAAATAACATAAAACAGAAATGAGAGGGCTGGGCTCGTGGCGTAGCAGTGAAGTGCTCGTGCTCCGCTGCTGGTGGCCCGGGTTTGGATCCCGGGCACGCAACAACGCACCTCTTGTCAGGCCGGGCTGTGGCGGTGTCCCATATAAAATGGAGGAAGATCAGCACGGATGTTAGCTCAAGGCCAGTCTTCCCTCAGCAAAAAGAGGAGGACTGGCATGGATGTTAGCTCAGGGCTGATCTTCCTCGCGCACGCACACACACACTAAATAAATAAATAAATAAAATAATAATTAAAAAAAAAAAAACAGAAATGAGAGAAAAAGATCACCACTACCCATGAAGCACTCTTGCCAGAAGATCCAGTATAAATCTGATGAAGCCTATAAATCCGCCTCCAATTTACAAACATAATCAGCAAAATCTAGACTGTGGGAAATTCCACCAATAAAAGACCTAATTTCCTCTACAAATAAATTTCAAGGAAAAAAGAGAGGAGGAGGAACCTATATAGGTTAAAACCTATATAGGGTAAAAGAGACTTAAGACACTTACCAACAATTGGCATGTATGGGGACCTTACTGGGACCCTGTTCAGACAAAACAAACTGTACAAAAACATTAGACAACTATGAAAATCCACTGATTGGATGCTCGATGATATTAAAGAACTGATGATATTAAATACTTTCTTGTATGATAATAGTGTTGTGTATGGGTAAAAAAGGTAATGAGATATATTTGTAATTTTTATAAGAAAAGAGGGAAAAATAGTATATATAAAAGATAGACAAATATGAGCCAATAAATACATAATTCTCCAAAGAAGAAAATCTAAACAATGGAACAGTACAAAAGTTTAAACTTATAAACTCTGAAAACTTTCCTGAAATAAAAGACTTCAAAGTACATAGTGAAAGGGCACACTTTATTCCAAGAAAAACTGACCAAGATTGGTCAACATTGGGAATATCCTAGTAAAATTATTGGACTTCAAAACTCCGGGCAACCAGACAAAATCACTTATATGGGGAAAAATCAGTTTGGCAACTGACTTTTCTTTTTTTCTTTTTTTTTTTTGTGAGGAGGACTAGCCCTGAGCTAACATCCGATGCCAATCCTCCCCTTTTTTCTTGAGGAAGATTGGCCCTGAGCTAAAATCCGTCTTTAGACGGATATCTTAGAGGCCATCTTCCTCTACTTTGTATGGGGATGCCACCACAGCATGGCTTGACAAACAATGCGTCAGTGCGCGCCTGGGATCCGAACCTGCGAACCCCGGGCCACCAAGGCAGAGGGCGCGCACTTAACCACCTGTGCCATCAGGCCTGCCCCAGCAACTCACTTTTTTTTTTTTCTGTGAGGAAGATCAGCCCTCAGCTAACATCCATGCTAATCCTCCTCTTTTTGCTGAGGAAGACCAGCTCTGAGCTAACATCCATTGCCAATCCTCCTCCTTTCCCCCCCCCCCCCCAAAGCCCCAGTAGATAGTTGCATGTCATAGTTGCACATCCTTCTAGTTTTTGTATGTGGGACGCGGCCTCAGCATGGCCGGAGAAGCGGTGCGTCGGTGCGCGCCCGGGGTCCGAACCCGGGCTACTGGTAGTGGAGCACGCACGCTTAACCGCTAAGCCACAGGGCTGGGCCACAACTGACTTTTTGATAGAAACATTCAATGACAAAAGACACTGGAGTAAAATACTTAAAGGGTTTAAGCCAAGAATTTTCAAGTATAAAGGTCACGGTTTTGACCATGTAAGAATTCAAGGATTATTACTCTCATGAGCCCTTTCTGAGGAACCTACTAGAAGACATCCAAGAAATGACAGTAGAAACTTAAAAGGACTGGCAGTGAGTACAAATCCAAGACAAAACAAAGATGGGGATCAAGGTAAAAAGTATGAAATATAGAAATGATACAATTTACAAAAATGAGAGCAAAAGGGGGCAAGTGGGTAGAAAGTAGAATCAACTCTTGGCCTCATCTGTCATAACTGGAGATCAAAGACAACAAACCACGCAGTAGAAGTTTAAGCATTCTTAAGAGCACAAAAGTAAATTCAAAGAAAGAGAGTACTACTGACATTAGATAATGGGGGTGGGGAGAAGATATAAGTTACAGTAGGAAATCAATAAACTATAGAAAGCAGGGACTAAGGGTATTTTATAAAGGAAAAATTATATCAGAACAAAAATATAAACTTTCCTAAGTATCAGACTACTTAAAAGAAAAAAAAAGCAAAGACAAATAGAAATGAAGGTATGAAGGCAGGCTATGCAGACTGCCTTTATTACAGTAGCTTCCCCAGCAGCCTTGGCCTTCAACACAGCCAGCTCCTCAAAAAGTGGCTGGAAATATAACTGGGCTTGACAGAAGTAAACACAGACTTTCTAGATACTTAAGTGATTTCTAACCCAGGGTACAAAAGTTTCAAATCTAGGGTACAAAAGTTATTTCCAAATGATTAGAAATAAGTTAAGACAGCCATTGATGCAAGTTGTCATCGACAAATTTTATTAAATCTGCTTTGAGGGTCCACTTCCTATCTTGTTAGAAACAAGTTCGACTACCTTGTATTCTACGAGCGAATGTGCCTGCCATCAAAGTCTAGCAGCCAGTTTCCTGAACCACAAAATTCAACAAAAACCAGTGGCGTTTCAGATCTATGGGACATCAAGATTTTACTTCTTCATGCTCTCTTCCTTATTAAGGCAGAGAGGTCATTGCTAAAAGCAGACTGTCAGCTGAGGGTGCTCAGGGCAGGCCACCCCAAGATGCACCACTCTGCTATGCGGAGTATTTCGAGCTGAAGACAATACAGACTCAGAAAACTCAGGAAGAACCGTTGAGTTTCCCCTCCCAAACTGCCTACGGAACTTGACATGGAGGATCTGCTTCAGGAAGGAGTTACTATCCTGATGGCTGTAATATAATGTAAAATAGATGTTACAATAGGAAAGGCACCAACAAGCCCCTCTTATCAAAATTCTGTCTCTTCCTGGCCACATTCTCTGGGCAGCCCTGCTGGGAGTTGCCAGACAAACATTTACATTTATAAGGGAAATCTCCATTTGTAAAGGTATCTCCCTCTCTGTGCTGGGAGAAGGCGGGGATGACCTCATCTCTAAAAACTTATCAGTGTGAAAGGTTAGGCCTTAAATCTGCATAATAACCTTACTCTTGTTTACTGTGCTTTTCTGGTAATCTCCCGTAACTGACTCCCCCCACCGCCAACATCCTCCTTTGCCTTTGGCTGAAGATGGTATTTAAGACAAGAATCTCTGCTATTGTGTTGAGAAATTCAGTTTCCCTGGTTTCTCCCATGTATACATGTTATTAAACTTGGTATTATTTTCTCCTGCTAACCTGTCTTGTTAATTATTTGGCCAGCCATAAGAACCTTAAGGGAAAGGGCAGAAGGGGATTCTCCCTCTTCCCCTACACAGCCTATATGTGATTATTCAGTTAAGAGGTATACTGACTGTCTTCTATATTTCTGACATCAATCAAAGTACATTCATTTTTTCCCACCAAAACATGAGCTTTGGACACACATCTATTTGGTTCACTACTCTAGCCTCAGTAGCTAGAAACGTCTGGCACACAGATGCTAAACAATTATTTGTTGAATGAATAAATGCATTTCAATTAAGTTTTTGGTTTTTTTTTTGTAAACCGTTTTAGTAAAAACATTCTAGGCCTAGAATCCTTTAAGAAGGCAGTATATAAGTTCTGGTTTCCACATTCCATACAGATGAGTTTCCCAACAAAATCCCTAGCGCCCCCAGAGTTAAAGCTGACAACTGAAGAGACAGGCAAGAGCCAGTGCTCACTCCATCCACATCCTGCATCTGCCAGAGAGTTTTTACCAATCATTAAATGGAACATTTTCTCGTTGGATACCAGGCTCAGGATCAAGCCAGGACTCAGATTTCTTACCTATTCTTGTTAAACTGGATTGCAAAGTCTGTCATGTGCTGCAGAGCTTTGTTGGTGAAGTTCATTTCCATATAGATGTGCCCCTGCCGGTGCGTAAATGTTCCGGAAATCTCCAAGCCTTTAGCCTTTACTGCAGGCAGCCAGACCTGAAACACAGTATAAAGCCCAATGGAACCAGATAGGATTTATTTTGATGCTATTTGTTTTTGAATAAATGAAGATGAAATTAAGACGTCACTTCTCTAGGCAATTATGGTGATTTTTATACCATAAATATCAAGTTAGACACAAAAGGCTCTGGATGAAGTCATATTTTCTGAATGTTGCAATCATTCTCAACCACTTAAGAACCAAAAAAAAGAAGAACAAAAAATGTCTATGGGTAACCCTGGCTGCTTCTCCATCTTCTGTGCAACTTTGTCATTTCACTGCTTTTGAGTACTGCTACAAAATATATATAAGGAAAAAAGAAATTCCAATGAGTATAATGTGCTTTTTTTGTTAACAGCTTTGGTAATAGGCTTAAAAGAGAAGAAACTGAATCTACTAGTGAAAATAGCATGTCTATAATCTTTGAAGACTTTATCATTACCGAAACCATTACCAGTAATCTCCTTAAGGGCAAGGACCATGTCTTACGTATATTTTTAACTCTTGCTATAGTTTCTGGTAATAGTTAAGTACTCAGATGTTGCTTAATTAATCTGAATGACTATTCTCTCTATATAATTCATTCGTTACCCACCCCTGGCCCCAAAATCTGTGATACTCCTGGACTGTACTGGTTTACAAAAAAAGAAAAAAATCAGGAAATTCGCCAACTGTTCTGACTACCTAGGACAGAATAACGAAGAGTCAGTGGGTGGTGAATAAATATGAGAATACACTTAGCAACACCAAAGAAAAAAAACAAAAGAAGGAAGGAAGGAAATGAAATCAAACAATCACAAGATATTATTTTTCAACTATCAGAGGGTCAAAAATTCAAAAAGGCTATAATAATGAAGGAAAATATAAGGAATCTGGCACTCATATTCTGTTTGGAATATAATCTGATGTCACCTTTTTGGAGGGTAAGTTGGTAATGTCTATTTTAAAATGTTTAAATGATCAAGCACATTGCAAGTTTACCCTACAGATATACTTACGAAAATATACCAGGATATACAACACATGGATGTACACTGCATCATCGTAAGAACAAAGGTTGGGGGGAATATTCTAAATGTTCATCAACAGGAGAATGATTAAATAAGTTGTACAGCAAGACAGTGGATACAGCCATTCAAAAGAATGTGGTAGAGAAAAAACAAAGTGCAAAACAGTATATCCCATTGATACAATATGTTTAAAAGAAACAAACATATAGGTATATCTGTGATCTTTTTCTTTTTCTTCTGAAAGGACACAGAAGAAAGTTAATAGTGGCTATCTACAGAAAAGTGGGGACAGAGGGAGACAATTTTCTGTCTGTTATTTCTGTATTATTTAAATTTGTCATTTGTATATATTATGTTAATGTTAGTAAAAAAGTGAGTTAGACAACCTTTTAATCAGTAATTAAAAGTCTGCAGGGATAACATTCAACACAGTAACCTCACAACAAAACTACTAAGCTGTGCTAAAACACTATGGCTCGGTTTTCATTCCTATTTTTGGTTACTCTATGAAATGGCTGTGTACACAGTTATGACTCCTGGAATGGACAACTGGTCGACATATCTGTAGCAGAGATCCCACACACAGAGTCAGATGAGCAGGCAGAGAATTCAGGAAGCAACCAGGCACGTTGTCCCTCAGAAAGGCAAGATTACACGAAACCTAGCCTAGCCTGGATGGTATTATTCCCAAGGACCAAAATAAGCTTCATTTACAGGGAGTTTCCCCATGTGAATTTCAATCTGAACGCGACATCAATCAAGGCTGAGACTAGAAGAGCACAAATGACACAAACCTAAACCAGAATGCTAAAAAGGTACACTAAAATCCAGGAAAACCAAATTTGGGCAATGGCACGCTAGAATCCATGTGTAATACCAATGGAAAAGGGGGAACGGAAGGAATGAGAAGTAAAAATGTTACTTCTCTATGCTATATTTTTCCCACTGCTGTTGCACTGTATATCAGATTTACACTAGATTGGCTTTAGCGTTGACAAACCAGAAACTATTTCTAAATAAGAGAACAAAACTCAAAAACTTAATATTTACAATTTTAACTCTAATTATAAAAAGATTTAATGAGGATGCCATGGTGCTTCTTACTGCTAAGTCTGAGGCCACTTTTCATCTTCCTCTTAAATCCTCTAGAACAAGGACACAAACCTTGGATTCATTACCAGCGGAAGTAATACAAATGTTAGAAGCTAACTAATTCAGGTCTTGTCCATTAAGAAAGTATTGCTTTACTTACAGCCTTAGGAGCCACATAACCACCAGGTGCCATGCCTATCCCCGTGGAGAGTTCAAATAGGTCATTCAGACCACTGCTGACCACAGCAGGAGTAGGTGAAGGAGCAAAAGTTGCAGGCACTGATGATGGGATGAAGGACTGTCCCACCTGCAGGGAAAAAAGAGAAGAGGGGGAGATCAGGAAGAACAGATTAATAGTCCTTAAAATGCTGCTATATATTTTAGTAGTATTGATAAATCAATAAGAACACACCATAATTACAATATTCTTAGGAGCTGAATTAGTATATTCTTTGTCCTTTTAATCATCACAGTTATTTTTTCATCACCGGTAAGATACACACACTCTTTAGAAGTTCTATCAAGAGAGAATAATCAGTAGGATCAGAAACACAGTGATCCAAGATTTTTTCTGTTTGTTTCCAATTTTAGCTTCCATGATTCTGTGCAAAAGGCCTATAGGTACCCTAATGAAGGGAGAGTTTGTTTTTATAGAAAGGAGGAGAAGTATCCAACTTAGACAGCAGTTCCATTTCCATTTGGGTCCAGGCAAGTCTTACTTTCTCATGTAGGCATAAATATCTAGTAGGAAACTCTCCTGGGGGAGATGGATATTCACACCCCCCAAAATCACTCACTTACGAGGAAAGTCTCACTCTGAGTCCAGTTGATTCAAGTTCTTTCTAGATGACACTAGAGAATAAGAGTATTCTCCAGTCAAGATGGGAGGTTCCATTTCCTTTAGCTCTTTAATGTCAGGAAGACAGAGATCTCTGCAGACACCAGAGTGCCAATCCCTAAAGACACCCCTACACCACACGTGGTGTATGACCCCAAAGATTCCAAGTAACCCTACACTACTTTCTACTCTTGATATACTGCTACAGAGCTTTTGGTGCAGTGCTAGATAGCAGCAGTGGCTGGTCTGAGAATGTGTGCATAGGAAAGGCATCAAACAGGGGGCAGCGCATCCCATGGTGAAAAAAACGGATGGCACTTACTGCCGGACTTCCTCCAATGCCCCCGCCAAGGTCACTGCCAAGCTGAAAGAGAGAAAGGAGAGAGAGGAGAGAGAGGTAGAGTTCATTTAGCTAAGTACTAGATGCCCATATAGAATCTGTAAATTGCTCTACCAAGTTGCCGGGAATACATGCTATTCAACTTGACTCCCAAAGCCTAAAGAAATTCTAGATTGCAAAGAAATATGTCCTAGGGGAACTGAGTACTGGTAGTGATGGTGTGTGGGAGTTTTGAGAAAACTTGGAAAGAAGATGGAGCTGGGACATCTCAGGGATGTTTCAGATCCAATCTTTCCACTGGCATATACAGGCACAAACCCAAACAGGATTTAAAGAGTTTACGTATTCCAAGAAGCTCTATCTCCAAGCAGTAATGTTTCGAATATGTTTTATTTTTTCTTTAAAAGGAAATTTAAGGGGGAAAAAAAAAGAAAAGCAAAGAAAAACTAAAATGTGCTTTGATCTACAAAACCTGCTGCCCCACTGAGAAGGTGAGAATCAAACGAGTACTGAGCTGCAATTTAAAGCTTCAAAAATTATAGGTGGAATAAGAGTGATTTTTAGAGTTTAGAACTTTCCTAAGAAAGAAAACAGCTGGGATAGGAAGATATCCTACCTGCGGAGGAAGTGGGAAGGCATGCAATGCTTCAAACCTCTCCCACAGTCAATACTACTAAGGAGAAATGCTATGATTTCTTTGGAGTAGATCATTTAAAAGGAGGCTAACTATTGGAGAATTAGACTGACTTAATTAGCTAGGTGACAGGAAAGTAATTCCACATGGTCTTAGTCTTGCCTTTTTTTCCTCAGGGCTCTGATATAATCCACCCTGAAGTCAGTCTTCCATGACAAAAGCATTAAAGAAGAACCAAAGCTGAAAACAGTTGGCATGAAGAAACGTAAAACACACATACAACTAACAGTGCTGTTTAAAAAGCAAAACCACCTTTTTTTTGCTACAGTTTCACATTCGCCTCTTCCCTACTTCTCACTGTGCATCTAAAATTCCTCTTTGAATCACCAAATGCCTTGTCTGCTCTACAACACAGTTTCCTTTATTGTCTTGTCCTTCTGTGGTAGAAACTTGGAGATTTTTGTGCTGCGGTTGTGTTAAAAAACAAAACTGTATTGGTCTTCAGGATTTGAGAAAGAGGATTTATTTGTCTTCTCAATGAACAGATATATAAAACAGGGTTGCCAAAATCTAAAACATAATCTATATTGAAAAATAGTGAGACCTATGACAAAATTCTGTTTCCACCATAACAGAAAATAACCCTCGCAGGTGCTTCATAACTGGAATTAATAAGCATGCTCTGTACTAATAAGCTACAGAGCACTCCAAATCTCAAAAAGCCAACATTTCCAGAATCTGGTTCCTGAAGACTATTTAATGGTTGGACATGGGATGAAAATCACATGTGTAAACAAATAAAAAAGTCATCACAACTAAGAATTTGGATAACTGGAAAAGTATGAAAGCAAACAGAAAAGGTATTACACATCTGCCTTCTCCTGGTTCTAGAATAGTGCACATCTGTAGCATGACATCTGAAAAGCATAAAATTTCTTTTATTCAAACAAACACTTACACAACGTTTACTGGATACAAGGCACTATGGGGAATGTAAAGATGTCAGGTAATGAGGGAAATACATGGATGAGTAAGACCCAGGCTTATAACATGAATACAGAATCATACAGAATATACTAAAGCAAAAAAGAGAAGCTCTGACGGGAAGAACAGAAGGATAATGAAAAGAAGCTTCAAAGAGGGGGCAGTGTGAGATTATAAAAAGCAAAAATGGGGGGAGTTATTTCTCAAATAGCAAAACAAAGGCTGTAAAAGCGTGATCAAAAAGCAAGAGCAGTCCAGTTAGACTGGCGCACAGGGCAGATATGTTTAAAAAAAAAAAAAAAAAACAGTCATAGAGAAGAAGTTTGCAAAGGCAGGCTGATTAGGAGGTGTCTTTAGTTCTTAATTTCTCCTTCATAAAAACCTGGAGGTTTCTTAGAGTAAGAAGCAAACTTTCTAAGAGTACTAATAACTACTTCAATTGTGCTCCATTAACTATGGTCCTCAACCTTAGATACACAATGGAATCAACCACTTGTGCGTGTACAGTGTGGGGATTGAAAAAAACACTGATGCCTGAGTCTCATCCCCAGAGATACTGATTTAATTGTTTTGGGGTGTAGCCTGGGCATTAGAATTTTGAAAAGCTCTCCCAGTGACTCTAACGTACAGACACTGCCTTAGAGAATTAACTATTATTTGGAATCAGACAACGTTTATCTGTTTGGAAATATCTTTGGAGCTAACTCCCAAATAAAAAGGAAGCTAGAACTTGAGCAGAAAGAAAAACCCTTTCTAAGAAAGGGGAGGACACAAAACGTCTCATCTGTCTTGATGCTCTGATTTGGTTTTATGACTTTCTGATAGGCTTACCCCTTCTCTCCCCAACCACTCTCCTCCCTTCTGGCCAGGCTTACATTACAATCCAAGCTTGAAAGAGATGGAATTCTTTATGGAATTCTCGATGGCAAGAAAGAAAAAACACACTAGAAGAGAAATGGCAGTTTTATCAAATATGCTAAATTCAATAAAAGGCATTGAGAAACGGCACTCACTGGTGGTGTTATTTCCAAAGGAAATAAAGTCCATTTAGAGCCCTTATTTTCTGAGATTTCATTCTTATTATCTTTGAGTATTATATGAACACTATCTTAGCTGGACAAGAGCTGAATGTACTCCCCCCCCAGGCTCTTGTCAGTTTTATTCAAAACCATAGAAGAAACTGAAAGCAATCCTGATTCTCCTTTGTTTGTGTTCAGTATATCAGACGCAACTCAGCTTCAACTCAGAATCAAGAACTCTGATCTTACAGGGACAGGATTCAAAGGGTACTCGAGACACATGGCCAGAAATATAAAGGTCCACCTAACTGTGCTATGTCCAGAGAGCAAAGAGAAAGGACAATTCCAACATACGTTTTCTAACTAGCAAAACGGTAGCTTATTTAGACTTTATTCAGCATCTTTGCTTTTGACCGAAAAAGATTCTAAGGGAGGTTATCATCTTCCTTTTTGAAAATACGACAAAGGTGATAGCACAGTGATAGGCAAGAGTGACTAATACGGAGATGTCATCAAGGATAGGAGCCAACTACCCAACGAGGGGCCTATCCTATCTACAGTGACAAGCAGGATGATGCAGATGTCAAGGGAAAAAAAAAAAAAAAAAGCAAGCTGTAAAGCTGAACAAAACACAGGAAAGGGGGCCGGTCCAGTGGTGTAGTGGTTAAGTTTCTGCGCTCCACTTCGGCGGCCCAGGGTTCGCAGGTTTGGATCCTGGGCGCGGACCTACGCACCACTCATCAAGCCATGCTGTGGTGGCATTCCATATACAAAATAGAGGAAGATGGGCATAGATGTTAGCTCAGGGACAATCTTCCCTAAGCAAAAACAGTAAGATTGGCAACAGACGTTAGCTCACGGCCAATCTCCCTCACCAAAAAAAAAAAAGAAGTGAGGCCAACCTGGTGGCATAGTGGTTAAGTTCGAGCGCTCTGCTTTGGTGGCCCAGGGTTCTCAGGTTTGGATCCCAGGCGTGGACCTATGTGCCACTCATCGGGCCACGCTGTGGTGGCATCCCATATACAAAAAATAGAGGGAGGTGGGCACGGATGTTAGCTCAGGGTTAATATTCCTCAACAAAAAAAGAGGAAGACTGGCAATGGATGTTAGCTCAGGGACGATCTACCTCACCACACACACAAAAAAAAGACACACAGGAAAGTTGCTGTCATGTTGGCCCAAACTAGCCATTAACCATTTCAGTTCAGTTGCTGGCATTATCTGGAGTCATAGAAGATTCATCTGCTTGGTATTACTTACTTATCAGGTAGTGTGTACAAAATCAGTCAAACTAGGACTTGCAAAAATTCTCTGATATCTGTTATTCCGTGAGCTGGTGGGAGCCAAGCGAAAAGGGTTAGGTGTGCAGGGCATGGCTCTAATCTCAATCTTAGGTGTCCAGATACTGGGTTTTGTTTCAAGCGGCTCCTGGAGCTGTCTACCTCCCACTGTTCCCAGGACTGCCTTGCTGAGGCTGCCCTTTTCCCCATGAAAGAAATATTGTCAACTAGAGGCCAACCAAATCCGGACACAGAAAGATGAGGAAGGAGAGCTGCCAATTTCAGGAAAAGAATATTTCAAATGCTGAAAGTCGAGCAGAATTTTCCTGAAGGTCTGTAGCTGATACTCAGTCCAAATTTTCTGTTAGTGGTATAGTGGCCCCCAGTTCCCACTCTAAATCATAGCAGTTGTAGTCATTAAATGGCGCTGAGAATACTACTAACATTTGGCTACTGCCGAAGAGTGGCCACTTTACCATGCCCAAAGTAGTGCTGAACTGGGCTCAGTTCACGCTGAACTACATAATAGTGTGTCGTTGCACTGTTAATTCAGTAATTGGATGGAAAGCAGTGATTTCATGTGACTTATTGTTAACTTATGAACTAAAGAGATTTCAGCATGGTTACATGAGCTCTGCTGCAGAGTCTGGTTGAGCCAAAAGTTGGAGAGCTCAGTCTGCATACAGCTCTAGTTCAGCTAGATACCAAAAGGAAACACCGTCATCCAACGGCAATATGCTACAACAGCACAAATACAGAGAGGTCTCAAGACTGAGGTTTTGTAATGGAACAAGTCTGCCTGACTACAAGAAAAGAAAAAAAGTCTTTTATAAAACAGTATCAACTGAGATGGCCACTAAGTGGACAAAACAAAACAAAAAAATCCCACAAATGATCACAATGACCAATCTGGATTAGCCCCTTTGAGGTATATCTGACCAGTCCAAAGTATCCCTACCTGCTTCTAAAACTGTGGAGCTGTTTGAGTAACTGAAGACATTCTCTTAATTAAAGGTGTAGATCTTAAACTCAGACATTTCTTTGCTCCTGTCTGGAGTTACTACTTCTCTTATTTGATGCTTTCCAGAACTGATTTAATTGAAGGGAGTCTAAGGACTGCTTCAGGTGATATTGCTTACCAATAGTGCTGTTATTCAGAAGTCAAAATAGAAAGATGTAAAAAGAGTATATGGTGATTCCCATCACAAACAATAAAACATACCAAAATCCTACTGGTGTCAAAAACATTAATCTGTGTTTTTCCTATTAGGGTTGTAGATTTTAGAAGACACACACCATCTCCTATGTAGTCCAATATGGTTTTCAGCTGCTGGGTTGCAAATTTTAATTTGATCTTAAAAAGCTATTCAGAGGGGCCGGCCCCGTGGCTTAGCAGTTAAGCATGCGCGCTCCGCTACTGGCGGCCCGGGTTCGGATCCCGGGCCCGCACCAACGCACCATTTGTCCGGCCATGCTGAGGCGGCATCCCACATAGAGCAACTAGAAGGATGCGCAACTATGACATACAACTATCTACTGGGGCTTTGGGGAGAAAAAGGGAAAAAAAGGAGGACTGGCAATAGATGTTAGCTCAGGGCCGGTCTTCCTCAGCAAAAAGAGGAGGACTGGCATGGATGTTAGCTCAGGGCTGATCTTCCTCACACACACACACACACACAAAAGCTATTCAGAAAAGCATCATAAAATCTAACTAACCAAATTGGTGAAAAGAATCTGTAACCATGCAAAAGCTATTAAACAAACTGATGGCTGAGAATAGACTTGATGTGAAATAGCATAAATGAGTTGAGATCATACAAAATTATCAGAAGACTCCTTAACTTGAAGGAAAAAAAGGCATATCAACAGAAAAGTAGAAGGATGTAATAGATTGCTTCCTGAGATGGGACAGGGAACAGAACGTGACAAAAAGCGCTTAGAACGGCCATTACTAGTTTCTTAGGTCAGACAGAACTCAATGTTGAATATAGTAAAAGTCCACAGGAGAAGCTCTGCATCCTGTCTCATTTTCCTTTGCAGTACTTCCTACCTGACTATATACTTGTTTGTCATCTGTCTCTCGCCCCTAGTATGTAAGCTTATAAGGACTTGTCATAACTATATTCCCAGTACATAGAATAGAGCCTGACATAGAATAAGTACTAAAATATTTATTAAGTGAATGAATGTTTTACTAACCATATAAGCAGGGCTACTGGCAATATTATTTCTTGGGGAGACAATTTTGAAATCAATCATTTTATTGGAGAAAGCTATCACAAAATGGACAGAAGGCTGACAAAATTGTTTCATCGACTGGCCTGGAGCACCATATCCCCATTGACGTTGCCAACACATATGAATAGAACCAATTGGGGAAAAAGAGGACCCCAACCCCCCTACCCCAAGGACAAAGCCCTTTCTAGAGAGGAAATGTATTGTCTGAGCAGTTCTGATAACGAGTTTTCAGCAGAAGAATGCCCTGTGCATCATTTATTTGCCCTGAAAGTACTAGTGCTTTATATCACAGCTCACTACCAAATAGATGGGAAGATGTGATTTCGTGGTACTACTCAAAAGAGGGTAAGGGGCTGGCCTCGTGGCTTAGCGGTTAAGTGTGCGCGCTTTGCTACTGGTGGCCAGGGTTCGGATCCCAGGCGCTCACTGACACACCGCTTGTCCGGCCACGCTGAGGTGGCGTCCCACATACAACAACTAGCAGGACATGCAACTACGACATACAACTATGTACTGGGGCTTTGGGGAGAAAAAAGGGAAAAAAAGGAAGAGGACTGGCAATAGCTCAGGGCCGGTCTTCCTCAGCAAAAAGAGGAGGATTGGCATGGATGTTAGCTAGGGCTGATCTTCCTCACAAAAAAAAAAGGGTAAGATGAATGATCTTGTTCCTTTTGCTGTATAGATGGATGTAGATGTAGATGTATGATAGATGTATGAACTTATTCAGTCCTTCTTTTCATGAATGAATCCACTTCTACAGTCCTTCTCAAACTTTCATGTGCCTTCTAGTGGCATACTAGCCCAAACTCACGCACCCAGAGCACCTGGGAAGGTACGGCATGGAGACGTCTTTGGCAAACAAGACTTGTGTTTTATCTTAAAATTTCATGCAATTTTACATTCTAAGCCTTGGCACATCAGTGTTTAGTCTGTGTTTACATTCCTTACCACCAAGTAAGACTGACACTGCAAGATGATGAGCTAAGTTTATCCTGCAGCTTCAAATGTACCCAGCACTCTGCTGTGTACTAGAGGGATTGTGTACCCCAGTTTGAGAAGGACCAAAGTTAAGTGAGACTGGACTCTATTCTAGAAGATGACAATAACAAACAAACTGGAGGAATCATAGATAGTGGAAAGACTATAAACTCTGAAGTTTTGAAGTAGTCTTGGGTTCAAATCCTGACTCTGAGACTTAATGCGACCTTCAGTTTTCTGTAAAATGGGGCCCAATACCAATAACCTTGCAGAGTTATTTTGAGGATTAGAAATGACAAAAGTTCTATGGGGCTGGCCTGGTGGGGTAGTGGCTAAGTTTGTGTGCTCTGCTTCAGTGGCCGAGGGTTTGCAAGTTCGGATCCCGGGTGTGGACCTACACACTGCTCATCAAGCCATGCTGTAGTGGTGTCCCACGTACAAAAAAATAGAGGAAAATGGGCACAGATGTTAGCTCAGGGCCAGTCTTCCTCAGCAAAAAAGAGGAAGATTGGCAATGGACGTTAGCTCATGGCCAATCTTCCGTGCCAAAAACATAAATTAATTAATTAAAAAATAAATAATTAAAAAAGAAATTGTAAAAGTTCTAGCACAGGGGCTAGCACAGAAATAGGCATTCAGTATTTGGTAGTTATTCCCAAAACTGCCTGAGGCCAGCCTTGACTAAATTTGTGCATTGAGAAAAAGCAGCTACAGAAGGCACACTGAAGAATTTAGCAAGCAAAATTGGGCTACAATTTACAAAGATCTCTCCACACCACCACCAACTCTAAAACTTAAGACTTTAAATCACTGCAGATCTTTCCCAGAGGAAGAAATACAAAGATGCAAAACTAGTACGTACAACGGATTTCCCATGAGCTAAAAACACCTCAAAATTATTACTAAAAGAGTTCATGACTTAAAATATCTGAAAGGTAAAAAACTGTAAGAAACAGGTGGGAGGTTTTGAAAAACATACACTGGAATCATGCAAAGGCAGCTTCTCCTCTATTCCACTCCATTCCAGCTGGGCACACTGAGAGCACATTTCTCTGATAGGAAACCCTTCGTCAGCACAGAGAAAGGGCACTCTGGATAATACTTCCTTTCCATTTTTGATGCACAAATGCACCATTTATCTAAATAGAATACTGTACAGCGCCTTGGATGAACAAAAGGCTATAATTTGGCCAAGGCCTCTGCCGACAGCCTGGAAGTAAAGGCAGCAAATAATCGAGACTCAATTATTACTTTAGTGATCCTCACGGATGTCAGACTCATTAGCACATGGTATATCTTTATAACATGTATGTAAGAGTTATGCACATGGGCATCAGGTCACTTCCCATGCTACACCAAATCAGAAGGATTTGCACTGTCAGAAAAGTCACACTACCCAGAATGAGCAGTTTCTTAGATTCAGTATCAGAGGCATCAAAAGACACATATACGGCTTCTAAAACAAAGAAACAAAACCCCCAAATAATCACTTTTGTAAGCCTTCAGTTAAATAGCATACTATCATGCTCTACACGTAGAACAGATCAACCATGTAAGTTTTACTACCTGAAGTCATTTCACATCAAGCAGATAGTTAAGTTTATACTAACAGAAAGGGGAACCAATCTGGGGAATTCAAGCAAAACAGAATATGCTAAAGGGCAAGCAAAAACTAAGGATGGGGATATTCCATTAATGAGACTGAAAAGAGTATGTAGGAAATCCATTGATTTGAGTCCTGTGATGAAGAAGCATTCCATTTTTAAAATCTGAAGCTCTGCCTAAATCAATGATTTTCAAAGGTGTTTGCTTCCAAAAAAAAAAAAAAAAAGGCATATAAGAATCACCTGGGAGGCACGGCATGTGTTTTCTTTATATCACAGCAATATCCCCACCTCAATCCTCACTCTTCTTTGGTTTTAAGAATCACAGCTGTTATGAGTCACTATTATTGATGGAAGAAGCGTGCAGCCTTCAGGTATGTGTGGCAAAAAATGAATAATGAGTATATAAGTTGATAACTATTTCCTGAATGACAATTCTGGCAAAAGTCACAACTCACTAAATCTCAAAATTTCAAAAGTGCAATAATGAAAGAGGGTGAACAAATCTAACGGGAGGACCACCAGGATATGAAAAGAGAAGAATAATTGTCCTCTAGTGAATATCAAGGTTTAAGACAGAGATATAGAAAATGGGTAGACAACTCAAAATACAAAACAATTTTCAGTCTCCAATTATGGAAAGTGAGCAAGGGTACAAAGAGCCCTGGGACTGAGCATCTAAAGCTAAATTGGTCAAATTCAACTCCTGGCCAATTTCTGATAGGCTGGACCACCTAACAGCAAATCACAACAGAATAACGTTCTGGGGGAAAGAATAAAAAGTCAGAGAGGTCTGTTTTTGTAGGAGGTACTAAAGAGGCTCACAAGAATACAATTCTGTGGAAATCACTATCTCGGCTTAGAGATCTATTTTTAACATCTCTACCTAACTCCATTTGGAACTTCATTTGGCTGAATCTTCTCAACTTTAGCTGCAAATTAAAATAACCTGGGTATCTTTTTAGAAATACCAATGTCTAGGTCCCATCTCCCAGAAATTCTGTTTAATTGCTCAAGGGTTGGGCCCAAACACTTACAGTATTTTTTTTAAATATGGTACTAATGTGGGACTAATTATGCAGCTAGAGTGGAGAACCACAAAGCTTAGAATACAAGGTTAGTAGCTACCATCGTCATCAGCAGCAAGCCACTGACCTCTATGGGTAATGTTCTGTTAGAAACCAATGATAAATGCAGCAGAAAACAGTCTAGAGGCCTTGTTGATAGCCTTCCTGAAATGAACACTGACGTAGCTGAGTGATGCTTGCCAGACAACCACATAATTCTAATCCAGGTCATATTTTAAATGAGGGTCTGGATCAAATTCTACCACTCCTAGCAACACTACTCTTCCTAGACAGTAGAAGACTGACCTTTAACATAAATAATTTCAAGAGTTTCTTTAAAATAATTTCAAGGGGTCGGCCCCGTGGTGTAGTGGTTAAGTGCACGGGCTCCGCTGCTGGCGGCCTGGGTTCGGATCCCAGGCGTGCACCGACACACTGCTTGTCAGGCCATGCTGTGGCGGCGTCCCACATAAAGTAGAGGAAGACTGGCACGGATGTTAGCTCAGGGCTGATCTTCCTCACAAAAAAAATAAATAAAATAAAATAAAATAAAATAAAATAATTTCAAGAGTTTCTTGCCTTCCCTCAATTTGGGGCAGAGGCAGAGCCCTCTTTCCCAGAATGTGTTTACTACTGAAGTCAAGGAAAAAAGGCATCTGGGTTCATCAACAGCTATAGTTTACACACCAAACTGAAATGGCTCACAGCAGTCACATATATTCCATGTCGTTACTGTGCAAGATGTGGTCCTAGGAGCTTGTTAGAAATGCACACTCCCAGGTCTCACCCCAGATCAACTAAATCAGAATTTGTCTTGTATAAGATCTCCAGGAAATTTACATGCACATTATAGTTTGAGAAGCACTGCTGTAAGGCAAGGATTCATTCAAGAAACAGTACCATCTATATAGATTAAGTGAAAACCTTGAGGACTATTTTTCTCTCTAAATTAGATAATTTATGCAAGAACTATAAAAGCATTTTTTAAAAATGGCATAGTCTGCTGCTGCCTTAGAAACTCATCTTCTACACAGCCATATTTAAGCCTTCCTTGTGATGTTCTCTTAAAAGGAATCTTAGTTCTATGAGTGAATATATATTTAACCACATACAGATCCAAAGCAAAAAGAAGGGCTTTTACTCCTTCTCATTTTGACTTCTGGGATATATTTATATCACAGAATAAGTTGAAGAAAACTGCATGTAAACACTTTCTGGGGCTATAACACCAAGTAACCCATCTTAAATCCCAAAGTCAGAAAAAGTTAAACTTTAGAGTCATATAGGAACAATACTGGGCCTACATAGCAAAGGGTGTATATTATTTAGAAATCCAGTTGGAAAAACAACTTACTCCCCACCCAAAAAGAACATCCTTTACAAAAAAAGGAAAAGAAAAAGGCTCATGTGTGACTGGCTAGTACAATCAAAGAAAGTTCTACAGTTTTTCTACCTAAAGTAATACTTGGGGAATTCTAACAGATGACTGGATAGCTATGTAAAATATAAGTAGAAAACGCATTGGTGTGAAGGACCAGTAAGAGCTAATACAAAGCCATATGGAAATCTCTCTCTTTCCTTCCATGCTAAAGTGGGTCAAGAAACAAGAGCATAGAATCCCGGGCCAGGCAACCTCAAAATATAAGGCCTCTTTCTCCCCTCCATCCTTCAAACTTAATTTGTCATTCTTAGGTTCAATGAGTCCACCATGTCATAAGCCTCCAGGGAAATTAATAAGTAGGGTTGTTAAGGCATAAACTTGAGGATATAACATTTAACTTGTGGTTGATGTGTCAACAGAATAGGAAGAGTTATTTCAATGTTTTTATAAGGGATTTCTAGGAGTATCCATGAATATTTCAGTATTCACTTGTCAGTCTCCTGAGCCTATAAGGAGGCTATATGGCAATGCAGAATTATATAAGGAAACTATTCTTATATAATCAGTCAACTCCATTCATTAAAGATATAAATATGAAAAGCAAATGTTTATATTCCCAAGAAAGACACTAGGAGTGCTCATTTGTGCCACTATAATCTGGAGTCCAGAGCTTGGTCAGCATACATACTCTGGAAGCAGTGACTTTCCATTAGTAAAATGCACAACCCACAGAGATATATGACTGTAACCCTATTTCCTTAGACCCTCTGCCAGCCAAAAAGTAAATGTACCTGTAGTGGCTGGCATAAATCCCAGACATGATACTGCTCATACAGTAGAAGAGAAAATGCCAGTGTATATAGCTGAGAGTAACGTTTTTTCTTTGTGGAATCTCTGACAACATACATTTTCATATCTATGGCATTTACCTTCCAATTTCTGATGCTGGGAAACAAATCAGCTTGTTGGATATCTTTATAGTCACCAGGTTGACAAATACCTTATTTGCAAGTGTCTAACTAAAAGAGCCCCTCTAACCCCACCACAGTTAAGTACCTAGTTTGCAGGGAGCCATGTGATGAGACCTATGATTTTTCTGGCCTTCTCTACACAGATGAAAAGTCATCTTTAATATTTTTCATTTATCTTATACAGCAACAAAAACTAATTTTAGTTCCCACTGGTGGCACATATTCACAGATACTCTGGACTTTGGAGCCTTTTAGTATTAGAATCCTGGAAGCTAATTAAATTGGAAGTATGACTGGGGGAGGGGGGAGAAGGGAAAAAAAGAACCAATCAAGCAGTACTTCCCAACTGTAATAAAGGTACCTTTTTTACACAAATGGCTGCCTCAAAAACCTTTCAGAACTAGACAGGACATAAGCCAATAAAATACAAAAAAGACAATAGTTTGAAAGCCTCAAAACGGGATGATCTCTAGGAGGTCATTTAAATGCTGTTCAGGTCAAAAGGGGAATTACAGGGGCTATCCAGAGTTAAGAAGCAGGAGCAATAATAAGCTCTGGGAAGGATACTCAACACTAAGATTGCTGAACAATAGGTTGGTTAAACATCAAAAGTTCTATTTAGAGGCAGAACAACAGAATAATCCTATACACTTGCAGACATACCCCATACCAATGATGGACAGTATCAATTAATTCTCTAAAGACAAATAATCCTGTCCTTTATCGAAGGACATTGCTTTGCTCATCAAGGAAAGGTCTAGTTCTAAAAAGCTGAATAATTTAAAGTTCTTTAGCATATCAAAAATTAAAAATAATCAAAAGAAAGAAGGAAGAAAGATGCTTACCAGACTATCTAGTCCTCCTCCTAAGAGATCCACTGCTCCCATCTGCATGGAGGATACCTGTGGCACATTGACTGGGGGACCGAGGTCAAGGTTTAAAAGGTCCCCTAGAAGGTCACCTTGAGAGGGAATAACCTGAGGTTGTTCCAGGTTGGTGGTAGTGGTGGTGCCAACAGGGCTGTCACCCGCATCAGTGCTGCAGCCACACAAACAAAGAGGGAAAAAGAGAAAAATCAGTTTCATCCAGGACATAATAACAGAGTTAACAAGTGAATGTCAGATATATAAAACACAGGAGGAAAAAAAACCTCTTATTTTATAATCATTTGTTGATGTATACAAAGAGATGATAGCAATTCTTGTTTTTATCAAAATACAATTACTAAAATGAAAATAAATGTATACTATATAACCACATCAGTCAGTCAATTTTAATGAGCACTCACTCTATGAGGAAGTACTGCAATGAGAACTCTAGGGAAATATTTCAAAAAAAAAAAGGGAGATATATTTCCTGTCCTCAAATAACTTACACTCTAATGAACAAAAAAAGCAGCATTCACAAAACAACTGAAAAGCACATTCACTGTGTAGCAGCAAAAATGAGTACTGTGTGAGTGTCTGCACGCTGACAGGATATAGATGAAAAGCAAAACAAAACCAAGTGGGGCTGATTCTAAAGGCTTCTGACAATGGTTTTATGACTAGAGTTTGAAGAACAGTACAGTTATGAGGAACTACCAACCTTCCAGAAAGGAAGGGAATACACAGAAACGAACAATTTCACTCTAGGGGTGGCAAAAAAATTATACTGGTAGGAGCAAAGACTGAGATTGTTAAGATTTTGGGAAAGAGAAGATGAGGGAGATATAACTTTGAAAACTAGTCTGAAGAGTTAATTGTTTATATGATAGGCAACGCAGAATCACTTTTACTTGCTGAACAAAGAACTAAAAATAACATTAGAGGAACATTATTTAAGCAGCTGTGTATATAATGGACTGAGTTTGGGAGAATGAACATGAAGATCAGCTAAGAGTAATCTATATTGCTACAGTTATCACACTGTAAAAATAAAAAGAAGTGGTGAGTTCCAAGAGATATGAAAAGGACGAGGCAGGAGGAAATTATCTTTTCAAAAAATGGTGCTGGGTCAACTAAGAAGCCACGTGGAAAAACATGAGCCTTGACTCCTACACCTCACAACATTAACAAAAATTAAAGCGAGAAATAGATAAATAAGAAGGGGAAAACCTAGGAGAGTATCTTGATGACCTTCGAGTACATAAACGTTTCTACAAAAATCACTAACCATAAAAGAAAAAATTGATGAACTGGACTTCATTAAAATTAAGAACATCTCCTCTTCAAATGACACAATTAAGAAAGAGCAAGACACGGGGCTGGCCCTGAGGCGTAGCGGTTGGGTGCGCGCACTCTGCTGCTGGCGGCCCGGGTTTGGATCCCGGGCGTGCATTGATGCACCGCTTGTTGCGCCATCCTGTGGCGGCGTCCCACATAAAGTGGAGGAAGATGGGCACAGATGTTAGCCCAGGGCCAGTCTTCTTCAGCAAAAAGAGGAGGATTGGCATGGATGTTAGCTCAGGGCTGATCTTCCTCACAAAAAAAAAAAGAAAGAAAGAACAAGACAAGGTATTCTCCACAGAATGGGAGAAGATGTTTGCAATACATATATCTGACAAAGACTTTTATCCAAATTACATAAAGAATTCTTACAAATCATTCAATCATTATACAAAGAATTCCTATAAAGAAAAAGAGATTCATTAAAAAATAAGGAAAAGATCAGGCAAGCCACAAAAGAGGATATACTAGAAGTCTATAAACATGAAGAGGTACTTAGCCATCTTTACTCATCAGGAAAATGCAAGTTAAAATGACAACGAGACACCACTACACATCCACCAGAATGGCTAAAATTAAAATGACTAATAAAACCAAGTGCTGCTGAGGATGTGGATCACCTAGAACTCTTATACATTGCTGGAAGGAGTGTACATTGGTACAATCACTTGGGAAAACTGGCAGTGTCTCCTATAGCTAAATATACATCTATTCTATGACCTCGCAATTCTACCCCTAGGTGTATACACAAAAGAAATGAGTAAAGTCTAACAAAACACATATACAAGAATATTCACAGCAGCTTAATCCATAAGAGCCCTAAACTGGAAACAACCCAAAGGTACATCATCAGGAGAAGATATAAATAAATTGTGGCATATTCAGGCAATAGGATAGTATACACCAATAAATAGGAACACACAACTGATAACACAACATCAATTAGTCTTACAGACATTATGTTGCAAAGAAGCCAGATACAGAAAAGTAAATATTGTATGGTTCCATTTATGTGATGTTCAAGAACAGGCAAAACTAATCTATAGTGATAAAAGTCAAAACAATCTCCGGAGGGTGGATATTAACAGCAAAGCAGCACAAGGAATCTTCTAGGGTGCTGGAAATATCCTATATCTGATTAGAGTGGTGCTTATATGAGTGTGTGTTCATATATACATATATATATATATATGTAAGATAATCTATTGACCTACACACAAAAGATTAGTGCACTAATACTAAGATTATTATCAACTGACATATCAATTTAAAAAGTGAAAAAAAAAAACTCCCACAAAGAAAATTCCAGGCTCAGATAGCTTCACTGTGAGTTCTTCCAAACATTTAAGAAAAAGGTAAAACCAATCTTAGATAAACTTTAAAAGAGAATAGAGAATGGCAATTAAGAAAATCTGGGGGCCGGCCCCGTGGCTTAGCGGTTAAGTGCGTGCGCTCCCCTGCTGGCAGCCTGGGTTCAGATCCTGGGCGTGCACCGACGCACCACTTCTCCAGCCATGCTGGGCCCACGTCCCACATACAGCAGCTGGAAGGCTGTGCAACTGTGACATACAACTATCTACTGGGGCTTTGGGGGAAAAAAAAAAAAAATCTGAAAGTAGTTCAAACTGCTTATTGAATATTAACAAATTATTTCTAATTTTGTTAGGTTTGATAATATACTGTGATTTTTAAAAAAGTGCTTATCTATTAGAGATACCAAGTAAAGTACTCATGGGTGAAACGATATGAGGTTTGGGATCTGATTTAAAATACTAGAGCTCCCTCAAAAAAAAATTATGGGGGTGATAAATGAAACAGAATTGGCAAACAGTGACTGATAAGTGTTAAAGCTGAGTGATGAGTATACATGAGTTTGTTATACCATTCTATTTTGCATGCTTTCTAAGATGTATATAATAAAAAATAGAAAAAAAATCACTGTACAATCCCATTAATAAACAAATGTTTTCTTTTTTTTCTTTGGTGAGGAAGATTCGCCCTGAGCTAACATCCACTGCCAATTTTCCTCTTTTTTTTTTTGTATGTGAGCTGCCGCCACAGCATGGCCACTGACAGACGAGTGGTGTAAGTCCACGCTCAGGAACTGAACCTGGGCCTCTGAAGTGGAGTGTGCCGAACTTAACCACTAGGCCACTGGGGCTGGCCCACAAATGTTTTCTTAAAAAATAGAACAAAAAACCTATGTAGGTTTTGACAACACTTGAACATAAAGGACAAAGAAGGATGAAGAATCAAACTCAGAGAATAAACAAAAACTAAGAAGCAAAAAACTACTGTGCTCCTTATAATCATAAAAGAATCTGGAGAAATGATGGGAAAAATAATATGCTGTTTTCAATTCTGTTAAGTTTCAAGTAAGAAAAACAAGTAGAGAAGTCCAACAGACAGCTAAGGACAAGGGACTGGCGGTCAGAGTTACAGAAGTAAACTTAGGGAGAAATTCATATGCACATCTCAGGTGAAATCAGCAGAGTAATGGGGGTGTGGTGGTAAGAGCAGGGGATCTAAGAATAAGAAGACTAAAATCAAGTGTTGGCTCCACTAATTACGAGCTGCATGATCTTGGGTAAGTGACAACTTCTCTGAGACAGAGCTTCTTCATCAATAAAATGATAACGATGTAATCAAAACACAGGGTTCTATTTTAGGGAGGATCAAATGAAAACATGGTGTAAACTGTAATACACCAGTGGTAGCTGTGTTTAGTAGATAAGTTCCCTAATGGAATACACAGAGAAGCACAGAAAGAGAAGGTTCAGAATGAGCCTTGTGATATAACCAAGATTAATGATCAGAAAAGAATGAACACAGAACTGCAAAGATTAAAGAGAGGAAAACAATCTAAGAAAGATGCCTTAGGAGGAAAACATGTCAAGGAAGCCAAGAAAAGAAGTACTGTGGGGGCAGGGGGGGAAATACAGCCAAAAATTAATAAAGAAGTCAAAAGGGGAAACAATTTCATATACAGTTGGCAAGAAATACACCAAATCTCCATTATAAGTATTCTCTGCACATGAAATTCTATCCTCATACGACATGTGCCATTTAGGAAATGTGACAGAACACATGGATTTATCAGTACCTCTAAATAGAAGGCAGAATAGGTAACAATGCACATATTTTCCTTCATTATAATGGAAAGGGAAGAGTATTTTGAGAAGATAAAGTGAGTTAGATGAAAAGAAGTAAATGATCCTATAGTTTCTATAGGTTAAGAATATGGAAAATCATTATTATGCATTCTTTCTAAATGGAAAATATAAGAAAATTAACATGAAAATGCTTCCCCTTGTGAACTCATGGGAAATAACTGAGTAACTGTCATCGAAGCAATATTTTTTTTTGTGAGGAAGATCAGCCCTGAGCTAACACCTGATGCCAATCCTCCTCTTTTTTGCTGAGGAAGATTGGCCCTGAGCTAACATCCGTGCCCTTCTTCTTCCACTTTATATGGGACGCCGCCACAGCATGGCTTGACAAGCAGTGCGTCGGTGCATGCCCAGGATCCAAACCTGCAAACCCCGGGCTGCCAAAGTGGAGCATATGCACTTAATCGCTGTGCCACTGGGCCGGCCCCCAAAGCAATATTTTTAAAAGGTGAGATTTTTCTAAAATTGACAACTATTGACCAACTCACCCCCACGGAGCAGCTGACAAGTGTAAGTATAGTGAGCAATGCCCAACTAAAAAGCACTTTTCCCTTTCCCAAGAGATTTTAAAAGACCTAGTGAAATAAGCAGTTTTAGATCTCTAGAAAAGGCAGAGTAAGGTTTTACAGTGTTTCTGTATTTTATGTCAGAGGAATATCACTTATGAACCTTATGCTGCAGAAGAGAGCTAGGTAATGTCAGTGTATTTGCCATTTGCAGCAATATATCATCCTTATTTATTTCAAAGGGAATTTTTCTACATTTGTATTTCCTTTAAAAACACAAAACAAGCAAAAAGGGACAAAAAGAGGTTATCCAAAAAGGAACTACATAACGAATTGTGAAGGTAACAAATTAAGTAACATTTTTCACAGAAACAGAACAAAGAATCCTAAAATTTATATGGAACAACAAAAGACCCCGAATAGCCAAAGGAATCCTGAGAAAAGAGAACAAAGCTGGAGGTATCACACTTCCTGATTTTAAAACATACTACAAAGCTATAGTAACCAGAACAGCATTGTACTGGCACAAAAACAGACACACAGATCAATGGAACAGAATCGAGAGCCCAGAAATAAACCCTCACATCTCTGGACAGCACATTTTCGACAAGGGAGCCAAGAATAAACAAAGGAGAAAGGAAAGTTTCTTCAATAAATGGTGTTAGGAAAACTGGACAGCCACATGCAAAAGAATGAAAGTATACCATTATCTTACACCATACACAAAAATTAACTCAAAATGGATTAAAGACTTAAATGTAAGACCCGAAACTATGAAACTTCTAGAAGAAAACATAGGCAGTATGCTCTTTGACATTGGTATTAGCAGCATATTTTCTTTTCTTTTTTTTTTTTTATAATTTTATTTATTTATTTATTTTTCCCCCAAAGCCCCAGTAGACAGTTGTATGTCATAGCTGCACATCCTTCCAGTTGCTGTACGTGGGATGTGGCCTCAGCATGGCCGGAAAAGCGGTGTGTTGGTACGCACCCGGGATCCGAACCCGGGCCACCAGCAGCTGAGCGCGCGCACTTAACCGTCAAGCCATGGGGCCAGCCCTAGCAGCATATTTTCAAATACCGTGTCTGACCAGGCAAGTGAAACAATAGAAAAAATAAACAAATGGGGCTACATCAAACTAAAAAGCTTCTGCACAGCAAAGGAAACCATCAACAAAACAAAAAGACAACCTAACAATTGGGAGAAGATATTTGCAAACTATATATCTGATAAGGGGTTAATATCCAAAATATATAGAGAACTCATGCATCTCAACAACAAAAAAACTAACAACCCATTTAAAAAATGGGCAAAAGATCTGAACAGACATTTCTCCAAACAAGATACACAGATGGCCAAGAGGCACATGAAAAGATGTTCAACATCATTAACTATCAAGGAAATGCAAATCAAAACTACAATAAGATGTCACTTCACATCCATCAGAATGGCTATAATTAACAAGACAGGAAACAAGTGTTGGAGAGGATGTAGAGAGAAGGGAACTCGCATACACTGCTGGTGGGAGTGCAAACTGGTGCAGCCACTATGGAAAACAGTATGGACAGTCCTCAAAAAATTAAGGCTAGAACTACCATACGATCCAGCTATTCCACTGCTGGGTATTTACCCAAAGAACATGAAAACATGAATGCGTAAAGATAACATGCACCCCTATGTTCACTGCAGCATTATTCACAATAGCCAAGACTCGGAAGCAACCTAGGTGCCCATCAAGAGAGGAATGGATAAAGAAGATGTGGTATATATACACAATGGACTAAGTACTACTCAGCCATAAAAAAAAAAAACAATGAATCTGGCCATTTGTGACAACATGCAAGGACCTTGAGGGTATTACACTAAGTGAATTAAGTCAGAGGGGAAAGTCAAATACCATATTATCTCACTCATAAGTAGAAGAGGAAAACAACAACAAACAAACACATAGAGACAGAGATTGGATTGGTGGTTACCAGAGGGGAAGGGAGGGAGGGGGAAAGGGGTGATTAGGCACATGTGTATGGTGATGAATTATAATTAGTCTTTGAGTGGTGAACATGATGTAATCTACACAGAAAACAAAATGTAATGATGCACACACACAAATCTATATAAGAAATTGTGAAGGTAACAAATTAAAGGCTACTAATCAAATAAAGACCTTATGTAAGAGATTGTTTCTTTTTACATAGTTTAAATATTGGTTCTTTCCTTGTGTTCTAGAAAGGGTTGTTTTTGTTTGTTGATTTGTTTCACTTTCCCCCTTCCATTTGAGAGTCAAAAGTTATCAGGAGAAAGGCAATTTAAATAGCATATAAATATGGTTACAGAGGCAAGTTACGACAGAAAATCCATATTTATTATCAAAACTGGAAGCACAGACTGGGAGATGTACTTAGAAGTTAAATGGTCATATCCAGAGAATGTTAAATATGCTTGCCTACAAGGAGAAACACCCTACTATTACAAGGCATAATCCTTATGAAGCCATAAGTCTCCTTTGGGTGAAAATCACAGCACCTGCCCTAAAACCAAACATTTGACTCAATTAAAGACTAATAAAAATTAATAATCATTTTCTTGGGTGTTGACCTTTCCTGTCTATCTGTGCCCACAGTCTATTTAAATAGAGACCAAAATGTTGACTACACTAATTTGTAAAACAATAAATCCTACACTGTGGCTACTCATGAACCACTTAAACAGTAATAGAGTTTAGACACTCATTAATGGAAGTGCAATTACTCTAACCCTTCCGGGATCAAATTCTACTTAAAGTTCATTATGATTAATGAAGGAAGGAGATTCCGAAAAGATTCCAAGATACTCATTATAAGAGTTTATTAGAGTATTGCTCCTCCCAAATTAAAATTTTAAGACAGCTAAAAAGCAAGAGTTCCACATTACCTGAGAACATGTTCATAATAAAATTTCCTTGATACGATCAATTTAATTTGGTAAAAAAGGCACAGGTAACCGGAAAACTATGTCTACAAAGAATCTAGGCTGCTTTTACAAAACAATCGTGCACAAATTATTTCATTAACAGCTTTAAAGCATAAGAGAAGTAGTATCTGCTAACTTTATCCATAAGCTTCAATCAAAGTTACAGTAAAGGATAAAGACAGCTAAGTGTACTTACAGGCTTTTTTCCAAGTTTTCAACTCTGGGAAGATTTCTAGCCTCATCTTACTGGTGACTTAAGCAACTTTCAAACTATCAGTTTAGAAGGTCTTCACCACAATTTTCTAAAGCCATAACCTTATCTACTCCCAAACAGAACACAGAGGGGCCTTTCACTCATTGTGTGTGTGGTCACTGGTATTCAGATGGAGCCCCCAGGGCAGTATAGAAGGTTTGCAAAATGCATAGCAAGTTCTTTTCTAGGCTATAAATGCATGAGGAAGACTAACTCTGTCTAAACAGAGTCACTTCTCACTCAAATCTAGTTCACTTGCTTACCTCCCATGATGTATTGGCAAGTGTTTGCGATGGATTCCATGACTTCCTTCCACAAAAGCATTGGGAGGCTTATGGTACACAGAAGCCAAAGAACCAATGTGGCAGATTAGCTCATCCAGCAAAGTTGGCTCAATAAGATCTGTCTCCTCAGAGATCAGTGGCTTCTCAGACAAGACTACCTCTTTGGCTGTGACAGGGTCCGTTGAGAGAAGACGCCAATAAATATAGCCCCGGTCTCGAAGGTCAGGATTATCAGAATCCTAAAGAAAAGGCAAAGGCAAGAGGGTTTAAATGGAACCTTCATTCTGTTTCTCCATACAGAAACCCAAACTACTGGATTTTTATTAAGGCAACGCTGCAGTGATTTATGCAGAGTTGGCTGTTAAGAAGATACTTAGACTTGATATAGTTTTAATACAGTCATAATTCTGTAATCTCTAATGTTTCAAAGAATTTAAATACACAATAAATTGATGGGTTAGTCCTAAGACTCAAATTCAAAGGGAAGTTGGGAAAAGGAAAATAAAGTTTAATCTGGTAAAAATTAACTACTTGAGATGGCTCTGGGATACCAAAATAATATATATATATATTTTTTTTTTGTGAGGAAGATCAGCCCTGAGCTAACATCTGCCAATCCTCCTCTTTTTGCTGAGGAAGACTGGCCCTGGGCTAACATCCATGCCCATCTTCCTCCACTTTCTATGGGACACCGGCATAGCACGGTTTGACAAGCAGTGCAACGGTGTGCGCCCGGGATCCGAACTGGCGAACCCCGGGCCGCCGCAGCAGAGCGTGCACACTTAACCGCTTGTGCCACCGGGCCGGCCCCTAAAAATAATACTTTTTAACTGCTGTAAACATTAGCAGGATTATTCATGAAATATATCTTTTTTTTTTTTTTTTTTTGGTGAGGAGATCAGCCCTGAGCTAACATCCGCCAATCCTCCTTTTTTTTTTTTTTTTTGCTGAGGAAGACGGCCCTGGGCTAACATCTGTGCCTATCTTCCTCCACTTTATATGGGACGCCGCCACAGCATGGCTTACCAAGCGCGTCGGTGCGCACCCGGGATCCGAACCAGCGAACCCCGGGCCGCCACAGCGGAGCGCGCGCACTTAACCGCTTGCGCCACCGGGCCGGCCCGTCATGAAATATATCTTACATATACTTCACACACACCTTCTTTCTTCATTCAAATATTTATTAAGTATCTCCTAGGGAGACACTGACTAGACCCTGGGAATAAAGAGGTAACACAAAATGCTTGACTTTAACGAGCTCACAGAATATTACTTATTACAATATAGTATGAGAAATACTATTATTTAAATAATAAAAAAATTGTTAAAGAGAGCATGTAATAAGTGCTTGCAAAAGGAGAGATATCTGAATTTAGTGGTCTTGTTTTGCTCATGCCCACGGCTCATGAGCTAAAAAAATATTATTATCAACGCCACATCACAATTTAGAAGTGTATAAAGGGGCCAGCCCTGTGGCCCAGTGGTTAAGTTTGGAGCGCTCCCCTTCAGCAGCCCAGGTTCGGTTCCCAGGCGCAGACCTACACCACTTGTCAGTGGCCATGCTGTGGCGGCAACCCACATACAAAACAGAGGAAGATCAGCACAGATGTTAGTTAGCTTGGGGCGAATCTTCCTCAGCAAACAAACAAACAAAAAAAAGATGTGCATAATATAAAAATAAGTCTCCCCCAATCATCCAACCCTTGCCCACCTTAATTCCCCATCCCCAAAACAGCCATATTAACAGTGTCGTATATATCTTTCCAGACAGCTCCCACATGTACATATGTTTATTTTACACAAAACCAGTTTCACATTATATGTACTGCTCTGCAAGTTGCTTTCCATATTGGCACATACAGCTGCAGTTTTCCATGGTATATGCAGCACTGCATCATTTACTAGTGCCCTATTGATGGACACTTAGATTGTTGCCTCTTTCTCCCTCCTTCCTACCTTTTATTTATTTATTTTTTATTATTTCTTTATTTTTGTGATCAGTACAAAGTAGCAATAAACATCCTGGTGTCTACCTCTCAGAGTATGCCAATATAGTGGCATTTATTTATTCACGCGTTGTTCCAGTGGTATCATGCTATTAAAGGCAACACTAAGTCCCTGTTTCAATTTCTGTATTTAAAACACACATACAAAAATATTTTCGTTAAACTAGGCCAATTTGAGGGCTTCCACGTGAGTTTCTAAGTAAGCAGATGAACTGGTTCATGATTTAGCCACTTAAGGCACTTATCATTCAGCTCAATACCAGCAGTGACCCCCGATGGTTTTAACTACAAGGTTTTAAATGGTTTTTCTTAGTCATAAATTATTTAATTTGTACTCATAATGAATTGCTGGTTAAAGACAAAAAAGCATAAAGTACACTGAGATATATACAGCAAGTTAATATAGTATAAAAATAAATCTTACCTCAAGATAATCTTTTTTTTGTGTGTGCGTGTGAGGAAGATTAGCCCTGAGCTAACATCTATTGCCAATCCTCCTCCTTTTTTTTTTTCCCCAAAGCCCCAGTAGATAGTTGTATGTCATAGTTGCACATCCTTCTAGTTGCTGTATGTGGGACGCGACCTCAGCATGGCCGGAGAAGCAGTGCATGGGTGCACGCCTGGGATCCGAACCCAGGCCGCCAGCAGCGGAGCGTGCGCACTTAACCGCTAAGCCACGGGGCTGGCCCCAAGATAATCTTTATCACATTCACAGGTTGCATTATGCATAGAAATGAATATATATATGTACATTATATATCATATCAAAATGTTTATAATATTTAAAATGCCAGGGCTGAAAAAAGGAAACAGTGATAATATCCAATTTAGGTGATTTTGTTTTGTTTTGTTTTGGGAGGGGGAATTTGCTCCTGAGGAAGTGTTTATGAATAGCAGCTTGAAACCTTCTCACATAGATTTTCATTTGGAAACAAAGCTTAAACATTATAAAACATAAACAGGGTGATTTTTTAAAAGAGCAGAATACAAGTTCCTCAAAATATCAGGTCAGGAAAGCAATCCCCAACCAGCTTTTGTTGATATATAAATTTTAATCTATATATTCAGTCCCCAAAGCACATTATTTAAAATTTGTGGACTAATTATACTTTTTATTACACAATTAAAATGAACAGTGCACATCACTTAATTGGGAAAATTCCATTTGTCTTTATAGACTAGTAATATTTTTAAAGGTATTAAAATAAACTTTATAATACAGTTTAATAATATACTGACCAAAATACTTTTTACTTCAAATTATATCTCTCATATATCATGCACATATTTAACCAAATGGCAAAAAAAAAAAAAAAAAAAAAAAAATTCCTGTGGAGATTCACAAAATTATATCCTTTCATGAAAAAAATTTATGAGTCTTCCCACAAATTCAAAACACTGCAATAGGGCAAACTGCTGTAGATAGAATCACTGGATCAAAGAATATACACATTGTAAATCTTAATGGACACTGACTTTAAAAAGTGTCCTATGAGAGGGGCCCGCCCGGTGGCGCAAGCAGTTGGGTGCGCGCGCTCCGCTGCGGCGGCCCGGGGTTCGCTGGTTCGGATCCCGGGCGCGCACCAACGCACTGCTTTGGCAAGCCATGCTGTGGCGGCGTCCCATATAAAGTGGAGGAGGATGGGCACGGATGTTAGCCCAGGGCCGTCTTTTGTCCTATGAGAAATAAGTACAAATTTTTCAGGTCTGAAAGTCAAGAGCAGGCAAGGATCTCTATTGTTGGAACTCTGCTGTTCTGAGGGCTGATTCCTTGGGCCTACTATAAGCTGGCCTTCACCACCTCACTATTCACATGGAGGTCACAATATATCAGGCTCAGTTAAGACTTGTGACAAGAAAACCACCACTTTATGATTTTAAGGTGCCATTCCACATTTGGTGATTTAGAAAATATGGTTTTGGATCTACGTACTGCTAGCCCCACAGGCCCTTGTCAGGATCTCAAGAAAAATAATATATTTCTAATAATTTGAAAGCTTCCAAAACAATTCTTACCAGACAAGCTCTAAAACAGTAATTTTTTTTCTTACATTTTCTTTATTGTGAAATTTTTATTGTACATTATTGTTTGTCAGTCACCATATAAATGCATCCCTTCACCCCTTGTTCTCATCCCCCACCCCCCTTGCCCCTGGTAACCACCAAACAGTTCTCTCTGTCCATGTGTTGGTTTATCTTCCACTTATGAGTGAAATCATGTGGTGTTTGTTTTTCTCTTTCTTATTTCGCTTAACATAATACCCTCCAGGTCCATCCATGTTGTTGTAAAATGGGACGATTTTGTCTTTTTTTTTATGGCTGAGTAGTATTCCATTGTATATGTATACCACATCTTCTTTATCCAGCCATCAGTTGAGGGACACTTGGCTTGCTTCCATGTCTTGGCTATAGTGAATAATGCTGCAGTGAACATAGGGGTGCGCAAGCCTCTTTGGATTGTTGATTTCAGGTTCACTGGGTAGATACCCAGTAGTGGGATAGCTGGATCATAGGGTATTTCTATTTTTAATTTTTTGAGGAATCTCCATACTGATTTCCATAGAGGCTGTGCCAGTTTGCATTCCCACCAGCAGTGAATTAGGGTTCCCGTTTTTCCACAGCCTCTCCAGCATTTGTTGTTTTTTGTCTTGGTGATTATGGCCATTCTAACGGGTGTAAGATGATATCTTAGTGGGGTTTGATTTGCATTTCCCTGATGATTAGTGATGTTGAACATCTTTTCATGTGCCTACTGGCCATCTGTATATCTTCTTTGGAGAAGTGTCTGTTCATTTCCTCTGCCCCTTTTTTGATCGGGTTGTTTTTTTGTTGTTCAGTTGTGTGAGTTCTTTATATATTATGGAGATTAGTCCCTTGTCAGATATATGGTCTGCAAATATTTTTTTGCCAGTTGGTGGGTTGTCTGTTCATTTTGATCCTGGTTTCATTTGCCTTGTAGAAGCTCTTTAATCTGATGAAGTCCCACTTGTTTATTTTTTCTTTTGTTTCCCTTGTCTGAGTAGACATGGAATTTGAAAAGATCCCTTTATGACCAACGTCAAATAGTGTATTGCCTATATTTTCTTCCAGGTGCTTTAAAGTTTCAGGTCTCACCTTCAGGTCTTTGATCCATTTTGAGTTAATTTTCGTGTATGGTGAGAGAAGATGGTCTACTTTCATTCTTTCGCAAGTGGTTCTCCAGTTTTCCCAGCACCATTTATTGAAGAGACTTTCCTTTCTCCATTGTATGTTCTTAGCTCCTCTGTCGAAGATTAGCTGCCCGTAGATGGGAGGTTTTATTTCCGGGCTTTCAATTCTGTTCCATTGATTTCTGTGTCTGTTTTTGTACCAGTACCACGCTGTTTTGGTTACTATTGCTTTGTAGTATGTTTTGAAGTCAGGGATTGTGATGTCCCCAGCTTTTTCTTTTTTCTCAGGATTGCTTTAGCTATTCCGGGTCTTTTGTTGCCTCATATGAATTTTAGTATTTTTTGTTCTATTTCCATGAAGAATGCCCTTGGGATTCTGACTGGGATTGCATTGAATCTAAAACAGTAATTCTTAAACTATAATGTGCATCATCATTTTAATACACCAGGAGAGCCATTAAAAGTGCAGATTCCAGGGCCAGCCCAGTGGCGTAGTGGTTAAGTTCATGCGCTAAGCTTTGGTGGCCCAGGATTCACAGGACCTATGATCCCGGGCGCGGACCTATGCACCGCTTATCAAGCTATACTGTGGCTTGTAGAGGAGGATGGGCACGGATGTTCCTCTTTTTGCTGAGGAAGATTGGCAACAGATGTTAGCTCAGGGCTAATCTTCCTCACCAAAAAAAAAAAGTGCAGATTCCAGGGCCAAATCACAGAGATTCTGATTCATTATGTCAGAACTGGGGCCCAGGAATTAGTATTTTCAGCAAGCAGCACAGGTGATTTTGATGATGGTTGTCTCTAGCTCATAGAAAAACTAAGACGACGACTTATGTTCCATGTACTACAAAGGATAATTACTAAAGTCTGGACACTTCTGTGTATATTCTTTACTAATTCCTCTATAACTATCAAAGGAAAAAAGACAAACATTTAAAATGAAGCCATGGATTCAAGGGTTGATTTTCTTTCCCCCTAACTAAGAATATTTCTGATTACACCACCATTTTATTTCAAATTAGAAGCACAAAGATTTCACACATACTTCACGGAATTCTCAGCACAGGTAAAGAACAGTATTAACCCTACTGCAGAGATAGGAGAACAGCAGCATGAAAGATAAATTTGCTTAGTCGTGTCCTGAACCAGTGGAGGTGGCAGATACAGAACCCTACCACCCAATTCAAATTAACGCAATTCAGCAGATCACACTGCCCTCAACTTAAATTGGTACTTACAGCCATAAATATTAGGTTCTTATTTCCAAACTTGAGAAAAAAATCCCAAGGAAAACTTCCAGTGGAAAAGATTTATATAAATGTGTTTGTTCTTTTATGCTAACTCCTCAGATCTCATTAATTGGACAGAAAAGGCAAGCCTAGAGAAACAGCTTAATAATTATTTGTAGCCAAATATGAAACAACCATCCATAATGATCTTAAAACTACTAAGTTCAGGGGCCGGCCCCGTGGCCTAATGGTTAAGTTCAGCATGTTCCGCTTTGGCGTCCTGGGTTTGGATCCCGGGCGTGGACCCTCACCACTTGTCAGCGGCCATGCTGTGGCGGTGACCCACATACAAAACAGAGGAAGACTGGCACAGATGTTACCTCAGGGCGAATCTTACTCAGCAGAAAACAAACAAACAAAAAAAACCTACTAGGTTCACTTATACATACTGGCTTAGGCACAGTAGTGCAGGGAAAGCAGGCAATGGGTATCCTCAAAGTCATTCTTAACCTTCAGACTAGAGAAGCAACATAGCATAGAGGATAAGGACAAAGACTCTGGAGCCAGGCTGCCTGGGTTTGAGTCCTAGCTCTGCTCCATACTAACTAGGCCTCTCTAGGTTTCAGTTTCCTCATCTACAAAATAGTATCATTCCTTATTGAGATTGAGTAAATATGTAAAGTGCTTACCAGAATGTCTCGTACATAGTAAGCACTATACAAATGATTGTTGTTATTAAGATTCTATATTAGTCCTTGTACACAAAGCCTCGAATCAGGAATGTCTGATGGTTTATTTATACCCCACCCTGTTCTAGAAAAGGATTTAGCAAAGCTTACAAAAACACGTCTAAGGCTAGAGAGCATAAATTAGAACTAGAGGCAGAAAAATACATGCCATGATGACCTACACGTTTTCTACAGGAGATCCTTAAATTCAATTCTAAGGTTTCAAACAACTGATATGAAAAAGATCTCTAGTCAGGTAAGCCAGTCAGAGGGGCAGTTAACTACAGACCAATGTATAGGAGAATCCAAAACTGGTTAGGAATTTGTTTGATGGGGTCTCATAAAGAAGAAGACATACAATGGAATAAACAATGACTCTGACAGCAGATCCAAACAGGATAGTTTCTCATGACAACTCTTACTACAAGATGATGATATCACTGTAATTCAGGAAAAGCAATTCTATTAGGGGTCAAATAAAATGCAGTCTAGATACCCAGCTCTCTACTAATCTGGCTTGATTCAGTGGTGAATTTCAACTATCTGTAAGAACAAAGAATCCTTGTATCCTTTAAGAAATCCTCCCCAAACACTTTATCTCAGGCAAATTTAGATAAATACTGGGAGGTAATAAGACTCAGTTTGAACTCTTACAATAATCCAAAATACAGCTCTCCTATGCTGCCTGTTAAATACAGACACATAGGCCTTAATAAACAATGGAGATGGAGACAGGGTTGACAATTCGTGAACAGAATGGAACCTACCGAGGACACTTGCTTGATTAGATTGTATTTAGAGGTGAGCAGAGCGAGAGTAAGGCCAAAATTCTCTTTAGAAGATTGTTTTGACTCCATCTTAGCGATACAAATGGGTGATCGAGGGTCTAGACTCGGAAGTCTAGAATGCTCAACTGAATACAGATAATATTAAATAACCACTACCTTGATGGTTATGGAAATTGCTTTGCTTCAGGCAAAGAAAGATGATTAAAAGGGAAGTTTTAAAAAACACTTCAAAGAGCTCTTACAAACAAATTTTAAAAGACATAAAATTAATAGTAGGAAAGATGACACTCAAAACTAGGCAAAGGACTATGAAAGGGTTTCAAATTTTGATAAAGAGATGAGAGAGAAAAATGGTAAACTGAATATCTGAATCACATTCCATATGTAGACATACATCTTAACTCTTGACAGCCTGCTAAAGCCAGCCTATTCTCTAATTCAATTAAGAACATTACTAAATCATGATAAACTGATGATTACTATACTAGTTACACTAGAAAAAATAATTATTTTGATCTCTGTGGATCTAAAATGGTGATCTGATCTCTAAGGCCAGTGCCACATTCCTGAAATCAGAACTCATCCTAGGAAGGACCAAAAATATCAAATAATTAAGGAAGCTGTATGAACACTTTAAAGTTATTTAAAGAGAAAGGCAATAGTCTAGAAGATAAAACAATATACGAGATCTCTGTTGAGGCAGCATTTACCATCTTGACATGGTACTTTCATTTGAAAGCTAAAATTAAATCACTCAGAAGGAGGTACCAGGAGACTCAATGTCACTTTCACGTAGGATGTCCTTCCTTCATTAACACTAAAGAATCTAAGTTCAATTTTCATTAATTGTCATAAAAACTGGACTCAGTCAATTCATTTAAAAGCCATACAACCAGCTATAATTCAGTGGAATATGTGTTAAGAGACACTGTTTGTATATTTTAACAGGATCTGAGACTGGATCCCTTCCAATTAAAACCTCCCCAAATGAAGCTTCTTGGGAAGAGTTTCATAATTTCCTACAATTTAAAACAAGACAAATCAACCCCATGCTTTTTCCAGGTTTCTTACCTGTGTTGCCAAACTCAAGACCTGCTGTACCAGCTCCTGCGTTTCTGATGGTTTCTTGAGAAACAACTTCACTATGGCAGTAAGCAGAGTGAGCTGCACCTAAGCAGACATAATTTAATAGATAAAGTGAAAGGCATTCGTATTATTCCATACTATCATTTCCAAAGTGGTGTTTCCCCAAATATGAATTACTATGGGGTCTTTCTGATTTTGATTACGAGACAAAGGTTAAAACTCAGCCAATATCAACAATAGCAGTCAAAGGTATTCATCAACCGAAAACTCACTAGCCTCCTATCCCCAAACTGCTTTTTTGGCATCAAAAATTGCTTGTTTGTTTCTGGCCCAGATAATCACCTGTATTTTTTAAAATACATGCTAATATACTGATTAGCCATAAAACTGGTTCCTGACCAAGGTCTTTATTATTTTTTTTTTTATTTTTAATTTTATTTATTTATTTTTCCCCCAAAGCCCCAGTACTTAGTTGTATGTCATAGTTGCACATCCTTCTAGGTGCTGTATGTGGGACGCGGCCTCAGCATGGCCAGAGAAGCGGTGCATCGGTGCACGCCCGGGATCCAAACCTGGGCCGCCAGCAGCGGAGCGCGCGCATTTAACCGCTAAGCCACGGGGCCGGCCTAGGTCTTTATTATTTACGTCCACTAAAAGCTACAACTTCGGGAGAATTAGGAAATTATCTGTCATACTGGGGCAGGGGCCAAGAGGGTAGAATTATGTCAGATCACAGCCAATTACGAGCGGGCTGCTGAACCACAAACCTACTGGCTTATATGTGTTCCTTGTAAAGGCCTATTAAAATTACTATGGTGGATTATATATATGAACTTCAATTTGCAGTGCATACAAATGCCAGAGAAAAAGGGTTGAATAATTTATCTCAGGTCTCTCAATTTTGGTAGAGGAGAGAGAGGAGATGGGAACGATTCTAACCATCCAGAGAATCTTTTCAAACTACACATGCTGGCCCTCACCCCAGGCCCAGGTAAAAAAAAACCCTGCCGTGATGAGCCACAACTATTACTAATAGGAATGGGTAATCATATTCAGGTGACAGAATATTAAAAAATGGTAACTAATGCTCTAAGCCAGGAGTGTTAAAGTGTGGTTCTGGAGCAGCAGCAGCATCACCCTGAACACCTTGTAAGAAATGAAAATGCTTAGACCCATCTCAGACCCACTGAGCCAGAAACTCTAGGGGTGGGGCCCAGCAGCCCGCTTGAACAAGCTCTCCAGGTGCTTCCAAGGCTCATTAAAGTTTGAGAACCACTGGTCTAAGTTAGGCAGGTTTATTTCACCAGAAATCAGCACAACTGAAAAAGATCATCCCTTTTGGGAGAAAAATGAACATACTATATACTTATACATACACACACACACACACACACACACACAAATTCACACACACACATGAAACTGCCTTACCTTTACTTTCCCTGAAATCTTGCCCAAAAGATCTATAACATAGGATATAGATGAGAACTTACCTGGGTGCTTTCATCATGAAAACCCTCCAGGAAGCTCTCTAGTAATTCATCTGCATTGTCAATTCTTTCAGCATATTCTCCCACAATCCAAATCATAGCTGCTCGAGCGTCTGGCTCATCCAGTGAGTCTAAGTTCTCACAGAGAGTAGCAATGATACTTTCATACCTGATATAACAAAAAGGACTACGCTTACTGAGGGCAAAACTGAGAACTGCGTTCAACAACAAAGGCTAAAGGCAACACCACAGACAAGGTACCCTAATGCAAACCACCAAACTATAAAGGCTTTTAGTCAAGAGAATGTATAGGTTTTAAGCCAGAAGATTATAAATGTTTTAAATTTCCCTTCAATTACGTTTTAATAGCTAGTCCTGAAACCTTTATAAAAGCTCATCAGCTATTCTTTTCACAAGGAAAAATTAACCTGCGATGTAAGATAATACCACTACCTTATATTTCTAACAATCTTTCTTATATCCTATTATGACCAGTTACATTACAAATAATTCTTACCTAGCCAATTTCAAAGTGCCTTACTTAAACATTTCCCAAATGATTTGAGGAAGCAGGGTAGAAGAATTTGGACATACTTGTTGGGGTATTTGCGGAAGATGTCCCTGATGACAACAATCGCCTCTTGGACCACATAATTTACTTTGGTCTGGATGAGATCAAGTAATGTGCTTACACAGCGCTCTGCAGATTGCTGCGAAGAGGAACATAATAAATGAGAAGTCAGATGATCTGTCCAATAATATAACCTCAACATAAAAAAAATTTGAAACATATAGGTGCATCAACTAAACTAGACTAAAAGATCAGGCACTTAATTTCACCAAGCTACATTAGAGGCTGAGCTATCTGATGGAGACATGCAGAAGTTCCAGATATACCCCAAATTTTACTCATTACAAAATAAACTGACAGATGAGTCAGTTCAAATGAAAAGAACCTTGGAGAGCCAAGAGAATAGAAATTAGAAGAAAGAATAAGTCAAGGTAGAAGGAAAGAATAAAAGAATAAGCTAAGGTGAGAAGTCTTTATCTGGAGTTCACGGATGAGTGGAGACAGCAGATGGCATCTTTCAAGTTCCTGAAATGAAACCGCCAAATTTCATATGTTTATACAAGCATATTTTCCAGGGAGAGGGTCTACAGCTTTCATTATATTTTCAAAGTTATCTGTGGCTCAAAAAACTCTAAGGAAAATTTGCCATCTTTTGTCCTACATAACAAAGTCTAGGCCTTAAGATAAATTGTAATTTTTCACAGCCTATAGTTCATCTATAAAATAGAATTTAATCTATTAATCGTTTATTAATGAAGGGAACAGGGGAAAATACAAGTGAGAAAACTAATGTACTGAAACTATAAGTCATGGTTTTTAAAAGCAGAAGGGTCCCAGAAGGGAAAAATCCTAAAAATCAAGGACTGATTTATCATATATTACAATGTACTACAATGGGTCTCTCCATTGTATGCCTCCTGATAAGATGCAACAGCAAGTACACAGTATCATCTAAGAGATATTCTTCCCCAAAACACTGACCACGAATATTACCAATCCTCTAGATTTAATTATCTACAGGGGATGGAGCAACGCAATAAAAAAATCACTAAAATATAACCAGCCAAATCCAGACTCTGGGAAATTCTACAAGCCTAATGACCTAGTCCCTTCAATAAATGGCACCAAAATAAGCATGTAAAGACTTAAGAGGGGCCACGCCCGAGGCCTAGTGGTTGGGGTTGGTGCACTCCACTTTGGCAGTCAAGGTTTGGTTCCTGGGCACAGACCTACACCATTTGTTGGCGGCCATGCTGTGGTGGTGACCCACATGCAAAATGGAGGAAGACTGGCACAGATGTTGGCTCAGGGTGAATCTTCCTCAGTGAAGGGGGGAAAAAAAAAAAAAAGGTGGGGGGCAGCCCCATGGCATAGTGGTTAAGTCTGGCACGCTCCACTTCAGCAGCCTGGGTTTGTGGGTTTGGATCTTGGGCGCAGACCTATACCACTTGTCAAGTCATGCTGCGACAGCGACCAACATACAAAATAGAGGAAGACTGGCACAGATGTTAGCTCAAGGCTAATTCTCCTGAAGTGAAAAAAAAAGGAGGAAGATTGGCAACAGATGCTAGCTCAGAGTGAATCTTCCTCACCAAAAAAAAAAAAAAAAAAAAGACTTAAGAGACATATTAACCAAACGCAATGTGTGGATCTTGTTTAGATTTTGGTGGGAACAAGCCAACTGCAAAAAGACATTTAGACACAATTAGGGAAAATTGAACATGGACTGGGTATTCAATTAGATTAAGAATTATTGTTAATTGTTAGGTATGGTAATGGTATTGTGACAATTTTTTAAAGGACCTTATCTATTAGATATACACACCAGACTACCCTAGTAAAATCATATTTGAAATTTGTATTAAAATACAATACCATCCCACTCCCTTGAAAGAGAGGGAGTGGGAAAAGATAAAACAGGGACAGCAACTTTTGATATTTGTTCAAGATGGATGATGGTAGATGAGAGCTCATTAATCAATTTTACTTCAGCAAATGCCTGAAAATTTCTGTAATAAAATCTTATTTTATATATATATACTATACTATATATAGTATATATATTACTATAATAATTTAAACCACTCCAAGCAATTTAACGATAACAAAGTTGCACCTAGATGTTATTTATATGAGATATATAATGATTCTGCTGCACCATGAAATAATTTTGCCATCTTTTAGGTATTTTTTTATATTTTTGGATTCTACTTTATTCATTTTTAGCTAGTAATTCCTGTGCTGTTATTGCAATAGCAAAATAGTTGAAAAAATTTGAATATATAAGTTGTGATAAATTATAAAGTATGTGGGATATAGGCTGCTGTAGGATTATCATAAATTAGATAATACAAATAAAGTGCTTGGCACAGGGCTTGATATAAACCTAAAGTTCAGTGAACCCTTAGAATCTGCCCTCGAAGAAAGCTCTTCAAGAGGACTTCCATGTAAGGATCAGCCTAAAAGCAGAAACCTGCTAGTTGACAGCCCTGCTTATGTGCAGTTGAAAAACTTTTAAGTCTGGGACACTACTTTTCGAGCAAATTGTCATTTCATCCATATTGCTTTTGATAAAAAACAAAAAAATACTACCATTAAAGCAGTATGGCAGTTGAGCAAGAGTAAATATCCTCTCATTACACATAGAAAAAAATCCAGCAACAGACAAACACACACACACATATAAAATTCAGTATATGATAAAGACAACATTTCATAACAGAAAGGAAAAGATGATTTGTTATGGTGTTTGAGCCCCACACTCATATCTTTCACCAAAATTATTTCCAATTATTTTAATTATTGCTTAAAAAATCTTTAAATGTAAAAAACAAAACCATTGCCATAAAAGTAGAAAATAAAGGTGAATTTTACATAACTTTGAGGTAAAGCACAATTTTCTAGGAGTGCCACTAAAGATACTATTGAGAAAAAACTGAAAGAACTCGCTACATAAGGAAATGTAAACTTCTGTGCATCAAGAAGTCAAATGAAATCAAAAGGAAAACAAATAGGGATGATAACTGCCAATGAAATGAAGGGTTAATATCTTTAACTATACAGGACTTGAAAAAAAAATCAATGTGGAAAAGATAACCCATTGGAAAAAAGTGCACAGGATATGAACAAGCTATTCCATATGGCTAGCAAGCATAATGAAAAAAATGTTCACCTCAACTAGAGATCAAGGATTTGGCTACAAGGATCCTCCTTATACCATTATTTAGAAAAAGAGCAGCAACAACTTTTAAGGTCCTACAATAATGGAAAGGCTAAGCATATTATGAAGCAATCACACATTATGTCTATACACCACTAAAAATGATGCAAAATGTTACCAGTAACATGGAAAAATGTCCATGTATAATAAACGAAAAAAAAGCAGACTACAAAACAAACGTAAATAGCATTTGTAGGATGATCTAACTTTTTAAAAAATACATCTGTGCATGGAGGACTTAGAAACAAAGATTTAAAATCATGACCACGTCATCTCCGGGATGGTGGAACGGGGATGGGAGACAGTAGAGTGTTCTATTTTCGTTTTGTCTTTTTTATGATTTTATGTAGTAAACACACATGGCTTTCCTAATAGGAAAAAAATATAACTTTTGCTTGTTCTTAAATTAAAGGATGAGGGCCGGCCCCGTGGCTTAGTGGTTAAGTGTATGTGCTCCGCTAGTGGCGGCCCGGGTTCGGATACCGGGCACGCACCAACGCACCGCTTGTCTGGCCATGCTGAGGCTGCGTCCCACATACAGCAAGTAGCAGGATGTGCAACTAAACTATGACATACAACTACCTACTGGGACTTTGGGGGAAAAAAAAAAGGAGGAGGATTGGCAATAGATGTTAGCTAAGAGCTAGTTTTCCTCAGCAAAAAGAGGAGGATTGGCATGGATGTTAGCTCAGGGCTGATCTTCCTTACAAAAAAAAAAAAAATTAAAGGATGAGACACAAATCAGTATCTTATCCTGATTTATAGAAGTCAGAAATAGTAAACAAGCAGGAACAGAAGACTAGGAAGTGAGGAACTCCTGGCCTTAACTTAGTGCCTTGATCTCTCTCAAATAAAAAAATCACTTGATTTTATTAAAACAAAATTTGTAAGATTTGATTTTATTTGTAAGACTAAGAAGGGCCAGGGCTTTGTTTATCTCCTCCTTAAAGAAACAGGTATACAATGTAAATACCACAATTTGTCAATCATACCTCAATAAAGCTGAGGGGGAGAAAGTAAAAATCTATTAAAAAGCAAACGAAAAAAAATAGGCAAAAGTTACTGAAAAAATAGTACCATGGGATTGCTTTTTCAGTGCTATTTAGATTGAACAGCTTAGGGCCGGCCCCGTGGCTTAGCGGTTGGATGCGTGCCTTCTGCTGCTGGCGGCCCTGGGTTCGGATCCCAGGGGCGCACCGACGCACCGCACTGCTTCTCTGGCCATGCTGAGGCCACGTCCCACATACAGCAACTAGAAGGATGTGCAACTATGACGTACAACTATCTACTGGGGCTTTGGGGAAAAAAAAAAGAGTAGAACAGATTGAACAGCTTAGTGCTTAATCTTTACCTTAACCAACTCAACATAACAAAATTACATGTTTTTTCACCTCAGGATACTTACAGCAACACAGAAACACCTGTATTTATAGCCGTGCTAAAAATACAACTCCAACTCTTAAAGACACCTAAACTTTCCAATAGGCCCTGTTCTCTTAGCTAAGCACTAAACTAAAATTCATTTTTTCTCATTTGTCATATCTTTGAAACCAACTACACATTAAAAAAGGGTAAGATGCCCTGAAAGGAAGCAGCAGCTCAGTTTAGAAGCTATACGGAAGTCTATTACAATTCCCTCCCTGGTTCTTCCCCTTGTCACTTGGATGCGTTAAAAACAGGCAATCACCACCTCTCCCTGCCCCAATAACTGTGTTTGGGCTAAGCAACTCTTTCTAACTGTTAACTTTCATGATTGAAACAGTTGAAGGAAAAGTTCTCAGGCAAATCTAGGCAACCTGAGATAAACGAAAACTAGCTAAGAAGCAGGATTCTTGAAGGCTGATCTTAAATTTCCAGAGAAAGTTCATTCCTCACATACTCTCATATTCCCAAAGGGCACCCTGAGTCAAAGGAAGAAGTGAAAGCCATCAGAAGCTTATCTATTCCACAAGATTATGGACAATTTTTCCATTAGACACACTACATGGCACTAACAGCCTCTAGGAATCTAGATGCTTTAAGAACTTTCTAGTAATTCCAGGGATAGAAAAATCTCTTTTAACTTTGGAATGCGATATAATTTTGTATGACTCTTTAGAGCTTTGTCCGAGAGGTCAATAAGACAATGAATGGCAGTGAAAAGCACAAAATGACTCTTATGCTACCAAAATCTCTCTGAAAACTGTCTACATTAATAGTAAGTAGGTCGCTCTACCTCAATAAGAAAAGAAAAATAAAAAAGGTAAGTATGTGAAGTGTGGTGATAAAAAAAGGGTAATGTATCAAGATCCAATAAACAGACTGTCCCACTTCTCAAATGGAGCAAAAGAAGTGTATTAAATATTTGAGGCAACTGAGCTAGCAGAACCAGGAGCAGAAATCAGGATTAATTAACTTCGTGCTATAACAACTAGTCTACTAAATGATTTATCAGTGGTAACTACATGAAGCAGCACTGACTTGAATAAAAAACAAGGAAAGCCAATTAGGAACTTTGCTTTCATAGACGCTTCTCTGACACAGCATCTGTTCCCTTCTGTTCCCACGAAGTAATGGTCGTACTGTACAAATTATTTTAGTATCCTTGAGAAATCATATGTGGTCCAACCCTCTGACTCTAAGCAGAACTGCATATAGTCAAGTAGCAAGAACAAATATGGAGCTCTGAATTCACAACATCATAGTGAACAGAGGCCATCATTAATTTCAACTAATTGCTGAATGAGGAAAAACAAATGGAGGACTGGTGACTGATTAAGCAGGGCAATGTAAGTTGTAGCCCATACTACCTACTGGAAGGCTGCAACCAAGCTAGAAACCAGTCTGCCCTCTAAGAACACAGAGGAGGACTTCCATGTAAGGATCAGCCTAAAAGCAGAAACCTGCTAGTCAAGAGCCCTGCCTACGTACACATAAATCCTGATCAACTTTTCTGTTATGTCATTCTTAAACATAAGTGAGCTGCAATTTACTATATGCATGCTATATAGTATTATTAAATTAAATATCAATTAAAAAATTTTATATAGGCATGTAATCATTACCATTCAATACTCCAGATAATTAAATTCAAACTGCAGAAACAAAACAAAAAACTGTAATTCATATCACCAGAGATTCAAGAAGCTACCGCAACCACAAAAAAAGGAATGCTTTAAAAAAAAGTACCAAAAACAAGAGCAATGAAGAGAGGCTGTATGGAATGATGGATGTGCAGAAGCCAAGAAAGCAATCAGCCAGACGGGAGCAAGCAAGAAGACCGAGGACTGAAAGAGAGAAGGGTCTAGGACCAGAAGTGGTTTAAAGATTTGTTATTATGCTTGAAAAGCTGGAAGAAGATAGGGGTGCAATGAAGACACACAATGCAAGAAAAAAAGAAAGGCCATTATAGAAACTCCAGAAAAAAACAAGTCTCTATAAGAAAGAAAATACAATCATTTGTGTTGTACTGGCTCTACATATTTACAGTCATAATGGACATACTAAGTTTTGCAGGCCTACAGTTGACAGAACAGGAAATAAAGGTGTATTATCTCAATTTACAAAGATAATCAATAGAGGAACAAAAAACCTCATGATATAACTATATTGGAGAATAGGAAGGCAGAAGTAGCAATGGTGGGGTATATGAACTAAGTTACTTACATGATAGCACAAAGTTAATAGACAATGTCTATAGTTGGTAAATCAATAAATAATACCATAAGCATATAATTTAGAGATATGGAAGTAATCAAAATAACTAAAAGTAGAAACAAAGTGAAAAAAGATTCCCTCTGGAAAGAGAGGGACCAGGGACAGCTGCTTTTTATTAAAAATTCTTTAATATTTTAACTATGTGCTTTACTACTTTCATAAACTTAAAAAACATATTTTAAAGAAAGGAGTGAAAAGAACACTCAGATTCCCATAACATGATCACAACTACCATCAGACACTTGCCTCCACCTTGATGGCACACCGACCAATGGCCCGCACAGCTTTGCGAACAAAGTCAACATCCACCTCTGTGGCATATTCCTTCAGTTCTGCCAGAACCTGTTAAAAATCCAGGAAGTGGACAACCATTAAGGGTTCTCAAACAGCAATTTAATGGCCTAGTGTTTTCTAAAGGCCAGACTTTAAGATCTAGTCATTATAAACTTGAATCTGCTTTAAGTCTGACCTGAGCAATGTTGGCTTGGGATGCCAAACGAATCATGATGTCCAACTTCTCTAGTTTAACATAGATGGGATCATTGTATTTCACAAAGAAGACTTTGATTTCCTGTTTCAAGATTTCAGGCCTGTAGTACACAGAAACACAAGATAAGAAAGGTGAGACATATATTGATATATCCTTCTGAGTCTACATTAATATCTAATCTCACAAACTTCCTCTACATCCCTCTAACCAGTTCCATCTGGCAGACTATTTATACCCTTTTTAAGGGTCAGGGTACACATTGCCAAGAAGAACTGCTAGAATAATCTGGCTCCAAACTATGGCCTGAACCATATTAAGCAGGCATTAGCTAGAATACTATTAAAAGGCCCTTCAGAAAATGAACTAAATTATAGAGCAACATCAGGCATTTATTACAAGAGCACTCCGAAACCAACTGTTAGCCTCCTGACCCTGGGCAAGCTGCTCTGCCACACAACATTTTCATTTCCGTACATTAAAAAGAGCTTAACAGTGGCCTCTTTAATATTGATATGATTAAGCTTAATTCAAAATTACAAACACTTTAATCACCAACTCATTTTTTCCCAACCTTTTCTGGACAATTAGGTTGATGTTCCTCAGGGCAACGTACTGCACCTCTGGTTCCCCAGACAGCAAAGTCACAAGTGGAGGGGCCAACTTCTTTAGCAGCATATTGTAGTAGTCAGAGTCCTTGGGCAACAACTCTAGAAATTTCATTAGGACTTTTACCGCTGAAAGCACCACTGCTGAGTTGGCATGAGATAGCCGGGGAGTTACCCGTTCACAGATGCTGAGTGCAGAAAAGGAAAATTAACATCTTGAATTATAATTTCTCTGGTCAATCCATTCTATAACGTAATGTGTCAGAGTCCCATGGCCCAAGTATCAAGAAATTAGAGAATCAGTTAGAAAAGTCAAAGCTCCATGCGTAGGTAAAATTGTGATCCAAAACTGCAGAAGCTTCATTCCCAGCAAACTACAGGCAGAGCAGGGACATCAGAAGACTTTAGGAAACCAGCAATAAGGGATGTTCAAACTGGAAGGAAACTAGCCAATACCCAAAACACTTGAAGCTCACACCATTTACCTTCCTGTATTATAGTCCTCTGTGTCTCCCCACATTATGTAAGGTCTCCCTGCCTCACAGCCCATTTCTCCTCAACCTATAAGAAGTCAAATTAAGCATTCTGAGAGTTATTTCAGAGTGAGAGGTATCAACCAACTGTGGCTGAAGGTTTCACTGTAAGATGCAGGAGGAGGTGGGTTGACAGGAAAAACTATCCAACCCGTCGTCTTCAGGACAATAAAGGAATCTCTGCTTTCAGGTTTTTGTTTATTTGTTTCTTAACAACAGAACACCATTGCAATAGTCTTCCAATCTCTTCCTCTTCTCCTAGCCTCACCACCTACACTTAAACGCCTCACAAAATCTTGAATATTTAATTATCTGCTGAGGGTTCTTCAGAAATTAACCTAATTTTGATAGCTCTTAGGCAACATGAGTGGCTAGCTGACTATATTCAGTTAAGGATACATGGTAAGTAAGCTGTGTTTCTCTCTTTTCCTCCTATATCTACTTGGCTAACTCCCTGACTTCCTTCAGGTCTTTATACAAATACCGCCTTCTCAGCGAGGCCTTCTCTCACCATTTTTTAAAATAATTTTTATTTATTTAATTTAATTTTTTGTGTTTTTTTTTTGAGAAAGATCAGCCCTAAGCTAACATCCATGCTAATCCTCTTTTTGCTGAGGAAGACTGGCCCTGGGCTAACATCTGTGCCCATCTTCCTCCACTTTATATGGGATGCTGCCACAGCGTGGCCTGACAAGCGGTGCATCGGTGCACACCTGGGATCCAAACCCGGGCTGCCAGCAGCAGAGCGCGTGCACTTAACCGCTACGCCATAGGGCCGGCCCCCTTGTCTGACCATTTAATAAAATGTAATTCCTGATCCCCAAATGCCCAGAATTTCTTAGATTTCTTCCTCACTTTATCTTTCTCATTAGCACGTATCATCATCTGACATATTATATACTGTATTATATGCACACTTCTACCCCATCTCTCAGAACAAGTGTTCCATAAGGGCTATGATTTTTGTCTATCCACTGCTGTATCCCCAAGGCCTAGAACAATGCTGGGCATACAGCATGGGCTCAATAAATACTTGCTGAGTGAATGAATAAATAAGTGTGAGATGTCAATGACCAAGAGAGAATAAAATTCTACATAAAGTTCTTTCCAGAAGATATCTGTACTTTCAATTATGGAAAGAAACTATCAGGGTGAGCTTTAGTTAAGTCCAGAGCGAACAATTTCCCAGACAAGTGAAGAGCACTTATGCTACAGTAGCTTGAGCTTCAGCCAGGCAAGGAAGGTTCTTATCTACCATAATTAAAATGTCAACCTTAATGAACAGCCAACATCTCTTCAGAAGTACTTTGCCTAGTTCAGTGCCTATATACACAAAATGCTCAATAAAAATTGGTGATACTTCCAACTCTGTTAACTAAAATGTGTAGATGTGTATATGAAATTTCAGAAGCAATTTCTGATAGTCAAAGAAAATTTGCAACACTAACATGGTAAAGGGCTGAGCAGAACAATCCAGGTGCCTTCCAAAAATCTCCAAATTCAGACTGACATGATTTCTATATCTAATGGAAGACATCATACATTTTGCTGGCTCCAACATACATTCTCTAATACTGAATTATATATATAGTTCAGCTCAATAATTAGTATCAAGCCACTCACTACGCATCTAACAGAACGAAAAGTTTGTCACTACAGTGAGAGACATTAAAAAAACCTTTGTTTGCCAAATGGCCAGGAACTGCCGTATGGGAGATGTGAGACCATGACGAGGGAGATTTTAAGAGAGGGCAACCATACTGTTGAAACAAGAAATGAAAAATACACATCTTTTAGGAGGAGCTATTTTTGCATGGTTTACTCCACCACCTAAAATGTTTGTAAATCCAGTGAGAAAATAACATGGAGATAGCAATATCTATCCCATAAGCCACCAATCTTCCTCAACATAATAGACCCTTATTCCAATACAGACTCGAGAATTTACTGAAGCAGGCAAGACTCCCAGATACCATCCAGGAAAAGAGACTGACCTTTGAGCTTCCCGGTCATCTTTAGGGTTGTAATTAGACAGGCAGTCCAATATGAAAATCTGGCCCCATTCGGTGCACTCATTCAGAGCTGTCAGCAACTTATTAATGTTCTGTGGGTTCAGATCGAGTAAGTTGCTGTTTGGGTGAGATTCACTAATTTCAGATAATGCTGCTACAGCATTAGCCACCACCTGGGAAAGAAGCAGATACGACCTTGATTTACCAATAACAGTAGAAATAGATAAATATTTAATCTTCTTTGGATCACTTCACAGATCTCAACTCATAATCATTCCTGAACATTTTATCTAGTCAGCTAGAAACAGACAAACTGCTTCCAAAATACATATTAAACTACCAATGATGGCATACATAGCTTCCTAGTGGTCAGGCAGGCCAGAATTAAAACAATTCATATATTAGCAGAGAGTCACACATAATTTACTATTGAAACATTAACAATTTTAATAGTGTTCAAAACTATCAATAGAATTAAGACATATGAACAGCTATAAAAGCAATGAAGTTTAAACATGAAACATGTAGTTTAGGCAATGAAGAGAAAAATTTGGGCCAAATAATTTTATAGGTGTATGGGTGTGCATGTATGGGGGTTGGGGAGATGGTAACATCTATCATATCACGAGTCTTAGAGTAAGAAAAGGTGAGCTTGAAACCCTAGTTCACTATTATATGATGTAGGGAGAGCAAATTATCTGTGAAATTCAGTTTCCTCATCTGAAAACTGCAGATAATTTAATCTACCTCAAAGATTAGTTTTAGTTTGAGGATCTAATCAGACGACATATGTGTGCTTTCTGCAAAGCCTTATGCAAATTTAAGGTGGTAATATTACCATAATTCATCAAGACTAAGTTGCCCAGTTTTTCACACTAATGTCTCTGAAATTGGGATGCCTTTTATAATCAATGGCACATCACTTTAATAGGAAGTATTTTTCTTTCCAGGTAATACATAATCTTATAATCAATGGCATCTTAGAATCAATGAAATATGTTATCTCAAATGTATCCTTCTTTAAGGCAGTAAGATAAATGAAAAATTATTACTGAATTTAAGAAAGTACACTTGCATCCTGACTTACAGATCTGGGAATCCATATTAGTTGCAAGGAAAAAAGTGAACACTCTATCAAAATTACAGCTTATTTCTAACATAACTAATCTACAACCAGTGAATGTTCAAAGTAATTTAACAATTGTAAAAACACCCAAAAATAAACAAAACACACACAAAAAACTACACTACAGCCCTGTACAAGTGAATTCAAAACCATATTTTGCAGTGAGGCTCCCAGTTGTTACTGAAGATTAGCAAGGATCTGTTAAGTATAAATGAGATGTGATAGGAGACAGCAGCTTCAGTAACTACGTATGTTGAAAAGATTCTTAAAAATGTCAACTCATTGTTAGTTCTTACTAAAGTCCCTTGCTAAAAGCTTGAGAAACCAAGAGTTGTATGATTATCCTTTGCTGGCAAAAGAAGAAACCTAATGGCCACAATTTAGCTATTGATTTTAATATCCACATTATCTGGGCAGTCTGCAGATTATCCCAGCATATAGTTTTACCTAGAAGATAAATGTCTAGAAAATATGATGTTTAATCAAATAATACACTTATGACAATATTCGTTATTATGTAAAGGATAACAATGTCAAAAATGGAATCACCTTTAGCTACAATTTAGTGATCAGAACAAAAATTCCAAGACGAAAAAACAAAGGGTCACTTGGTATGATTATGGATATAATATTGTAGTGTTATTAAGACAAATCAGGAAGAATTACCTAGTCTACCTAGATACTGAATGGCAGCAAGTATGCAGTTCTTTCTGACAATTTTTTGTTTGCTAACTCCACCATTAAGCATGGAATTTAGTGAAAAGTAAAAGGCATAAAGAGTGAAATAATAATCCTCTCCATCCTCTCAGTGCTTTACATGCAGGGAAAAGATATTTTATTTCCAGTGTACAATATACTCGATAGACCCAATTATAGTATAAAGGATCAAAATGTCATACCAGAAGACCAAATGCCTGTTTTCATCTACTGCTGCCAACACACGCCCAGTCTCGGTTACCAGGTGTCCAAAATAAACATCCTACCCATGACTTACCATTTCTGCCAGTCAAATCCTTTTCATGTTAAAAAAAAAAAAGTTAAGTATAAGGTCTGTTAATAGGAAATGCATAAGAAGAAAAGGTGAGAATTGGAGGAATTCAAAAAAAGCAATGGGGAGCAAAGAGAGCAGAAGGATGCGGAACAGAATGAACAATTAGAATTCCTATTATTATCTTAGGCAATTGGAAATTAAACCAAGGGTATAATGCAGCTAATGAAGTATATGTTCTGGTGGTAAAATAGGCAATTTCCATTTAATAACACATTAAAACAAGAAAGGAAACAGGGAAAAGTAAGTCTAATTAAAAGATCCAGAGAGATCAGATTACAGGATTATGTTTGGAAAAGCCTGCACTGAGAAAAGAGATCACTGCTAAACAGTCACTGAGCCAATGATCAACTAGAGGAGATGCATCCCCCAATAAAATTCTACTGTTCCTCTAAAATTCCTTGAAGTTCCTTCTAGTTTACCTTTCCACTTTCAACTCCTAATCATCACATTCAGATTGTTATGTTTTCAGAAACATATTGAGATGGGCCACTTAGAGTTCTCCTGGTCAGTAAGCCATGTTTCTCTCACTCTTTAATGGAAACTTAAAATAAGCTAGTCACATTTGAACCTAAAGTAGCCGAAGAAAAAGACTGACTTCAAGACACCAACTGGGTGGCTAGGGCATATGGGAAAACTCACTTGTCAATGTTTACACTCTGTTTCTTAGGAATTTTGTACTGTGTACATAGTATATATATATTGTCTATTTTTAAAAATAAACTTAAAAAATAGATTGAAACTTAAGATTTACTTCCTCTTCCCAAAGAGCCTTCTCCAAACAATAACTCAATATCACAAAAGAACGAATCTGACCTTTGCAGTAACTGCCTTGATTTATCCATGTATTAAAACGAAGGTTATGTCTCTTTCACTTGAATGATCACTTGGAATTTGAACTAAGACTAACCCCTAGAAAATTGGCATTGCTCTTGGGAAACACTGCCACAAAGAGAACCATGGCCTTTTAACTGTAATCTCAGAAAAATGAGAGTTCCCAAGAAAGAAAGGGGTTTCTAAATGAAGTTTTGCTTTAAAAATGGATTTACAAACAGGGTTTCTTAAGTGAGTTTGCTCAGTACCTTAGTTGATTTACAAAATGTTGGCATCTAGACTACAAAGGAACACATCCATAGCATCAAAAAAAATTTTTTTTATTCATCTTGCCTCCCAATTATGGTAAGTTCTGTTCTTTGGGAGACTACACTAAACATTCCTCCTCCCACCCCACCCCCCATAGATCTAATGTAATATGTATACTTTATAGATACAGATATTAAATACAAACATATATATATACACATATATACAAAAACAGGTATATAGATATATATAAAATCACACTCAATACTAGAGTGAGTCTGCTGAATTTTTTTTAAGGTAAGCAATTTGTGTTTTGACTTACTTTATACTATACCTAATAGAGTAAGCTGCACAAAGAGAGTTACTAACAGCTAAAATTGATCGAACACTTACTAGGTGCCATTAATCCTCATAGCAACTCTGAGGTAGTTGCTATCAAAATTCACTTATTACAAATAAGGAAGCAGGCTTTAAAAATGAACTTATAACTAGGGTTAGAGAAATTCAGTGACTTGCTTAGTCAACACAGCCAGAAAGGGATGGTGCTTAAATATGAACTCAAGGTTTGTCCGATTCCAGTGTCTGAGTACTAATCACTCTGCCTCCAGCATTTATAGAAGTTCCAAGAGCTGTGAACGTCAACTGGGGGAAAGGGAAAGAAAAATCAGAGTTGGGGGAGGAAAATATAATTAAAACATTTCCAGACAAAGGAGACATGCAGATTTATACAAGGAGAAAATGTATTCTTCTACTTTATATAGTTAAGAGATAATCAAATCCTGGCAGCACTTAAAGAGGCAAGATTTACTATTTAGCTATAAAATCTGATTTATAAGCTATTCCTATCTTATATGAAGCAATTCTGAGGACATAAATTTGACCTTATTTTTTTAAAAAGGGAGCAAGCTGGAGCAGTAGGTACGGTTACAATAAAAATGATCCTGTAAAAAAGAACTCTAGAAGGAAATCTAGATATACACTAGGAGTAGAGTATTACAAACAGAAGCTCCTTTATGAGAAGTCTCACACATTTCCCTGTCCCTTTGAATGATTTTCATCCTGCACTCTAATTTCACTCATGTTCATAGCCTCAGAACCCAAGAAAGATATCACTTTCCAGTACAATGACTTCCTCCTATTAACCAAATTACTACTTAGAGGACTTTCATTTCCAGCAGTGACCTTCAAGGTCATACGCTCTGAACAGATTTATGTTTCAGTTTTCCTGTTCAGTTTACAATCCTTTCAGCTGGTGCCTGTGAAGACCTGAATCAAGTGAAAGCAGTAGAATAACTGACCAAAAATATTATGATAAAACATACAGGGGGTTTACATATTTTGATCCTCCTAAAAAATCAGCAACAGTTTGGAATCTGGCTTTCTCCTTTATAGAGTTGTCTCAAATGATATGTTAAAACACAGGGAAACATGTATTTGTTCTAAGCATGTTTCAGTCACTGTCATCTTCTTAAGGACACAACAACTATGCTGTACCAATTAATTTTTTTCCGCCTCAAACAAGTAAAACTTAGAGCTCTCACTTTAAATCCAAGACACTACCCAGAAGGCCAACTGATAATACACCAACTATATATAATACATTTATAATGTTCTGTATTTTTCCCCATCTTCTTCTCTGGAATGAGGAAGTTGAGTTAACACATCTACCTAGTTAAGTCAACACATCTCATTATAGCAAAAAAGTCTGAATACATGGTAACAAGTAAAATTTACAAATAAGACTCAATAAAATTCATTATTTAAGTGGTTTAAGATGTGGTCTGACAAAATGCAAATATTCTTTTTTTGTGTGTGTGTGTGAGGAAGATCCGCCCTGAGCTAGCATCCATGCCAATCCTCCTCTTTTTGCTGAGGAAGACTGCCCTGAGCTAACATCCATGCCCATCTTCCTCCACTTTATGTGGGACACCGCCACAGCACGGCCTGACAAGCGGTGCGTCGGTGCATGCCTGGGATCCGAACACAGGCTGCCAGCAGCAGAGTGCGCGCACTTAACCGCTATGCCATGGGGCCGGCCCCTGCAAATACTCTCAAAGCAAAACACTACAAATAAATGTCCACAAACAGATGAAAGGCACTCCTAAGAATCAAAGAGTTACTTGGCCCATAGGCCCTAAAATTACATTAAAGCATGCTGTGACATGAACAAAACAAAAATTTATCATCACACCACTTATTATCTCCTTTTGAGAGTAAAGTAATCCCTTGCCAAATGAGAGCCTTGAGATCATCTTATAAAGGGGACACTTAGAAATGAACGAGCCATCATCTTTTGGTACACTACTAAATTACTGTGTACAACAGATCCTGTTTTCAGGAAGTTGCTGATGAAAACTGCTTTAAAGGTATATCCTTGAACAATTACCTTTTAAAAGTAATTTTGCAAGGATGTGGTCAATAATATTGTAAATAGACGTAACTTCATTTGTGGGTAGGCTGCCCTCAGAATTACCCTAAAAAACAATGTCTGGCTCTAAATAACATACAAAAGAATTAAATAGCTTTTAAAAATAAATTTGCCATTGAAAGATTCACCCTTCTAAAATCATAAATATCCAGCACCACAATAACTATACAATACAGAATATAATTGTTTGTTATTATTAGGGGCTTACTCTGTACCAGGTTCAGTATTAAGTGCTTTGCAAGCCCTGTATCCCTTAATGTTCACAACAATCCTACGACAGAAGCACTATTTATAATCTCCATTTTGTAGATGAGGGTACTGAGAAGTTTAGGGAGATCACACAGCTAAGAAATGGCAGAACAGGTTACAAATCTAAGTCTGTTTGGTTCCAGAGCCTGAGTTTTAACCACTGTGCTATAGTACTGGGAAAAAAAATAACATTTCACAGTTACAAAGCACTTTTCTGTTTTTGAGATACTTTCATACAGAGTGAGTCAACTCTTTATAAAAGGAAGTGTTTAAATGCAATTTGGTATCCTGGATTGAATCCTGGAATAGCAAAAGCACATTTGTGTTGAAACAGATGAAATTTGAATAAACACTGTACTTTAGTTAATAGTAATGTACCAATGCTAATTTCTTAGTTTTGACAAATGTACCATAGTTATGTAAGATGTTAACATTAAGTGAAACTGAGTGAAGGGTATATGGAAACTTTCTGTACTGTCTTTGCAATTTATCTGTAAATCTAAAATTATTCCCCCCTCAAATGAGTTTATTTTAAAAAAACAATCTAAGTTGGTAATAACTGATAAAATAAAAACTGATTTTTTGTGTGGGTGTGTGAGAAAGATTGGCCCTGAGCTAACGTCCATTGCCAATCTTCCTCTTTTTGCTTGAGGAAGATCAGCCCTAAGCTAACATCTGTGCCAGGCTTCCTCTATTTTGTATGTGGGGCGCCTCCACAGTATGGCTTGATGAGCAGCGTGTAGGTCTATGCCTGGGATTCGAACCAATAAACCCCAGGCCGCTGAAGCAGAGCACTCTAACTTAACGACTACACCACCGGGCTGGCCCCCTGATGATATATATTTTTTTTTTTTAAGTGAGAATGCACAGAAAAAGATTTCCACAAAGTTTATTATAAAGGAAAACAAAAATAGTTTGCTTCCTCTGTAAGTACAGCCAGAAAAGCACTCAGATCAACCAGTGGGAAATTCAAGACTTTGGCAATTGGCCTTACATTAAAGCAGCCTCCAATGATTTCACTTATTCAACACTCCAATCCTGCAGAAATTAACAGTGGCTCCTCTGTTAGTACCAAATATGACATTACTCACTTGGGGAACTCAGACACAGACTGAACATATTACCACCTACATTACCCTTATCAAGTGCATACCACATACCGACACTCTCACACATGCCTCAAATTCTACCAGCTCTGCAACTCCTTTAAGGACATGTGGCATGAAGAGCATTAGGCATTTCTAATGCCACTTATGTATAATATTTTAATTGTATAACTCTCCTACTTATTAATATCTATTTAGAGATAACAGAAATCATATAATTAAAGTACTAAACTGAGCGAGGTCATTAAGTTTTTCTATGCATTCTAGGCCTACCTTTAATAGACAATTTAACACAGCCCACAAGGACATCAAATATATTCTGACAAAAATTCTTCTTGAATTTACAAAGTGATCTAGAGAGACTTGACTTTTTCAATATTTATCATCTCACACTGATAACAAACCACAATGCAACTAAACTTTCTAAGGTCTAAATAAAAATTACAATAATAGAAAGTTTTTAATGTTAGGTCTGTTCCTCAAGAATTTGTTGTTGTTAGTGCCATCGAGTAGATTCTGACTCCTAGTGACCCTGTGTGGAGCACAGCTGAACCCTGCTCAATCTTTTTGCACCATCCTCTTGCCTTCCAGCACTTTCTCAGACAACGCTCTGCTGCTATGCATAGCCAATTTTTTCAGAAGTGGGTGGCCAGGTCCTTCTTCCTAGTCTGTATTAGTCTGGAAGCTCCGCTGAAACCTATCCACCATAGGTGACCCTGATGGTATTTGAAATACTGGTGGCATAGCTTTCAGCATCACAGCAACATGCAGCCACCACAGTCTGACAACTGATAGACGGGTAGGGTGGTTCCCTGACCCAGAAAAGAAGCCGGGCCATGGCAGTGAGAGTGCTGAATCTTAACCACTAGACCACCAGGGCTGGCTCAAGAACAGCTGTAGTTTATTAAGCATTTACTGTTATGTCAGGCATTATTTAAACTTTTAAATAAATTATTCCTTCTTGTTCAAAATAATCCAGTAAAATAAGCATTGTTACCTCTATTTCACAGATGAAGAAACTGAAGACCATTTTAAATAACTTAATCAAGGTCATGTTTCTAGTAAGCAGCCACGCTAGGACTCAAAATGGCAGCCCCTCTGGCCCTAAAGGCTATATGCTATTTCCATAACCCAAATTTTCAAAACCTTAGCACTACTGACGTTTTGGGACGAATAATTCTTTGTTGTAAAGGGCTGCTTTGTGCACTGCAGTATGTTGAAAGTATCCCTGGACTCTACCTACTAGATTCAAGCAGCACCCTCCCATCAGTTGTGACAACCAAGTGTTTCCAGACGTTGCCAAATGTCCCCTGGGGAGCAAAATCACTCCCAGTGGAGAAGCACTGCCATAATCCCATGCTGCTTCTACATGCTGGCCAGCACACAGTTAAAATATACACCACTTCTAAGAAGAAAAACAAACAAAAAGCAAAGCACATGTGGTGGGGCTGTCAAGAGAGTCTCTGGAGTGGCAGATTCTACTGTAAATATGTTAACTGAAGCTGGAATACCTCAACTGCCTCTGAGAGAGACAAGAAAAACCACAGTAAGGAGGGAAAATTCCTAATATATGGGCAAAGAGCTAGACAACAGTCACTATCACTCAAAAGTGCATTTGTCTTTCAAATATAAACAATGAGACAGAATTTTTAAAATTCTGACATTTGTGAAGAAATCATGGGAGCTATTTTCCTATAGCTCCAAAATGTTTCCTCATTCTGAATACAGGTTTACCTTTATTTATTATTTTTTTTGTGAGGAAGATCAGTCCTGTGCTAACATCTGCCAATCCTCCTCTTTTTTTGCTGAGGAAGACTGGCGCTGGGCTAACATCTGTGCTCATCTTCCTCCACTTTATATGGGACGCCGCCACAGCATGGCTTGCAAGCGGTGCATTGGTGCATGCCCAGGATCCAAACCGGCGAATCCCCCAGGCCGCTGCAGCGGAGCGCACACATTTAACCGCTTGTGCCACCAGGCCGGCCCCCAGGTTTACTTTTAAAATAAAAGTAATAAAATAAAATAAAATCTGAAAATAAGTTTAGCTCTAATTCTGTCAGAAAATATTTTACTATATGTGTTTTACAGATATCAAAGGAATCAGAACCTTTTAAATTAACATTGTAGCAATAATGTTAACCCTTGCCTAAGATCTACTTTATAATGACGCAGCAGCAGCCATCATCTCATGAGCTCCCATAAACCAGGCACTTTAATAGATGCTTTTTTTATGCAACAGCTCAGTTAATACTCCCAACTCTCTAAAATGGTAGCCCTCATTCTACAGAAGAGGAAACAGACTCAGGGAGGTTAAGCTAGGAGTTACCACAGTGAGAACTTTTTACTTCAAGGTTTATCTTTTCTCTTGTAAATAGTTTTTCACTGCAAGTCAGCTTTAATTAAATTATAAATGGTAAAACAACTACAGAAAATGAGAGGTGTGAGATCCCCTAACAAAGACAGGGAATGAAAATATAACAAAGTTCTATTACTTGCAGCAAGGTACACTACCCCCAAGAACCAGCCCAGAGGTCAACATAACCGCACGAATAGTCAGATCCTGATCAACATTTTACTCTCAGACTTCAAAGTCATTTCTGCAGATGTTCTGATGCTTTCACATCTAGGATGCCCTTCTGAAGTGAGCTACAACAAAACTACTAAGGCAGAACCACCTGGAAGCGTTAATATCTTTTGCAAAAGATTCTAATCTTTGCTGTGCAGTGCTGCCACCATGTGGAACAACTTCTGAAAAAGCGGAACAAATTACCCCTCAAAAGCAGTAAAACAGGACTCATATCCACCATCAGAGTAAGAGGATTGAGAGGATTTCCATATTAAAACAGTTCTCAGATAATTAAAGGCCTTCACATGTTCAAAATTTTAACCACCTTGAGAAAATGAAACAGTTCTAAATGTGTGTGTGTGTATATACACATTTAAATACTATTGTATACATAATCCATCAAGGCAGTGAGTGATCAGTAAAGGGTATTGGGATTCAGAACCAGGTTAGAATCCTAGCTACATTACCACCAACTGTATGACTCTGGGATAATTCTTCAGCCTGAGTGTACATTTCCTGATCTCTAACATGGAATAACCTCCACTTCACTGGGAAGATATGAGAACTAAGTAAAATATCGTAAGTAAAAGCATTTATCACTGTGCCAGGCATAAAATTCACTTAAACTTAAATTTCCCTTCTCCTAATGACACAAAGTCATCATAAGCCTTAGGAACGTCTCAGATGTTTGAGTTACTAAACCTTACATTCCACCACCAGCCCTCAGAAGTTACTTAACATTCATCCGTTTCCTATCGTCAGCATTTGACCCAACTGATGAAAAGAAAATCAGTGGTCTAATGACAGTTGTGATACTTTTTGGTAAAAAGCGGGTAAAAAAAGTAAGGTTGAGAAGAAAAGCACAGGTTCAAGATCAAAAGTAGGCGTGTGTGTATGTGTTGGCTATCTCTTAGTCCAAGCTTTTCAGTTCTTCACTAAAACAAGAATAAAGAGCTCAAAAAGTGATCTGAATGTGAGTATATAAAACAAGGCCAGGACGAGAGTAAGGCAAGAGAGGCAGCCCCCTCTCAGGCCTGTGTGGGTAGAGTCGGCCCCCTAGAGTGAAAACCTCCTTAAATTGTGTACCCTGGGTGCCTTGCTAGTAATAAGTGAACAATATCAGGGGAAAGTTCTGGTACTCAGAAACCTGACAAGAATCAGAAAGATTTTCTATTTAGAGGGCAGTAGGTCCAACAATTTAATATCTAATGCTGACACCTGCTCTAGGAAAATCTGCAATAAAGATACAGTAAAAAAGGCATTCCTGAAACAGTTTCTCAAAAATCTACCAAGTAACCTTAAATTTTCTCTACAAGTTTTCTCAAAATACTTATGAAAATCTCCCCAAATCACCTTTCTGATTTGTTGTAGTAAAAATAGGTTTAAGAATTATTAAGAGCATTATAGTTTACTATAATGTTATATTAAATTCAAATAGAGACCCATTCACGTGTTGCCCATTTAAATTACTTATATATAGGTACAGGGTAGGGGAAGAAAACAAGGAAAACAAAATTGGCATGTATTGATAATTACTGAAACTGGTGATGGTAAATGGGTCATTTTATTTATTTTATTCATTTAGTTGCTCTAATGTTGAATATGTATGAAAATTCCCATAATAAAAAGTATAAATAAATAAACGGCATACATATACTACCTGAGTACTATGCACTGGATGAAAACTATCCCTTTCTCTACAATGAAAACTTTCAATAAATTGGACAAATTAAGCTTGTTCCAGAATTGTTCCATTCTCTCAAGTGATCTAGATAAAGATCTCTAAGTGCTACTTAGGTACAAAAATAAATGCCTTTACTAATCCCTCAATTAGTTCCTATCCCTGACCATCTAATTTTATAGGTTCTGCCTTGAAGAATTTACATTAGCATAGAGATGCCTTTTTCTCCCCAAACTGGAATTGCCTATATGAGTTAGAACTCATTTTCACCTCGCTCCACTCCACATTCTTAGCCCCACTGAGTATTTAACAAGTTTCCACAGGGCTCATGATATCCTGCTCATCTCGATGGATTGTAGAGCCCAAACACTTTTCATCTTCTCATCTGTCCTCAGGTAGAAAATTTCAAAGACAGTTACACAAAATAACAAAGTAAATCAAAAGCAATGCCCAAAACAAGTTGGTACCAGCTAAACATTCTATAAAATAGATACTACTGCTTTATAAATTTACTTCTTTATGGAATTAGAAAAAAAAGATGCCACATGATGCCACTTGAGGGAAAAAAAGGCAGAGTTGAATCTTCTAATACTGGTGGTGGTACCCTGTGAGAAATCATGGTTTAAGAACACACCCACACCCACATGCACTTCTATGCCTAGGAGGTGGCTGAAAGATTCCTGATGGTAGTTAGTACCACAGCACCTTAGAAAGAACGTGGCTTGTTTTATCCTTTGACCCTGATACTAAACTTGAAGGATAATCAACAGAAGCCAAGGCTACCCAAAGAATAAGATGAATCAAATGAAATGTCAAAGCAGAGATCTGAGCTGGTAATTTACAAATGAGAGACAATGTCTATTTCAAGGCAAATTCCAACTCCCTATTTCAAAAAGTTCAACAAAAACAAATATTCAGAGGTTACTCATTGATTAACTCTTAACGTTATTCACCTCCAAGTAAATATTGCATTAGGCAAATAGGGGAGAGAAAGTGGCTATATCCCTCCATCTTCTCAGTAATGATACTTAGTGACCATTCACTCAATTCCAATGAGCTTCAGTTACTAGAGTCAATGTATCTCTTGGGCTTGCTCCTCTTCACTACATAGGCAAAAACTTGAAAATGAAAAGGTCCCCAAATATTTTAAGGTGTTAAGTTATGTTCCAGCTGCCAAAAATTTAGAACATAATGAAGTTTGCTAAAAAGAATCTTTCCCCAGAATCTCCTGTAGAAGAACGTATTACAATAATTAGGCAATAAAGATAACTTTGATTCAGTTTCTATTTCCACACCACCAGAAAATACCACAAACATCTCTCTGAAGAAATAATGTTAAAAAAACTGATAAAAATTTAAAGTAGGGCCGGCCTGGTGGCTCAAGCGGTTAAGTGCACGAGCTCCACTGCGGGGGCCCGGGGTTTGCCAGTTCGGATCCCGGGCGCGCACCAATGCACTGTTTGGCAAGCCATGCTGTGGCGGCGTCCCATATAAAGTAGAGGAAGATGGGCACAGATGTTAGCCCAGGGCCAGTCTTCCTCAGCAAAAAGAGGAGGATTGGTAGATGTTAGCTCAGGGCTGATCTTCCTCACAAATAAATAAATAAATAAATAAATAAATAAAGTAAAACCTCCTTAAGAAAACGATGAAAGAACTAGTTTGTTTCTGAGCAAATACAGGGTTAAGTATGATACAAAGGTTTGCTTTAAACCCTTGTATTTTAGTACCTGGTTTTCATCTCAGAAACACCTAGGGTGCGAGATAGACAATCTTTGGGGACACACAGAAGTCATGCTTCCCATAGCTAACCAATGGTTCAAAGTCCCAAAGATAAGATTTGTTTTAAGCATGCTTTTCAAAGGGACCCATTTTAAATATTGTTCTCTTTATAAAAGCAGAAGCCTGTTACCATTGGATTTGAATCTGCTATGAGATCCCGCAGAGAATCCAGAAATCCCTGATCTTCCACCATTTGGGCGTTGATGTCATGGAGTTTTGCCACACAGACTGCTGCTGTTTTCCGAACATAGGGATCCTCATCCTTCAAGCACTTGCGGAGGGGCTCACAGAGATATTCCGTAATCTTGTCCACCCGGATGCACCCCATGGTTCTGACTGCCAAGGCCCGAATCAGAGGATTGGGATCTTCACAGTCCTATAAAAAACAATCTCTGACAACTATAGGTATACACGACTAAAAGTAAACAGTCTAGTTTACATAAGCCACAGAAGAATATTTCACTAATGTAAGCATCCACTCACACTCTACAGCAGTACCCAAATCTCTCACACTATTCCTTTCCTAAGTACAAATCTTAGTTGCCTGTTCAAGAGTTTAGGTTAGGATTCCATTTAACTGTTTTATAAACACAATGAAGAAATGCCTAGTAGGATTCATTCCAGGGCTGGTTAGAAGCCTAATGAGCCATTGTTACTACCCCCAAGGCCATTAGTGGACCTGACATAAAAACAGAAAAGGCCTTTGGGCTTGTATTCTGGTACAGGAAAAAAATGAAGAATTGGAAAGACAAAACAGATAAAGTCCCAGGTTACTGATACTATAACGATATGCCCAACCTCTGTCAGCCTTGGAAGGTAAAACAGTGAGGTTTCACCTGGGTTTCTTCTCCAATCTGGCAAGGATGCACCAAGCCCAGCTAACAGAAGGCTCACCATATGGTTTGAACTGGATGAAAAGTGTTGGCATACAGAATGCTTAAAACATGAACATTTCCTAGTCACTGCCTGTTCTTCTCTAGAGGCCCTCTTTTGGAACAGAGGTTGTTTATTTGCAATGCAGACACTAACTACATCAAGAGATGTTTCTGAAAATGTTATCTGAGGTAGAAGAACCTGCTCTTAAGTCCTTGAGGAAAAGTTACCTTCACAAAGCTGTTGACAGCCATGATGGCCATGTCTGGCTGACTCTTGGCATAGTTCATCAAGTAGAGATAGACGAGCTTCTTTAGTTCCAGGTTGTCAGTCTGCATACAGTTCACTACATCTGGAAAAAGAGAGCTGAGAAGAGAAAGGGAAAGTGAATAGATGTTGGTGCCAAGCTGTTGAACAGAACATGAAGAAACGGCCTTATTTTACAAAGTGATTTGATGCAAGGACAAATGTCCCCACAGTGATGATAATAATCACAGAAATGAATTACCAAAGAAATTCTACTACTGGTGCCAAGAAGGTCTCTAAACATAGATTGTGTAAAAACTTTATTATGAAAACTTTCAAACAAACAAAAGTACAGAGAGCAGTAGTATAATGAACCCAATGTATCCATCATTGAGTTGCAAACAAATATTGATATATGCTCAATCTTGTTGCAGACATATCCTCAACCCAATCTCCCTCCCCCAGGCCCTACCCCATTTAGTTGCTCTGGATTATTTTTAAACAAACCCTAGACATCATTTCATTTAATATACAATATTTTACTGTGTATCTTTAGGAATCTTTTTTTTTAAATCACTATCTTTATCACAAAAAAATTAACAATAATTCTTCATATAAGTTCATTGCAGTTTCAAAGCGCTATAATTGTTATACTTTTTAACGCTCATATTCTTCCATCCTTGACCAGTGGGAACTTATTCAGTTAGCTCCTGAGTCCTTGTGACATGACTCCGTATTTTCAGTAGCTTCCTTGTTTTCTGGTAGGACAAGATGCTCCATCCAGGCTCATTTTGTACATTTCTGATCCCACAACTGGAATCAGTCATTTCTCTAAGATGTCCCACTTCCTTTTCTGTGGAATTTATTTATTTATTTTTAACACTACCCATTCAGACAAATGAAAATTTGAATATACTCAAATATAAAAAGAGTTTATACTTTTCCCAGGTTCAAGTCATTTAATGATTTACCATTCTCCTATAAAGCCAAAGGAAAGAAATTTTTGCTTCCAATCACCAAGTAGCACCATCAGCTTGGAAGGGTTGAGCTTGTCAGATTTTAAAGTGTAAACTGTATTTTTTAATATAGTTTAACTATAATTTTATTGAAAGTTAGCAATTAACCTTCCCCCTAAGGCTTTATCAAAGTACCTTACAAATTTTAAATACTTCTAAATATCTTACTACTAGTACAGAAGAAAGGAAAAGCAAATGTCAGTATATTTCTAAAGAAAAGTAAGAGAATGACTGAAATAATTGGTCACATGGTATAGCCTCCTTACACACAAAAAAACATACAGAAATAGAAATTATTTACAAAAAGGAAGATGGATTGCAAAAGTCAAAGATTCCACCATATCTCCAATGAACTAATGGCTTCTGCCCTGGAAGACAAACTATTTGTTTAACTTGCATGTATGTACCTAGTGTAGTTTCATGCACATGTAGATATTTAACAAATGCCAATAAGCACTCTCCAAAAATGAGTGTTCTTTCCATTTCCTAGGGGACTAGCTCATGTGTAAAACAACAGTAAAACCAGTAAATAAATGTGGAACATTAACCAATAGTAAATTTAAGATCCTAAATAATTTAATTCCAACAACCTGCACAAGAGCAAGAAAATCTTGATCAAAAATTGTCAAAGTTCTAGAGGTAAAAACTGTTAAGCACCAATCTATAAAGCCAGAAACCTGAACTTTCCAATACAGTAGCCACTAGTCACATGTGGCTACAGAGCACTTGCAATATGGCTAGTCCAAACTGAGATGTGATGAATATGTAAAACATATACTGGATTTTGAAGACTTAGTATGAAAAATATAATGTATAATATCTCACTAATATTTTTTTATATTGACTTCACACTGAAATGATACTATTTTGGATATACTGGGCTAAACAAAATATATTACTAAAATTAACTTCATATATTTTTAACTTTTTTAATGTGGCTACAAGAAAATTTTAAATTACCTATGTGGCTCGCATTGCATTTCTATCTGATAGCACTGAACTTGAGATTACTTGCAGGGGAGACCAAAATACGATAACTTACAAATAGCTAATCTCTGTTCTGTTTCTTTGAGTTTTCTTTCTAGGCACAAATCCCATCTCCTCCAAGAAGGGTTCTTTTCAACTATTCCTATTTACACGGATCTCTCTTTTATAGAACTCTTATTGCCTTTAAAGTATACATTCTAGTACCTAATTACAGAACTGTATTTTATTATTCCCTAATTTTTCAAATTCGGGATCTCTTCAACTAGACAGGAAGTGCTATGAAGGCTAAAAAAAAATCTACTATCCTTTTGTTTGAATTATGATATGTGGTATAGTGCTAGGCACAAAATAAATTACCAGCGATTAACAGATTAACAAATAGTATTTACCAAGCATACAAAAAGAAACTCTGAGTTTTAACTTTTCTGTAGGATATAGAAATAAGCTTGGTAAGAAGACAAAAGTCCCACCAATGAAGTATGCTGACTTTCACCAGTTCATCTGTACTGATGCTCTCAAACTAGATTTATTCCTTAGCAAAAATAGTCCTTCAGTGACTAGACAGATCGTGGGTAGGCAAAATGAAGTCTGTGGGCCAAATTCAGCCCACCACCTACTTTTGTATGAGCTGTGAGCTAAAAGTGGTTTTTTACAGATGAACATTTACAACTGATTTGATGATAGAGAATATTAACTTTTAATCCCAATTAAGCAAAATGTTATCCCCCAGAAAGAATCCCAATCTTCTCATTAGTAGACCTGTAGTACAAAAAAACTGTTATATTTTGAATTTCATCAACAAAAAAATTATGGAAAATTGTTTTCTCTCTTGTTATATAATTACCTACACAATAGCCTCAATTTTTTGCCTCTTGGCCTGCGAGGACAAGAGTATTTACTATCTTGCCCTTTACAGAAAAACATCTGCTGACCTCTGAGATAGATGGTCACAGAACAGTAAGTTAAGAACCAAATATGGTTATGTGCTAACAAACAAAACTCCGATAACAAAAACCCGCCTCAGAACAGAAGCACCTGGAGCACAAGAAGACACCGAGTCATTACTTATTGCCACCATGTCCACCTGGGCTCCTGATCTAGTTAGAGGAGCTGTTCTCACCTTTCTGGTCTCATGAACCCTTTACACTTTTAAAAATTACTGAGATCCCCAGCGAGTTTTGTTCACGTGGGTTATACCTACTGATATTTTACCGTAATAGGAATTAAAATTGAAAATTTTTAAATGGATTAATAAATATTTTTAAATTAACAATAATAAATGCATTTCATATTAACATAAATATCATTTTAAAGTAAAAATTTACTTTTTCCTTATTAAGAAGATGACATGGTTTTACATGTTTGCAAATCTCTTTATTGTCTAGTTTAAACAAAGACAGCTGGATTCTCCTATCTGCTTCTGCATTCAACCTGTCATAGAATGTTGTTTTGGCTGAAGCGTAAGCAGAAAATCCAGCTTCATACTTGTACACAAACTGGAAAAGGGAGGAGTAGTTTTATAGCTTTTTCATATAACTGGATATTCTTTGATACATTAAAGCTAGACAAATGGTGTTTTTGTCATTTTTAGTCCACAAATAGTAGTTTCTTAAAAGTTAGTTGCAATGCGGAATCTGAAACGATATCCATAAACACTTTGTACTTGGTTGCATTAAAATCTATTCATTTATCATTTATTTTGAATGGATTTTTTACCCATGTGTAATTTTGTGATATATGCATTGGTCATTTGGAAAATACTGGTTCAATGAGTTATGCAGCTTTTCCTGATGTTAACATATTTCATTATATAACAGCAAATAATCACATTCATTAATTTTACCACCAATCTCACCAGAAAAGTCTCTAAGTATTGGGAAGCTGTCAAGCTCACAATGGAAGACACAAGTTTTCCAACACTCTAATTTTTACTTTCAAGCTCAAAATTTATCTACTGTTAAATTTTTTTTCACTTGAAGTGACAGGTTCACTTTGTTCATTTTTGATAAAATGTCTCCCAAATACTGAAGTCTGATTAATGATAATTTGTCTGTCAAGCATTCTTTCACATAAAAATGGTGTTCCCAATTCAAACGATTGTGCCAGGGCTTTTTTTGCAAGTCAACCATCACACTTTGCTATGCAGCAAGAGTGCTTTATGTACAATTCCTATTTCATTACAAAGAATATCAAAAAGACCTATACTTAAGGTTCAAGGTTTAATAAAATAAATTTTTAATGCTTCATGAAGGACAGTCCTAAGTGAAACTGTCCTACATTCCTGCAAGTACACAGTGGTGAAGAATACAATGACTACTGCTATCATTTGGCACCACTGCTTTGATTCATGCTAAGGCACCAGCAGTGCAAATGTCAATACAGTAAAAAAGGCAAATAATACATAAATATTATTATAAGAACAGCTTTGACCTCATGGACCCCCTGAAAGGACCTTGGGAATCCTCTGGGGCCTGCAGACAACACTTACTTATTTCCAAATGGTCTTGCTAAGTTACAGAAATATCAAAAAAAAAAAAAAAAAAAAAAAGGATTTTTTTAACATTGACTTTCATCTCAAATTCAGCAACTAAATGTAGAGTTATAAAGTTGAGGGCACTGGCTTGAGCCAATTAAAGAACATATGAGCTTCTGCCTCTCAGTATATTTTTAATCATCTTCTAAAACTACCTCGGCAACAGATTTGTAACTGTGCCAACTCTTGGGAGGTTTTATGCTAGATCTGTATCCAACAAAATCAAACTGGTTTCACTCTTCCAAAAAACAAATTAAGTCACAGAATTAATATAAAAGCAACTACAATTCCTGATGATGTTTTCAGTGGGACAAAACCACTCTTATAGGTTCTACTATTATAACAGTTTTAAATGAAAAGCAGTAAAAGCCATAAAATAGAGTCTAAAGTGACCAGGAGCAGGAGTGATTACCTAACATCCTTCCCCACAGTCATAGCAGCAATCACTTTCTTCACAGCCTCCTTCCTCTTTTCTTTCTTTTCATTGTTGAGTTCAGCCTTTAATTCAAAGATTTCTCCTATAAGAGAAGAGAACAAATGCGTGAGGTCTCAGGATCAGAGAACTGGAGCAGAATACTGTACTATGTAATAAGTAACACCAGCATAGCTGACCAGAGGCAGGGCAGCAACTGAAATAGGATTATTTAAAATTATAGGATAGGTACAATTCAAATATCTAGAATACTAACTGACCCATTGATAAGGACACCATCCTTTAGGTTATGGCCAGAGAGGAAGGAGCAATCCAGATCTTAGGGAGCACAGGAGTGGGAAAAAGCAAATCTCATGGTATCTTACTACAATGGGGAAAGAATGATATCTGCGGGGTGATCTCCAATCAGAATTTCAAGGTTCTGGGGAAAAAATAAATGTAGGCAGGGAACAGGTTCACAAATCAGTGTTTTCAAATCAGAAGAGACTCTAGATATCATCTCATTCACTCACTCTCAACTTTACAGATAAAGAACTGAGTCTCAACGGTCACAGAGTTAGTGATTGAGCTGGCCTTAGAACTACGTCTCTTGACTCCTGAATCCAGACATTCTCAGCCTTGGCCACACGCTATTACCTGGAAAGTATTTAAAAATAACAATGCTCAGGCTTCACTCTGGACCAAATAAATCAGAATGGCAAGAAGTAGAACTCCTATGTTCATGTTTTTAAAATTTCCCCCAAGTGATTCTAATGCACAACCAAGGTTGAGAATCACTGCTCTAATTAGTACTTTAAGAAGTTACTGGGCTTTAAGGCCCCATCCTATTCAATCAATCTAACAGAAATAACAACCTTGAAGCTTCAAGAATGGTACAAACCAGAGTCATTTCTAAAGGTACAGTCTTGAATGACTGACTGACACCCTGCACTGCAAAATGCCAGGGCTGTCACCACTATTTTAAGGCCCAGGCTCATCTATCATCAGAAAGCTAGAGCTGAAATAAAAGAGAAGGTAACAACCATCAACTGGTTGCAAAAGAAATAAGAAAATACACTGATAAGCCCATGAAAAAGAAGTCGACTACTCCCAATTCAGCCTTCCATCTATACTCTTAAACTCTTCTATAATATTGCCTCATTTTACTCCACCTTTATGACTGTTCTTGATGTTCATTTTAACTAGACCTCATTCACCAGTACAGAAATAGTGGAGACAGCAAACTTTGTGATCTGCTGAAGCCTCCAAAAGGGAAGGATGAAACTGATAAGAAACAAAGAAGCTGAGTCCTAAAAAAGCTTGTTACATCAATATCCATTGCCAAGAAGGCAACCAAATTAATGTTACAAAAATCACTGTTTTATTTAATCAACAGCTAGAAAAATAGCACAGCCAGAAAAGCTGGGCCCTTTAAAGAATGACCTTTAAGTCATTCTCCTGTTCACCAAATCCTCTGCTGCCAAATCCAGCTCTTAGGGTTTCCACCAGTTACTTCTGGGAACAGTAAAAGACAAGCAGTAGGGTTTCAGCAAGTCTGAATTGTGAATAGCAGCATGAGTTGAAGAATCAAAACAGGATGTAACTGAAATTATTCCAATTCCAATAGCATAAATTTAAAGAATATATTCCAGTGCAGCTCTGGTGGGCGTTGCAGGAAGTAAAAGGAACACAGTCTATCCATTTTTTAAAATGTGGTATTTACCCAGCCATGATTCAACCTGTAAGTCTCAAACTTGTACAAATCCCAGATTAAAAAAACGTTACCAGGATCCATTACAAGAGAAGGTTTGGAGAGTCAAGTGAGCTTTAGAATTATATCTTTTTATGTCATTATAGACAATATCTTGGTCGTCAAAGCACCCAAAATGTTAGAAGCAATAAATACATTTCAGAATGATAAGAGAATCAGAAAAAAGCCGAAAATGAATGACAAGTGGCTAATGGTTTTTGTGAGGCATAGGTAATAAAGATAGGGAGGAAAAAGTTGGATGGAGCCAGAGAGGCACTAAGTGAGGCAAGGTATCTCGTACATACTACAACTTTATTAAATTCTTATCTCTTTTCCCTCCTCCTCCCCTTAATCAAATCTACCAAGTACTGCTAGCAGCTACCAATAGTTCTCAATCTTGGCTACACATAAGAAAAATCTGGGGAACTTTTAAAAATCCCCACACCCACGCCATATCCCAGACCAATGAAATCAGGATATCTCGGGGCCGGGGAGGAGATCTGGACATTAATATTGTGTTAAACTTCACTGGGCAATTCCAACGTGTAGGCAAGGTTGAATGCAGGGTCAGTCAGACCACTGACTACTAGCTGATATAATTAAGCAACTCACTGTAGAGTTTTCTGTATTATAACAGCGGAGCTTGTTTGCCCTTACATAATTCCAAATGACAGAACAGGACACATATGTTTGCACTTTCTAGTGCTCCTTGCTCACTCCAGGCCACGACAGTGTACTCTCCTATTTTTTAATTTTATTGTTGAAATCATTTTAATCTTAAAAGTTGCAAGACTCCCCGACTGTTAACATTATGCCATCTTTTCTTCTTTTTTTTTTTTTGGTGAGGAAGATCAGCCCTGAGCTAACATCCATGCCAATCCTCCTCTTTTTGCTGAGGAAGACTGGCCCTGGGCTAACATCTGTGCCCATCTTCCTCCACTTTATATGGGACACCGCCACAGCATGGCCTGACAAGCGGTGCATCGGTGCGCGCCCAGGATCTGAACCCGGGCTGCCAGCAGCGGAGTACGTGCACTTAACCGCTATGCCATGGGGCTGGCCCCATGCCACTTTTTTTTTTTAATCATACTTTCTACGTTTACACGTTTTTTTCCTGAATCATTTAACAGTAAGCTGCAGACAACATGTCTCTTTAGCTCTAAATATGTCAGTGTATAATACCTAAGAACAAGAAATTATCTTACATAACCATAATACAGTGATCAAAATCAGGAAATTTAACATTGATATACCATTATCATCTAAACTATAGATCTTACTCAAAGGTCTTGATAACGCCCTTTATAGCATTTTTACCCTCATCCCCTTGGGCCAGCATCCAATTCAGGATCATGCATTACATTTATTGTCACGCCTCTTTAACCTCCTTTAATCTGAAACAGTTTCTCAGCCTTTCTTTCACGATAATGACATTCTTAAAAGTATAGGCCAGTTATTTTAAAAAAGGCCCTCAGTTTGAGTTTGTCATGGTGTTCCCTCATGATTACAATGGGGTTATGCATTTTGGCAGGCATATTTCATAAGCAATGGTATGTTGTTCTTAAAGCATCACATCAAGAGGAAAATGATGTTAATTTGTCCCATTATTGGTGATGTTAACACGGAATATTTGGATAAGGTGCTAAATGCCAGGTTTTAACGCTGTAAAGTTACTATTTTTTCCTTTGTAATTAGTAAGTAATTTGTGAAAGGATACTTTGAGAATATTTAAATATCCTGTTCCTCATCAAACTTTCACCTGCTAGTTGTTTTAGCATTCATTGATGCCTCTTGCCTGAATCAATTATTACTATGATTTATGTGTATATATGTATTTATTAATCAGTGAGTTATAATCCACTATTGTGATCATTTTTTTAAATTCTCAAATTATCTCAAACTTGGCCAGCAGAAGCCCCTTCTACTTGCTTCTCCTTGACATCTCCCATCATTTTTTGAGCACTTCCTTGCTTTCTGGTACAAGTTCATGTTCATCTTGTACTTTCCCTTGATCCAGCCCTGGAATCAGTCATTTCTCCAAGGACTCCTGACTCCTTTTAGCAGGAAATGATATTTATAAACCAAGATGAAGTTTTTATGCATTGTTTTGCACGACCCCTTTTCCATTAAAGATAATTTTTTTTTTTTGCTGAGGAAGATTCCCCCTGAGCTAACATCCATTGCCAATCTTCCCCTTTTTTTGCTTAAGGAAGATCAGCCCTGAGCTAACATCTTTGCCAATCTTCCTCCACTTTATATGTGGGACACCGCCACAGCATGGCTGGTGAGTGGAGTAAGTCTGCGCCCAGGATCTGAACCCGCGAACCCAGGCCACCAAAGTGGAGTGTGCAGAACTTTAACCACTCAGCCGTGGGGCCAGGCCCTAGGGATAAAATTTTTTTAAATCATATGTATTAATATATGCATTTATACGCATAGAAAAAGACTGAGGATACACACTCCAGTTTCTCTCAAGAACAGGAACAGAGAGGGAGAGAACTTCCATTTTTACTTATTTACCTATCTATATTGCTTTAATAGTACTCCTTGTTACAAAATGTTTATTTCCAAGTGAAAAATTAAAAAAGAATAAATGCGCTTCTTCCTCTTTTGCCCTCCTCAGATATATCAATCTTCAATGATCAACGCTGGATCCCTTCGTTTCACTAAACCTTCAAGTCAAAATGATGGGCATCACAGCACTACCTTTAAAAACCTATACTTAGTAATTTACTCAACACACTTTCCTCTAGAAGTAGCAGATCCCCAAAGAGACTGTCCATGACATGAGTGTCTGAAGAGGTCAGGAACATTCTACTTGGGACAATCTTATACCACAACTTCTGAAGAATCTCAAAGCTTTGATCAGGTTTTCATACTTACCTTTTTTATTGGTTGTGAAGTACTTGGAGTCAGTCATGGTTTTGGATCTTTAATGTGTACCTAAAGCAAGAGAAAAGAAGTCCTTTATCCAAGTGATTTACATCCAGCAAGACAGTCAATTAATTTTAAGAACATTTATATACAAGAATTTCTATATTTAAAAATGAGTATCTAGAAGCCGGCCCAGTGGTGTAGGGGTTAAGTTCGCATGCTCTGCTTCGGCAGCCCAGTGTTCGCAGGTTCAGATCCCGGGCACGGACCTACACACCACTCATCAAGCCAAGGTGTGGCGGCATCCCACGTACAAAATAGAGGAAGACTGGCACAGATGCTAGCTCAGGGACAACCTTCCTCAAGAAAAAAGAGGAGGATTGGCAACAGATGTTTGCTCAGGGCCAACCTTCCTCACCAAAAAATAAAAAAAAGTAAAAATAAAAAAATGAGTATCTTCTTCCTTACCACCATCATTGGGGATTCAAGGGATGCAAAGATAATTAAGAATGTAACTCTTGCCTGAGGAGCTATTTAGGGCAAAATCCAAAGGCCAAATGGAATGGAGTGATTATGTGAACCTATCACAGCTTTGCGATTGTATCTACAATTATCTCCTCAAAGCCTCCAAGATCTAACGCTAGACTGTTTTGTAAATACATCTTCAGTTAGTCACTCAAATATTTAAGATAAGGAAAAGTTTGTTTTGAAAGATCTCCCCATTCCATTCAGAAAAATATGATTTACTTCCCTGCCTCAAGATGGAGTCACTCCAAAACACCTATTCTGAAGCTGCGTAAGGGTGAAAGAGAAAATGATTCTGCCAACCTATTCAACATACATACAACTTTCGATAAAAGGAATCTCTTTCACGAAAAAAACCCCTAAATTAGTAGGACAATATTCTTTCACAACAAACATCTAGAGAGGCAATCATGCCTTACACATGGATTTTTTTAATTATGCATATTTCCAATAATATACACTTAGCCCAACAGTATTCCCAAAGAATAAATAATATCAGTTTACAGTTAAAAACAAGGCAAAAAAACTGAGATAACTGTTCAGTCACAGTGAGTACAAAAGAGAATCAGAACTGGCGTTAAAACTTAAAAGAACTTAAAAGAACATGGATCACAGCCTCATCTTTAATTCTTCTGTTCCAATTTCCAGAATTAATCCAGCTGACACAAGGCTCCACAGGGCTCCACCAGTAAAATAAAAGCAACATGGACTGGTCATATTTCTCTCCAAATAATGATACAATGTTTCTGATTTGGGAAACTCTAAGACTTTGTCCAGTGTACTTGACTTCTTTAAATATATTAAAAATTTTTTTTAAATAATATTCCTTCTGTACTCAAAAATGAGTATCTTCTTCCTTACCTCCATCATTAACAATGCTTACTACCAAATTTAGGACAGATACCCTGGCACCTGCTCATTACCGTCACATCAGTGATAATTTGCCAAACTTGAGTGGTAACACATTTGGCAAACAACAGCAATTATGGATCTGAGAAAAAAGACCTAAGCACTCAACAAATCAATGCAATTAAGGAAAAGGAAAAACAGCCAGATAAACATGAAATAATGAAAAAAGCTTGGCTCAAATCCGATCTCTAAAATGTGCTACTTGGACAATCTAAGGGAAATTAGACCCATTTCCTATCTTTCCAAGCACCTACTTACTATTTCAGTCCTGATCCTTATACAATAGTGCTTTAGGTTGTACCAGAATTTCATTGAACTACCTTGTTAAAAGATGGGAGCTAGAACTCACAAATACCATTAGAGAATGCAGAAATTTCTGTTTTGATAATATTTGTTATAACTAAAAATTAACCTGCAACAGAGGCTTGCTTTATGCAAAATCCCTCGCTAGCAAAAATTCAAAGAATGTTATAATCATTTAATCCATTCACAATGTAAACTAAATGTGAAATGGGAAAACCGAAGAAAGGAGCCCTTCACATAAAAGACCTGGAATAGGGGCCAGCCCGGTGGCGCAAGCGGTTAAGTGCGCACGCTCCACTGCGGCAGCCCGGGGTTCGCCGGTTCGGATGCCAGGCGCGCACCGACGCACTGCTTGGCAAGCCATGCTGTGGCAGCATCCCATAATAAAGTGGAGGAAGATGAGCACGGATGTTAGCCCAGGGCCAGTGTTCCCCAGCAAAAAAAGAGGAGGATTGGCAGATGTTAGCATAGGGCTGATCTCACAAAAAAAGACCTGGAATAAACATGAAGTTATCATCTAAGAACCTAGATATACAAACAAAAAACCAGTCCTCAGAAACGGTTACTAGAGCCAGACAGTGGGGCCAGAGCTCAAGGCCATTATGGTCTGTCTAGAATGTTATTATGCCATTCTAAGTCCTACGGGATCATCAAAACTTACAACTTGCTTGAGATTAAAAAATAAAATCTGCATGGAATTTTTCACCCAGTTGCTTTGAAAAGGAGCATAAAAATTGTTCTTTTTTCCAAAGCTCTCATACACATACACACATATTAAATTCTTAACAGGAGTTTTCAAGACAATCTGTTAAACATTAAATTAACCTATCACTACCTTTAGTAGTGACCCACACATTTTATTACTTCCCCTAAAAAATTTCATTGTCAAGGAATATATTTGCATCCTATTCAGTGTGAGCATTAAGTGTTCTTAATTTAAAGAGAGTAACGTTCCCACCCACAAAATTTCAGGGAAGAGGAGAGAATCAAGTAATCTTAGATCCTAAATTAAAAATCCCTGCTCTTAAAGAGAAGGGAGAAACATTACACTCAACTCACACTGCTGTAAACAATACTAATGAAATATCCCTTACCCATATTGGCAGAGAAACATTGTATCAAGTCAGTTCCTGCCTTAAGCCAAAAGAAACTCCCAGAAAAATGAAAACAGTCTAAACAAAAAAAAATGAGAAGAGGTGGTGGAGGGGTGGTGGTTGCCCAACACTGTGAACATACTAAATGCCACTGAATTGTTCACTTTAAACTGGGTAATTTTGGGTGCCGGCCACGTGGCGTAGCGGTAAAGTGCGTGCGCTCCGCTGCAGGCGGCCAGGGTTCGGATCCCTGACGCGCATGGAGGCACCGCTTGTCAGGTCACGCTGTGGCGGAGTCCCATTTGTTTTGTTTATTTGTGAGGAAGATCAGCCCTGAGCTAACATCCATGCCAATCCTCCTCTTTTTCCTGAGGAAGACGGGCCCTGGGCTAACATCTATGCCCATCTTCCTCCACTGTAAATGGGGCTCCGCCACAGCATGGCCTGACAAGTGGTGCCTCTGTGCGCGCCCCGGATCCGAAGCGCGCCCGGGATCCGAACCCGGGCCGCCAGCAACGGAGAGCGTGCACTTAACTGCTAAGCCACTGGGCCGGGCCCCGCGGCGTCCCATTTAAAGTGGAGGAAGATAGGCACAGATGTTAGCCCAGTCTTCCTCAGCAAAAAGAGGATTGGCATGGATGTTAGCTCTGGGCTGATCTTCCTCACAAATAAAATAAAATAAAATGGTTAATTTTATGTTATATGAATTTCACCTCAAAAAATTACATATGTATAGATTTTTAAAATGTGATATACTTAATCACATGCCAGAGATAGACACAGCCAGAGTCTCCAAAATATAGGACAGTGAAAACTGTTGCCTGCATTAGAAGCCAAAGAAAAAGCCAAGATAGAGCTCAAGAAAAAAATCAAGTATTTGCTGAAGTGTCGCAAAAATCAAGCTCTTCTGGGGGGCGGAGGGATTGTGCCTCCAGGAGAACCCCAGGAAAAAGCAAAGCTATCATGGAGTTTGAACTCAAACTACCTTTCTACCAGATCAAACTAGACAAGTCACTGGCTGTTCTGAGGACTTGTGGTATGGCCTAGCGACACTGCTGAACAACAAAGCTGCCACAGTCAAAGCGAACAATCACTCTCACTTGTCCTAAACCATAGTGTGATGCCACTGCATTTCAGAGAAGGCCTCCTGCACAGGATTATATATCTAGATTTAACATAACCTACTTTCTACTAAATATAGGTTGTGCAAGTCCCTTCTCTCCTTCTATTCCTCCCTCCTTCCAGTCCCACTAAACAAAATAAAGCTGGAAAAAAATTAATAGGGTTTTAATTTCAAATGGTTCTCTGGGAAATGGCGGCTAAATTAGAGTTGGTGAGGCCACTAAATGCCTTCTTTTCACATAAAGTTGGGCTTTACAGAGTTTGGTGCTCGTAGTGAAAAACTAGCGAAAGAGTTAACCAAATTATAAAACAGAAAGGTCATTCCCCCAATCCTTTATTACAAGGGGGAGAGATGCTAATCCAATATTTTAATAATGCAAAGACAATAGCATCTTCAGGTATCATTTAGCTCATAAGAAAGTACAACGGACACCTGTGATTTCCATTTAACTAGGACAGACTACAAAGCAATTTGTTAATATTATACAGTAAGAAAGAAGCTCAAGTTTTAGATCCAATTCTTAACTAAAATACCAATCAACTCTGGAAAACTTAAGCCTGAAAGGAAGGAAAGAAGGAAGAAAGGAGAACATGTCCTATCTAACTCATTCCTTGTTCAGCTTGGTTCAAATCTATGCCTAAAATGGAGTATTTTGTTTAAGAAAAATGTAATATTCTGTTTAAGAAAAAAAGAAAAGATGGAAGTATGGACTTTCTTGAGTCTCTTAGTTCACAGAATGTTAGTCTTATATTAATTTTACCACTTAACTTTCAGTGAGGCCGTTTGCAGAACACATTATCCTTTCTGCTTTCTTGGGAGTTTAACTTAAGATACCTGCAAACAGTTCTCACCTTACCACCACGCTTAGTCATCATTGGAATGTGTTACACGTTTTCTTGTACAGCTGCATCTCCTTCATCTGCTGCTATTATTACTTTGTAAATGTACCCTGAGGCTAAGCAATAGAAGTATACTAGGGAGGTAATTAATAATTTAAATTTTCCTCACTGAGACCATCTTCTTTTGTCATTCTGCCTTTTCTAAACATATTGCGTTTTCTTTACTTTTTCTTTTAAACCACAATGATTACGATAGTGTTTGGCATTTTTTAAAAAACTTCTTTTTAGAAGTCTAAGTTTAATGAAGCATCCACACTTTATTCATATAGCTTCATAATGAAGCAGCCAAGTGAGTTCAGTAAAAGCTTGCCCCCCAAACAGAACACTGCTCTGAAAACCAACAGCATGAATAAATTCTTTGGATTCAAAGAACAGGGAAATAACAGGAAGTTCCAGTTTCTTTACCTCTGGCTTAATCTACAGCCTTTCTCAAACCAGATCATTCCTGCTAAGCCCAGAAAGAAAAAATTCCGGGCTAAGATTTACCCCCACTTGCTTCCCCATCTCTTACATCGGGTCAATTCTGGAGGTTTCTCTTCCCTTCCCCCAAGTGTCAGGAATGCCTCTTCTTTCCCCAGGTGGTCAAGATTCTGGGGATGTGGTCCTCCATTACGAGGTAGAGGAGAGGTGTCTCTTAACCTCAAATCACGGGAGACGGGCGAGGTTTGCTCATTAATGGGCAAACCTTTGGGGGAATCCCTGTTCCCTTTTATTAGCTGGACACGTCCCAGCCCCTCAGTGAACGACGCCAAGTGGGAAAGAAGGAAGGTTCTCCCATCGGCCTCCAGCTTCTACCGGCCACACCCGTGGCCTCTGGCCCGCCTACCCCGACTTGAAACACATTTTCCCCCCCCGGCGCCCTCCAATTTCCAGCTGCCACACCCGAGGATTCCCTCGCCCTGCCAGAGCAGTAGAGTCCCTTTCTCTAACCCTCTCCCTCCCAACGGTCACACCCGACGGCTCACTCCATCCTCAACGGTTATGCTCCGAGGACTTCCTTTCCTCCGCCCGTCTCCAACCCAAGCTGGGATTACCCCCATCTCCATCAATGCAGGACACACCCCAAAGTTAGCCGCCTTAAACTCACCGGAGGCAAGGACCGGGCGGTGGCGGCAGCAGCCAGGGAGCACGGCCCGAGTGGTGTTGTAATGGTTTCCTGCACGTCACGACTCCTCCAGGTCTAAGCCACTGCGCAAAAGCCACTTTGCCAGGGACAAAGATGGTGGACAGGAAACTCTGATGTCAGAGAACCTCGCCGCGTGACGTCATCCCGGCGCGCGGGAGAACACAACGGCGGTGGTCTCTGTCGCCTTGCAGGCGGAAAGATTTTTTTTGCTTGGTCGGAAAGAGACCTGCGACTCGGGTCTCAGAGAAAGTTCAGTGGCTATCCGAAGGGATATATTACACAAGCTGACGTTCCCTGGATTTTTTTTCCTCGCACAGTTCTCTAAAAAACTTACACTCAGAGAGGGTGAAATATCCTGTTCCTTTCTTTAAAAAAAACAGCTCATTTCCCTGGCCACTTAAGTAGTGTGGGCAATGCTGATCCAGCCCAGGACTACACACTGGCAGTGGGACTAGAGGAGAGTGGTGCAAGGAAAAGAGGTTAGGATGGCATTAGATCGAGTTCCAATCCCTGCCCTGAATGTGACTGGGAAAGTTACTTAATGTCCCTCCAACTTTAGTCTTCTTATCTGTGAAATTAAGCCAATGCTATATCTCTCTCCAGCTTGTGAAGCTTAAATGGGATAAAGTAGTAAAGTAGGTAAAGCGCCTAGCATGTAATCGGTGTGTTTACACAAACGTAGGTTCATTTCAGAAACCAAGACCTAGAAATCTGTTACCTTCCTCTCAATTTTGCTGTGAACCTAAAACTGCTCTGAAAAATACCAAGTATTTAATTAAGAAAAAAAAGAAAGTGGAGTGAGAGAGCCTGAGGCAGAAGCTGAGGAAACCAAAATGCCAAGGGGACTGAGAAGGAGCAGTCAGAGAGGTAGAAGGAAAAGCAGACGGTTATAATATTTTACGATGTTTTTAGAGTTCCATGAAAGTAGGAACTATACCAATCTGTTCCCTCTTCTATCTCTGAGGTCTAGCACCCCTCCCCACAATTTGTTGAATGAATAAACGTATGAATGAGTGGTCAACAGTATCAGTTGCTACAGAGAGAAGAAAGAAGGTCTGAAAAGTGTCCGAGGATTTAGCAACACAAAGGTCTTTGATGTCAATGCTGAGAACATCGGTAAAGATATGAAGGCAAAAGCCACGCTGAAATTTAAGGATGAATAGGAGGTGAGGAAATGAAAACAGGAGTTACAGATAACTCCGTAAAAAAGTATGGCTGAAAACAGAAGAGATATAGGATGGTATTTGAGGAAGACAGTAGCAAGGATTTTTTTTTTTAAGTTTGATACTCATACATTGTCTTTACATTATTCCTTTAGAAATACCATGGGTTCAATTATCTTATCTACCCATATGACTGAAATCTCTATTGCTAGCCTTAACCTATTCCCCAAACTTCACCACCAAATTGCTAACCACACTGATGGGTAATTCTATATTTATGTCCCACTCACATTAAGCATCTCATAAGGGGATGGGGGGGATGTTTGAAAGACTGGCTTTCAGGTACAACTCCCAGCAGATAGAGGTGGACTTCGTAAAGATGCCACCAGAAAAATCTTAAAGAACTTCGATTCATACTTCTCTCCTGTTCAAAAACTTTCAACTGCTCCTTGTTGCCTAATATATCCAAATCCTATTCTTCCCCCTGTTTTCCCCATCTCTGTACTCTTTTCTTTAGTTTTGTCATCTATAGAATGGGAAAAATAGTAATATTCAATCATAATATTATTACAAGGATGAAATTAATTAGTCTATGTAATGCACTTAGAACTATGCCTGCACATAGTATGGACTATGTAAATATTTTCTATGATTGTTTCAATAAATTATACTGAATTGCTCAAGCCAGAAACCTGATGGATATTCTTGATTTCCCTCTCTCCCTTAATGCCACATCCAATCCATCTCCAAGTTGTCAACCCAACCTTCAAAATATCTCAAATTCATCCAATCCCCTTTATTCCACCTCATTAGTCCAAGCCACCATCACCTCTTGCCTGAACTACTAGAAACCTCAACTCTCCTCCCAACCTTTATCCATAGTGAAGCTGGGTTTTTAACTTTTTTTGAAGTATAACATTCAAAAAAAAAAGGGCACACATCATAAATATAAAGCTTGATGAATTTTCACAAAATAAACATAACTATATATCCATTACAGGGTCATCTTCAGAGTACAAACCTAATCATGACTCTGGTGTATAAATCCTTTCATGGCTTCCCATCGCACTTGGACTAAAATAAAGTCTCCATCCCACAGCCTATGAGTCCCTATGAGTTTGGCCCCCGTCTTCCTCTCTAACATCATTTTATGCCTTTCAGTCACACCTCATTTCCTCCTCATTTCACCTTTTGCTAGCTATTGTAGCCCTCAAATAATGCCACGCTCTGTCCCATCTCAAGGCCTTCACAAATACTGCTCCTCCTGCCTAATATGCTTTTCCCCCAGCGCCTCACATGGCTAGCTCCCCATAATTTAGGTCTCAGTTTCAGTGTAATCTCTTCAGAAAGGCACTCCCTGATTACCTAAGGTTCTGTTCTTCCAGCTCCCTCTGCCACCCCCATCCCAGCCCTCTTATTCAATTTGTAAATTATGTATTTATTAGTTTACTTACTTGTTATTTCCCTCCCCAACTAGAACGTAAATTCCATGAGGGCAGATACCGCATCTCTTTTTATTACTATTTTATACCCAGCACGTAACATAATGCCTGGCACATAGGAGGTACTCCATATTTATTGAATAAATTAATGAATGTCCACAAAGTACTAAAATTAGCATTTAGGACCCTCTGTAATTCACCTAAATCTACTTTTCAACATGTTCTCTACTATTCCTTTCTGTGGCTCTATGGTTAAAGCAAACTAAACAATTTCCTCCTTATATATACTCCATCCTGCTCCCTTAGCTTGGAAAGCTCTATCACCATTACTGTGACTTGCCCCAAATGTACTCATCTTTTGAGGTCCACCTAATGCACAAAACTTTCTCAGTGGCCATCTGTTATATGAGGTACAGGAAGTACCAGGTTACATCACTGTATTAGAAAGCAACTGGCAGACAGAAGCTGAGATAAAATAAGAGGTTAGAAACATTATTTCTGGGGCCAGCCCTGTGGCTTAGCGGTTAAGTGCATGCGCTCCGCTACTGGCGGCCTAGGTTCGGATCCCGGGTGTGCACCGACGCACCGCTTGTCTGGCCATGCTGAGGCTGCATCCCACGTACGGCAACTAGGGGGATGTGCAACTGTGACATACAACTATCTACTGAGGCTTTGGGGAGAAAAGGGGGGGGAAAAAAAAGAGAGGAAGATTGGCAATAGATGTTAGCTCAGGGCCGGTCTTCCTCAGCAAAAAGAGGATTGGCATGGATGTCAGCTCAGGGCTGATCTTCCTCACAAAAAAAAAAAAAAAAGAAACGTTCTTCCTTTTGTTTGGTTACCTAAGCTAAAATGATTCTGTTTAAGCTAGTCTGAATGGCCTTATTTCTCCCAGCTGGTTGTTCTCTCTTCCTCTAAATTCATATCATATTAACCTATCTGATGGCTCTTAACCCTTTTAACATAAATAAGTGCTATCATTTTTTATGTGTCTTATTTCATCTATTACACTATAAGCCTGAAGGTGGGATTTGTAATGAGGTGTTTATTATTTGTTGGCTGTAATAATTGACATGTTATTTTTGACTGCCTTTCCTTTTTCTCATGTAATAACTTCAGTTTACTTTTGGAGCATTCTCAAAGGACTATTAATCAAGGTGTCTTGCCTTCTCTTCTGGCTAAGTGAAACAGTGGAGAGGAAATCTGAACCAAGGTAGGTCAATAGGAATTTGAATCATAAGTACAGTGACAGACAGAAATTTGTTGCAGCTCATTCATTGTATGTTGCCTGGATGAGAGTTTGCCAATGCTTGCTAGAGACGTTCCTGTTCTTTCAGAGCTGGCTTTCCTTTTGTTAGCTACTCCATATACTTCTAATAAATTTTTTACTTTAAATTAGCCTGTTTCTGTTGCTTGTAACCAAAGAACCCTAATTGATACAAATGTTTAATTCCCTACTTCTTTCATTTTATTTATTTATTTGTGTGAGAAAGATCAGCCCTGTGCTAACATCTGCCAACTCTCCTCCTTTTCTTGCTGAGGAAGACTGGCCCTGGGCTAACATGGGTGCACCTCTTCCTCCACTTTATATGGGATGCCCTCACAGCATGGCTTGCCAGGCCGTGTGTGGGTTTGCGATGGGATCCGAACTGGGGAACCCCAGGCCACCGCAGGAGAGCGCACGCACTTAACCACTTGCGCCACCCGGCTGGCCCTCCCCACTTGTTCTGATTGATGCTATTTCTCAACTTTGTCTTTCTGCTGTTCACTTAAGAAAAAGCTGTATATAATAGCTACCATTGATTGGGCACCTAGTATGTACCAGCTGCTTTATGTAGATACATTAACTCTAGTCCTTAAAATTCTGTAAAGTAAAAATCTTATTTCAGTGTGATTTTTCTCCGGAAGGTATTTTGGTAGAGGAAAAAACACTTTTTAGAACTATAATTATTGTTAACTTGCAAGATTTTCTGTCCTATTGAAATAACTAAACCCAAATCGTATTTTTCGAGGGTTCTCATGCAAACCAATTATCTGCCTTTATACCATAACGTTCTCTAGGGCAGTGAATAATACCTTCTATTTCTAGCTGTTGAGCTCAGGGGTCGGGGAGGGGTTGCAGAGAGACAGAAGTTGAACTTGAACGCTTATACAAATTCAATAAAACTGTATCAGCAACTCAAACGCGGCAAAGTTGCAAACGATGTAAAAGCACTTTGCTAACTGTAAGATAAACTACACGAACTTTGGTATGCAAACAATGAAAAGTACCTTCTCTGTCAAGTCTCCCCAGTTCACTAGGATCCCTTGTCTTAGCACTGTATTCATATCACTAATGTGACACATCCTACCGTGTACGAGGGTAAGAACCATTTACATCTACTGTAACAAGTGCCTAGTTATGCTTGAATGTAACGAAACCTAGAAGACAGTTAAACCACCGGCTTGAATGAAAAGTGATTATCTCAAGTTTTGAGGAACAGCGGGAACCTTTCCCATTCTAATCTTTCTTTATAGTTGGCGGCAATAATGCTAAGACTTTCATCCCCAGCTACGTCGCTTCAAAGCCTTCCCGGAAGTGGCTGACCATAAATCAATCCCTCTCCCCCCTACAGAGAGAGACTTCGCATCTGCCTATTCCTTTTTGTCCCTCCGCCCCTTACTCGCTCGCCCCCGGAAACGAAGGCCTCAGCCGCCGGCCCGAGCTCTTGCTCTAGGTGCCACACGTCGGCGCGGTGCCCCAAACACCTTGTCAAAAAAGCCTCCGCAGAGACGGATTCACAGCTGTGGCTTTCCACCCAGGCTGCGATGCAAAACAATGAAAGTAGAACAACCGAGCGGACACACCCTCTCCACACGAGCACCCAAGTGCCGCCTTTAATTTCAGCGGGGCGGAAGCGGAAGTCCTGGGAGGGTCATAGAGTTTTCTAGTTCCGGTTTCGGGGCCGCGTTCGGGGCTAGAGCGCCTCTCCGCCTGCCGTCGCTAAACCCCGGCAGCTTGTATTTCCCGGTGCGGCTTCTGTCACACAGCGATCCAGTCAACTGTGGCGTCGTGGGTCCTTCGCGCCTCTCCGGGAGTCAGCGCCCAAGGACGGGCGCGGGCGGGGGCACTTGACAGCCAGCAGCTGGAGCCAGTCCTCGCGTACAGGCCCGCACTGGCACCTCCGGCCTCAGAGCCCGCTTCGTTTTGAGCCCTCACGATTGCGAGTCGCTGATTCGCAGCAGCCTCCAGGACTGCAGCTCGAGAGGACGGCGTCCTTTGCCCATAACCTGTCCCCCATAGTCACGCTCTGCACTGTGAGGTGCAGCATTTGACGAGTCATCCCACACATCCACACCTCTTGCACCCACGTCTGCGTTAACTTCGCTCTTAACTTCCTAAATTTGAGACCCCTCCCCTCTGCCTCCAGAAGAGGTCTTTCCCCCCGCCAGTTCCGGAAAATTGAGTTAGGAATTCCGGGTATCCTGCAGAAATCTTACTTTTAAGACTGAGAACCCATTTAATACCCCCAGGAAAGTTCATGCTTACTATAGAATTGGTGGGCAAAGTGAAACCAAGTGCACACAGGAAACTATGGCTGAGCATGGGGCTCACATCACAACTGCTTCTGTGGCGGATGACCAGCCATCCATCTTTGAGGTGGTAGCACAAGACAGTTTAATGACAGCAGTGAGACCTGCTCTTCAGCATGTGGTCAAGGTAAGATTAATTCTCTGAAAAGTCTTAGGGACGATTGGGTAAAAACAAAACCAAAAATTTGAGTTTATTTGGTAGTCTAACTTTTGAAATAACCAATTAGCATATAATTCATATCCTATGATTTAACTGTTATTGAGTCCCTGTTATGTCTAGAGCCCTAAACTGACTACCCAGCACTTCAGGGTGGTTACAGGAGACCCCAAAAGAAGTGACTTGTTTAAGCCCAAAGTGTAGAATTTAGAGGAAAAAAAGGAAATATAAATACAAGGCATAGTAGCTTTGTAATGGAATGAATTTCACTTACTGATTTATTTTGCTTTAGGTTCTTGCAGAATCAAACCCTGCCCGCTATGGCTTCCTTTGGAGGTGGTTTGATGAAATCTTTACCCTGCTAGATCTTCTGCTTCAGCAGCATTATCTGTCTAAAACCAGTGCCTCATTTTCTGAAAACTTTTATGGCTTAAAGCGGATTGTAATGGGAGATACACACAAGCTTCAGAGACTGGCCAGTGCTGGTCTCCCAAAGAAGCAGCTTTGGAAGTCAATTATGTTCCTGGTTCTTCTTCCCTACCTGAAAGTGAAGCTGGAGAAACTGGTTTCTAGCCTGAGAGAAGAGGATGAATATTCTATCCATCCCCCTTCTTTCCGCTGGAAACGATTTTACAGAGCCTTCCTGGCTGCCTATCCATTTGTTAACATGGCCTGGGAAGGCTGGTTTCTTGTACAACAGCTTCGATACATCCTTGGAAAGGCTCAGCATCACTCCCCACTGCTGAGTCTGGCTGGAGTTCGGCTAGGTCGACTTACAATTCAGGACATACAAGCTCTGGAGCACAAACCAGCGGAAGCCAGCAGGATGCAGCAACCAGCCAGGAGGTAAGGCCTTAATATCTCCCCAAAATCTTTGATTAATAAATTCTAAAATCTTATCCCAGTTTTATGAAATTCACCTCCCTCAGTCCACTTTGAGGTAGTTCATAAAATCATAGAAAAATTCTTGTGTCCATCAAACAAGGATTTCCATCCTGGTAACTTTCCTCATCATACTAGCTACATTTTCGTGCACACTTGCTATGTGCCAAGCTCTGTGTTAGGTGTTTGCTTTACATACATTATCTCAATCCTCACCACAACTCAATGAAATAAATGCATTAGCTCCATTTAACAGTTGAGGAAACTAAGCCCTAAGTTAAGTACCTTGGCAAGGCCACACAGCTAGAAGGTGGCAGAGCTGAGATCCAAGCCAGATCAATACAATTCTAAAGACTGTACACTCTTTTTTTTCCCTCCCCAAAGCCCCAGTACATAGTTGTATATTCTAGTTGTAAGTCCTTCTAGTCAAGACTGCTCTTAAGCACGATGCTATACCACTTTCGGTGTTTGTGTTCTCCTACAAGTTCAAATATATTCCTCAATACTGCTAAGTTATTTTTTAAGTTGTTTCTTTTTCTGGATATCTATCTTCCCCCAAACAAACAAACAAAAAAGGACTATGTAATCAATGTTTCACTAATTTCTTTCTCAAAACACAAAACAAACAAAACCTTAGTCATTAACAACAAAGCTTAGCTCCTATACTCCTAAAATACTGTAAGTCAGAAAGAGGGAATCATTTAGAATAGATCCCTAAGGAGACAATGCCAATCTAGTAACTCTTCAATCCCCAAACTGAATCAGTGATTCTCATGAAAACTGCATAAACACATTTTTATTAGTCATTCTGTGATTATACCTAAATAAACAATTTCTCCTTTTGCCTCTGTTCTATTCTCCCAACAGCGTTAGTGAGAAGATAAAGTCAGCTCTGAAGAAAGCTGTGGGGGGTGCTGCCTTATCCCTCTCTACTGGCCTTTCTGTGGGTGTATTCTTCCTGCAGTTCCTTGAGTGGTGGTACTCATCTGAAAATCAAGAAACCATCAAATCATTGACTGCCCTGCCTACTCCACCACCCCCTGTACACCTAGACTACAATTCTGATTCTCCTCTGTTACCCAAAATGAAGACTGTGTGCCCGCTGTGTCGTAAAACCCGGGTGAACGATACTGTTCTTGCCACCTCTGGCTATGTGTTTTGTTATCGCTGTGTGTTTAATTATGTGAGGAGTCACCAAGCTTGTCCTATCACAGGTTATCCAACAGAAGTACAACATCTAATTAAACTGTACTCCCCTGAGAACTGAGAACAAAATTATTGCACTGTAAGGCCACAGGGCTGGTTTTCAGCATGGTACATAGCATTGTTTGATACTTCTCAGCCTCAATTCATAATTGTGTGAACTTTAAACAACTATATGGATTTCTTTACAAGGATATACCCATTGATCTTCACCTTTTAGCTTGCTCTCTGGACCCCTATTTAGAGTTGACCAAGCTGGTTAGAGTAAGAGAATCAGGCTTGGCAGGGGATGTGAGGGTCAGTGTAGAGGAAGTAGATAAAAGAGGATAATTAGCACAGAACCTTTTCCTGTCCCCTTCCTTAAAGGACAAGAGGTATAGAAGCTCTCAGGAAAAACCCAAGTTAGACCTCATAAGGTGGGTGGCGACAGGGAAGCAGTCTTTTTCTTTAGGAAAAAAAGCATTTATCTGCCTAGGAGGAATAGGTTTTATCAGATTGCAAACTGTGAAATGTGGACCTGCTCTTCATAGAAATACTTAGAAACAGTTTAGAAAAACTATAGCTCCTTCCATATACTGTGACCTATTTGTTAAGTAACATCTGCTATAGTTTATCAACTTTTAAAGATTTCTTTGAGTCATACATATCTTTCTTGGGAAACTGATTAAAGGAAAATAGGAGTTGAGTGTATATAGAGAGTAGTCTGAAGATTTCAGTGTAAAAGCAAAGCTAATAAGCAATGAAGAGACGAAGTAAAATACTGATCTAACTATGACTATGTAAAGAAAGGATCCTTCCATAAGCACTTTCTGCTTCCTGTTAAGAGGTTGCTAAACTGGCATGAATTATTCTGGCTATTACTAAAGTTTCTATGAAACACTTAAGTAAATTTTAAGAATAAACGTTTTTGGCAAAGAGCTGTTACATGTTGTCATGATTATGCTGAAACTGGAAGATTACTTGAGGTGCTTAAGATAAATTTTTCATTAAAACTATCTTTGATTTTTTTGAGGTATTTTTGTGTTAACATTTTGCTTTTTTTTTGGTAATCTTTACTTGGGAAAAAATATCCTCTACTCCCACAGCGAGAATTCAGCCTTGTGTGAAATACCTTGTATCAGAAATACTACAGAAACACTTAAGTAGCCTATGTAGAAAAATTCATATTAACGCTTTTATGTACCATAAGAGTATAATGGATATTTGCAAAAATTCTTGTTAAACCGCAAAGTTTTACCAAAACAAATACCCTAGTTAATTAAACATTTTAATAAATAAGTCAGTAAGGGAACTGAACCAGATTTAGGATTGAAATAGCGTAGTCCTCTGTGAAGGTATCAAAGCCAGATTTTTCACCTCAACCTAAGAAGGAAAACATCAAAGTATCAGTAATTCAAAAGAATATCAAAGAAACATTCATACATAATAAAACCAGTATCCAAATAGGCTAGAACATACCAATGTGGAAAAACCACAACCAGAATCAGCTCAGAGAGAAGATTAAGGGATCATACCCTGGTCAAAGCCAACACTGAAGCAATGGCAATACCAGGTCAGACTATACTTCACTCATCATCGCATCACTGCATTTCACCTCCTTGTATTACATAAGAGCAGCCCAAAACCCTATTTTCACATCCAAGAAAATTTAGGTTTACTTATGAAAAACCTTATTTTTAGATAAGTTTCAACCATGCACTTTTAATAAATATTTTGTCTTCCACTGTGTTTTGCTTTAAGTAACTGCTGTACAAAACTGCAAACTTGGGAGCCGGCCCGGTGGCGCAAGCGGTTAAGTGCGCGCGCTCCGCTGCGGTGGCCCGGGGTTCGCTGGTTCGGATCCCGGGCGCGCACCGACGCACTGCTTGGTAAGCCATGCTGTGGCGGCGTCCCATATAAAGTGGAGGAAGATAGGCACCGATGTTAGCCCAGGGCCGTCTTCCTCAGCAAAAAAAGGAGGAGGATTGGCGGATGTTAGCTCAGGGCTGATCTCCTCACACACACACACAAAAAAAACTGCAAACTTGAACAAGTTTTGTTTTGGGGGGGCTTTTTTGTGTTTTAAATAGGAGAGTGGAGGGGGCCGGCCAGTGGCGCAAGCGGTTAAGTGCGCGCGCTCCGCTGTGGCGGCCTGGGGTTCGAAGGTTCGGACCGGGTGCGCACCGACGCACCGCTTGGCAAGCCGCACTGTGGTGGTGTCCCATATAAAGTGGAGGAAGATGGGCACGGATGTTAGCCCAGGGCCAGTCTTCCTCAGCAAAAAGAGGAGGATTTGCAGATGTCAGCTCAGGGCTGATCTTCCTCACCAAAAAAAAAAAAAAAAAAAAAGGAGTGGAGAAGCATTTATAGTTCAAAAACATTTTTTTTAAATGAGCCCAAATACCATGTATGATAATATCTCAGGGATGTCTGTGAAGGGATTTATAGTCTTGTTCCAAAGCAAAAGCTTTAGAAAAGATTTTCTACTAAATTCTTTTATAAAGTAAACTCCAGTTCATTTAACATATAATTTGATTTACAATTCTGCTGCCAACAAAAATAAATAGTCATAAAATTTTTAAACTAGTATCTTCTATCTTAAAAGTCCAAAACCCAGAGAGGCTCTGGTTTGCCCAAGGCCCGTAGCAAATTAACAGCAGAGCTGGAAACAGAAATGAGGTCTGATGACTAGGTTTATATTTTTCCACTACCAGCTAAATATAAGGTTTAATTTCATTTTTTTCCAGGCCATGGGCAAGATAAAGGAAGCAATGTAAAGCCTAGGTAATTCACAACCTCAATAATCAATTTCTGAGTGAGAAAGCTGATTGCATTTTATTTATTCTAAATGAAACTTTCTCGTGGTATATTATCGCTGACATGGAAAAGTACTAGGATCATAAACAATGTCACCCTCTCCAGCCTTTCAGCATGTCATTGTCAGTATCTAAAAAACAATTCTGGAGACACCACGTGCTTCCTTCAGACATCTATACATGTCAATAGATTGATACTCCATAGTTAAAAACTGACAGCTGTTGGTCTGTGTTCACCATTCAGCAACTAAGCTCCATAAAGAGAGGGAAATAAAGTGTCTGTTTTACAGGGGCTATGCTGAGCCTTTCATGATCTTCTACAGGTGCAGCAAGTACACGTTAAAAATGAGGAATCAAGCTGAAAGAACTAACTACATAAAAGCATGAAACTTGTGAGCAGAGCTGCAAGTGTGCTCCAGCTATACGCAGCAAGCACATTTTCCTAGTTCTCTTCCTCAGTACACTTTGCTCCACCTGGAGTGCCTCCCCCTTCCCTTTCAATCTGGAGAACGCCTCATTATAGTTTTAAAACCTACTCAAATGTCACCTTCTCTGTAAAGTGGTCCCCACTCCCTCAGTCGTGCCTTTCTCGGACTCCTACCGCACTTTTCCCCACCACAGCACGCATGACACGCCAGTTACTCACCCATTCACGTCCTCCACCTCCCTCTCTCTCCCACCAGCCCCATCACACCGAGTTCCTAAAGAACCAGGACTGTGGCATATTGGCCTTTGCATCCAGCACACTCAGAACGGTGCCTGCTACCTAAGAGGAGGCTCAATAAATGAGCGTCTTATTCAGTCAATGAGCGACCCTCCCTACTAAACCCTGAACTCCTACATTATAAAAGGATCAGCATAATTGATAAAGCCTACTTACCTCCAACATTTCACGTAAGGGCCGCCTCAAGCATCTCTAAGCCCTCCTTCCCCCAGCTACCTCACGGCGCCCTGCGCAGGACAACCAATGCTTACACACAGTGGACCCTCAAAAATAAGGTCTAAACCCCACAACTTCGGGAAAAACTGAGAAAAGCCGTCCTTGCGGGGAAATACGAATAAGGCCGGAGCCAGGGCTCAAACCAAAGACCCACGCAGGAGTCCACACCCCGCTTTCCGAACTCCTAAAGCTGCCACGCCCTAGACTCTCAAAAGGCTTGCCCCAGCGTGCGGAGGCTGATAGCAGCCGACTCGCGGCCCTTAGGTCCCGGGCAGTACCCCTTCCCGCCTCCCGCCCTCCTCCGCTTCGCTGCGCCGCCGGCGTCCCACCGCCCAGCGCGGCCCTCGCTCGACAACCAATCACGCGGCGCCCAGACGGTCACGTGAGTCAAGGCGTGAGGCGGCTGGCGCGAGGGGCAGCCAATCGGAGGGCGAGGCGAACGTCAGGGGTGGGGCGGACCGGATGGCGGAAGTGCCTTCTCCGTCGCTCCTTTGCGTGATGTGCTCCATCCTTAGAGTTAGGGCAGTGGCATTGCAGGCTCTCGTCGGGTCCCGCCCGCTCCCAGATACCGGGACCGCTGTGAGGGGTGCTTTTGCCGGTGGCTTGTTTCACAACTGGAGAAGGCCGTCTGAGGCAGTTGTGCCCTGGGTTCCCCGGAAGAACTGTGGATTCAGACAGTGACCCAACAGTATTTATTGCGCTTGTCCGGATTCGCGCCTGAGGGCTAGGGCTTGTAGTGGACTCAGATGAATGTGTCCCTCTCCGTCCAGGAGAACTCATTGGCTCTCTGGGCGCTTGGACGCTTCGTAAATAAGAGGTGCCACAAGAAAAGTCCAGCTAAATATTAAAGAAGTGCGAAGGAGAGCAGGAAAGACTTCCTGGGAGAGATGGCATTTGATCTGGGTCTTGAAAAATGGGTGGGATTTGAGAATTAGGAGATACCGGGAGAAAGAATAATTTAACTCCTGAATTAAATGAGAAAGCATAGGGGAGCTTACCAAATTTAGGTCAAGTCGAAACGGTACAGTGTTCCTCAAAATTTGGCGAGTTAGAAACACCAGGAGGAAACAACATAGATGTCCTCCATCAAAAAACAAAACAAAACAAAAAAACAGCAAAAACTCAAAAATGCCTGTGGCACAACCCGGGTTTACTGAATCAGATATTCTGGGGTTGGAGGCCAGGCACGTATATTTTTAATAAGTGCCCCAAAGGTGATTCTGAGTCATACCAAAGTTTGAGGACCAGTGATAAAGGGGTGGTAGGAGATTTGAAAGACAGGTCAAGACTTTGTTAAGGATGGTGGCTTGCTAGCTGTGTTGTTTAGACTACTCTGGAGAAAGTGGGAGATTTGAAGATTTCAGAGCCCGAGGAGATAGGTGATCAGAACTGTACCTTAGAAAACTCAGTATGCAACTCTGTTTTTAAATAGATTGAAAGCAGGCAGAATGAAAGCAGGGGAAGCTGTTGCAAGTGATTGCAATGGTCCAGGTGAGAGCTAATAAGAGCCTAAATTAGGACTGTGGCAGTGGAAATGGAGAGGTAGCATATGCAAGGCAGCATGAGGAATATGATGAGGGTCAGATAGGGATGGGGAGGACATGAAGAAATAAAAAGGAAGAATGGAGAAAAATGGAGGGTCTTTGGTACCAGACCTACTAAGGACCTCCATTGTACTTTAAGGATAGGAGAGGTTAGACAGTGAAGAGAATGTGCCTTTGTGTGTGCTGTTTCCTCTGCCTGGTTTTCCCTTCCTTCTCCATCTCCCTTTCTCAGTCTGGTGCATTCTTACTTGCAGGTTCCAGCTCATATACCATCTCATTTATGAAATCTTATCTTATTCTCACAAGCATAGTTATTGTCACTCCTCAGAACACGCAGAGCACACTGTTCCTACCGTGCTAGCTCTCCAGAGTGGCACTAGAGTGTAGTGGTCATGCATATAGACTATATTTGCAAGCACTGTGAACTCTCTGTTCCTTAGTTTCTTCATCTGTGAAAAGGGAATAATAACAGCACTTACCTCAGAGAGCTGTTAGAAGAATTGAATAAGAACAGTGCCTAATACACAGAGTGCTCAACTGATGTTATTGTATATGTTGTACTGCAATGAGTTGTTTAATGCCTGTTTTCCCTCTCTAGATTGGGAACAGGACGTGTCTTGTTCTCCTGGCTAACAAGAAGGCTGCATGGCAGAATGATAGTAAGTTTTGGAATCAGACAGACAGGGGTTCATATCCCAGCTCTACTACTTACTAGGTGTGTAACTTTAAACTTTACTTCCCTGAACTCAGGTTCTTCATAATACATGTCTTACAAATTCTTATGAGGACAATTTGAGATAATCAAAGTTGCATATCTGGCCCAAAGAAGGCAGTCACTAAACGGCAGTTTTTACTTTGATGTGTGCCCCAGAGCATAACACCATGTTTAGAACACAATAAGTGCTTAATAATTGATTCTTGAATGAAAAACTGACATTATATGCCAGAAACCATGCTAAGCTCTTTATGTACGTCGTCTCACTTCATTCTCACAAGAACTCTATGGAGAAGGCATTATTATCTCCAGTTTACACAGAAGGAATCTGAGGCTTAGATTAGCTTAACCACATTTTCAAAGCCAGACAGTGCCAGAGCTAGGATTTCAACACCCTAGGTGCTCAAAAAATAGCTGATTGAATGAAAGAATAAATGAAAGTTAGGAGACTTATCCAGAATCAGGTAGAACCAGCACTGTTGCTCATTCATCTCTGAATGAATTGAGGGTGAGATGGAGGCTGGTACTTGCCTGTTCTTGTCTCGTGTGCACAAAGATTGTGCTGTAACTACCTCTGCTAATAAATTGAAATGCTTAGTGAATAAACACATCTTAAATAAATTGGGAGTTCTAGTTCTTGGCCAATTGTCAACAGCATAGCCAGATCACCTTCCCAAGACCTAGGAAAAGGCATTGTCCAAGCTAATAATTTCAAGTTTCTTTGTATCATGGATTATTTGCTTTCAAGGTATCAGAGCCAAGATAGGAGATCCTCCTTGGCCTGATAACCTAACTATTTACAGCCAAGGGACTTAACTAAGGAACTTTGAAGAAAGCAGAGAAACTCTCTGTGCTCATCTTTCACATTATCCCTCCTTCTCCTGATTTGGTCCTCCATTGTGCACTGAAGAAGAATAAGAAGGAAACAATAATCTAGTTCCTAGTTCTCCTGCCCAATTAATGTTCTTTATGTTCATTTGGAAGAAAAGGGGGAGGTACTTAGGTAGATTTCTGATTCTGAAGACTCTAAAGCAATCCAGAGTTCTAAACTTGAAAGGCAGTGGAAGGAGTGAAAACATTTGGTTAGGCAGACCTGGCTTTGAATCCCAGCTCTTCTACTTACTGGCCATGTAATCTCAGTTTCCCTGTAGTGTGTAAAGCTCACAGCTTGGTCCCTTGTACCCAAATGCACATGTTCAGTAAATGATAATCAGTTTTTATCTTTCTAAAAGTAAGTAATATCAGAGGTATTTCAGTGTGAGAGTAGGTAGATGGTAGAACAAAAAGTGAGACTGAATTTGGAGGTGAAGTGAGTCAAAAAGGGTTAAATTTGAAGCTGAGAGCAGGCCTTTGGAGTTTATTATGTTGCTGTGCTGATTATATATCATAGTGTCCATTCTGCCTCCTATCCTGGAAATGCTCTTCAGCCAAACATGTACAAAGGGTAATGCCAGCAAAGCAGAACTTCGTAGGAACAGTAACCTCAGTTAATAAAAAAAAACTAGAGATGTCCAGAAACCTATTTAAGAATGTCATTTCAGGGCCGGCCCCGTGGCTTAGCGGTTGGGTGCACGTGCTCTGCTACTGGCGGCCTGGATTCAGATCCCGGGCGTGCACCGATGCACCGCTTCTCTGGCCATGCTGAGGCGGCGTCCCACGTACAGCAACTAGAAGGATGTGCAGCTATGACATACAACTATCTACTGGGGCTTTGGGTGAAAAAAAAAAAGGAGGAGGATTGGCAATAGATGTTAGCTCAGAGCCGGTCTTCCTCAGCAAAAAGAGGAGGATTGACACAGATGTTAGCTCAGGGCTGATCTTCCTCACAAAAAAAAAAAAAGGTCATTTCATCATAAACAAATTGAAGTAGAAACACAGAGTTGTCTGATGGTTTGATTTAGAGAGAGAGAGGTATATTAGTTTCCTGTGGCTTCTGTAACAAATTACCACAAACTTGGTTGCTTAAAACAACAGAAATTTATTCTCTTATAGACAGAGGTTTGACATCAGTTTCATTGGGCAGAAATCAACGTGTCGGCAGGGCTGTGCTCCCTCTAGAGGCTCTAGGGGAGAATCTGTTTCTTGCCTCTTCCAGCTTCCAGTGGCTGCCGGCATTCCTTACTTATGGCCACATCACTCCAGTCTCTGCCTCTATGGGTCACGTTGCCTCCTCCTCTTTTGTGGGTATCAAATCTCTCTCTGACTTCCTCTAATAAGAACACTTGTAATTGGGATTTAGGGCCCACTTGGATAATCCGGGTTATCTCCCCATCTCAAGATCCTTACTTAATCACATCTGCAAAGACCTTTTCTCCTTATAAGGTAACATTTACAGGTTAATAATAATAATAATTGGTGGCCATTATTCAGCCTACTACAAGAAGCTTGATCCAGCTTAACCAGCATTCCCAAATGAGATAACTGTCTCTCACCTGTTTATTTTTTCATCAAATTGTTTTTTTAATTATAAAAACAATGTTCATTGTAGACCATTTAGAAAATACAGAAAAGTTAAAGAAAAAAAAGGAAAAGAAAGGAAAGAAATTAAATGAAAAACCATCTCTAATCCTCTCAGGATAGCCAGCCCCTCATCAATGAGCATTTTTCTAGGCTGGGTCTTGTGCCCAACCAAGAGGAAGAATAGGAAAGAGAGAATAAAAGTAAATAGAATGGAACAAGCAATTTGGAAGGTAATGGAATAGGTTAATATTGCTCATAATGGATATGCACAAGGCAGCCTAATTTAAAATGGGTGTTGAACTTGGAAATGAAATTAACCAGGACAGGAGGTGCTTGTATGATGTATGGAAATGACGCTCAGTCCCTTAGAGGTGGGAAGGTTAGCTTTGGCCTCTCACTTGAAAACCCCTGAATTTCCCGAGTACAGCCTCATTCACTCCCAGAAGTCAGACCCTGGGCTGCTAGTCTGCCTTGTCATAGGCTTTTCTTGAGTCCTTATCAGCCTTCCTCAGTGGGTCAATGTTATGAAGACTGGGGGAGTCTGGCAGAGTTCCTGCTCCTCCCAGGCTGATATCAAAGGGCAACAGGGCTGTGACAGAAGAAAAACATTCAGACCAGAGCCACATGTGGAACTGAAACAGCAAGAGGAAAAGGAAGAACATCAGGTAAAAAAAAAATTTTTTCTTAAATCTCATCCATCTCATTGTAGGTAGAGGTTATATCTGAGGGCATGAAGGGCTTAGTAAAATAGTAGCTAAGGAGAAACTTGTCAAGGAGAACTTTTGGGAAAAGTGGAAAGGATGTTCATATGGAGCTAGACTCTCAGAAAACTCGATCATCGTAGTTACCAGCATCCAAGGAACATCAATGAGGCTCGGCAGTCATAAGAGTATAGGCCTGCTAGTTCAGAAGCAGTTAGATACGGCCTGTGGGTCCAAGCAGGTGGAAATTATAGGGAGACAAATTTCAGCTGAAAATAAGAAGGCCATTTCTAACAGCCGTTGGAAAATAGATGGGACTAATTGGAGAGGTGGTGAGATACTCATCACTGGAGTTGTTCAAGCAGTTGCTGGAAAGCAATTTGTTGGAAGTTGGGAACATTATAGAGAGGATTTCTTATAAGAAATCAGATAGATGGTTAGACCAGAAGATCTTTAAAGTCCCTCCCAACACTTCTTTGATTCTGTGACATGAATAGAATGTTATCAGAAATTTCTCTAAGGAGCCATACATTTACATTTACCTGTAGGAGATGTTCACATATGAAAAAATAATTCAGCAGGTTGATTCTGGTTTGCCTGGAAGGAGCGAGAAGCCAACCAAGAGCAAACTAGTGGTAGAGAAGGGTACACATTCTTGTTGGATGCCTGTTTTTTTCCCTCCTGGTGGTTATAAACAACACCCATATGGCCTCTGTTTTGCCAAGATCACACAGAAGAAATGGATTCTCTTCTTCTACAGGAACAATTTTGGTTTGGGTTAGTAAACTTTTTTTCGCAGTTAACAAAAGCTAAGGGAGTCATTTCTGAAATATTTGCTTCAGAGCCCTAATTTCAATTTAGGTGGCTATTCTCTGGTCTGTGAAGCAAAAGGAGGTTGACCACAGTTTAATGACTGTGTCCCAAAGGCTCATGTTCTTTTCCGAGTCTTAGAGGTTTACACAGGGCAGAACTTAGGAGAAAAGGAAAATTCCTGCTCCTGCATCACACTGTATTTGAAGAAACGTACTTTTAGAATTTAGAAGAACATTTGGTATCAATTGACATTCAGGTGTAGAATAAAGCTTTTTAAAATGTATAAGATAGTACATAAGAAATACCAAGTTTTATGTTTGTTTTTGTAGCAAGATATTCTACATCACATATACACAAAACTATACTCCCTCAGTTTTCTATTGCCTTCCTTTCTTTCTCCTTTGAATTATAAATGGCGAGCATCTTCTGACTTCCATTTCTACTTCTGCATATTCTCTAATAACTTACTTTGGCTCCTGTGCCAACCAATGCCCTTCATATCTGGGCTTACTGTTGGTGCTTTCTGATTTTAAACGAAAAATAGCTAGAAATTTCAGCAATATAAGTTTTCCATTATGGCAAAATATTAGGCATTCACCTTTATCTATGCCCGTTCATGCTGGAAAGGCTAAGGATCTTGGCAAAGTTGTTAGAAAACAATAATATCAAAGATTATTTCCAATGTTAAAATGTATCTTCAATAATATATAGCTTTGAAGAAAATATTGTAATCTCTGGAATTCTTGTTAATGTAGAAAAAGCATTTCTGTCCTGCTTATTTATTGACACCCCTTTCTGTTATTGTTCGGAGCACAGGGGGCTGCTGAGATGGAGAGTCTCAAGACTGACATGGAAATGCTGTATCCTGAGATAACTGTAGAAGTGGGCAGAGTGACTTTTGGAGAAGAGAACAGGAGGAAGATGACCGACAGTTATTTGAAAAGAACTGAGAATTCTAAAATCATCCGAGCTACATGTGCACTGTTAAATTCTGGAGGGGGTGTAATCAAAGCGGAGATCGGTGATAAAACCTACAGTTACCGATGCCATGGGCTGGGACAGGATCTGGAAACTTCTTTTCAAAAGCTCCTTCCTTCGGGTTCACAGAAATACCTTGACTACATGCAGCAGGGACACAACCTCCTGATTTTTGTGAAGTCATGGAGCCCAGATGTTTTCAGCCTCCCCCTAAGGATTTGCAGCTTGCGCTCCAATTTATATCAGAGGGCTGTGACTTCCACTATCAACTTGAGTGCTAGCAGTGCCCTGGAGCTTCTCAGAGAGAAGCAGTCTAGATCCCAAAGAGGAAGATCGAGGGTGAAGGAGCTGCATGCTCAGAAAGTTCTTGACAGAAACATTCAGGAAGAGGAAGACATGAGGATGTCTGCCTTAGAATTTTTTAAAAAGGACACGTTCATGTATAAGGAGAAACTCAACTTCACTGAGTCAACACATGTCGAGTTTAAAAGGTTCACCACCAAAAAGATTGTCCCTCGGATTAAAGAAATGCTGCCTCATTATGTGTCTGCATTTGCCAACACTCTCGGAGGATACCTAATTATTGGGGTGGATGATAAGAGCAAAGAAGTGTTCGGATGTAAGATAGAAAAAGTGAACCCCGACTTATTAAAAAAAGAAATAGAAAACTGCATAGAAAAATTGCCTACATTCCACTTCTGCTGTGAGAAGCCAAAGGTGAATTTCACTACCAAAATCTTGAATGTGTATCAAAAAGGTGTTCTGTATAGTTATGTCTGTGTGGTTCGAGTGGAGCCCTTCTGCTGTGTAGTATTCACAGAGGCCCCGGATTCCTGGATCATGAGGGACAATGCTGTCACAAGGCTGATGGCTGAGCCCTGGGTGGCCATGATGCTGGATATTCAGTCAGGTAAAGCAGAAGAGAAGGCATGATCCAGTCAGCAGGGAGGAACCCCCTTCTCTGCCTTCTGCGGGTCAGATAGTTTAAAGAATAGACAGCAGCTTTTGCTTACAAATATTCTCCCATTACAGGGTTCTTTTCCAAATATTTTTAGTTCCAACACTCAGAATAGGAACTCTTTGAAGTCAAGAAATGCTTGGATTTTAGTCTATTTGGGGAAAGTTAAGGTATGCCATCAGCCATTAATTAGTGAAAGTTCCCTTTTATGCACTGGAAAGGCCTGCTGAAAAAATTTTGATATTTCTAGTCAAAATGTTCATCAGCAGTCTCACTCTAAAGATATTTCAGAGAAACATTGTTTAAAGTGACTCTCTACTGATTCTTTCAAGGGAAACTAGTCGATAAATTTGAATTGTTTCGGTAACATTAGGACCTAATACCTTCAACTGCCGGGCTTGGGGCACCACCAAGTGGGGAAAAACTAAGGTAAAAGGAGAGGCTGGAGCAGGGGATGGCGCTGGGAGAGGAGGAGTCCTAGTGTTTTCACTTCCTTTACTGTTTTGCTCAGAATCAGCTCTGATGATTTCTTTTTTTTTTATTATTTTATTTATTTATTTTTTCCCCCAAAGCCCCAGTAGATAGTTGTATGTCATAGCTGCACATCCTTCTAGTTGCTGTATGTGGGACACGGCCTCAGCATGGCCGGAGAAGCGGTGCGTCGGTGTGTGCCCGGGATCCAACCCCGGGCCGCCAGCAGCGGAGCGCACGCACTTAACTGCTAAGCCACAGGGCCAGCCCAGCCCTGATGTTTTCTAATCAATCCATAAAGGACTTATAGGCTGAATGAAGCTAATCATTTTGCCTTCATGGTCAGTAGGTTCCAAATTTGATAAAAGAAGCTTGAGTGAAGACTTGAGTGATTTTATTGGATCATTCTTTCTCTTGTCCTAAATTTATTTACTTTTCTCATACCCGCCCCCCAAATTAGAGATCCTACCGCTTTCTTTCCCATCTGAACCTTGGATGGGGACTTAACAAGTATAACAATATTAAAAAACACTGTGCTTAACTTTTTCTGATCCCCACTAGGAGCCCTTCCCTCCTAGCGATGACCTGGAATCAGAATATTAGAGTTGGAAGGAACCTTAGGGATCACCACCTCACCCTTGCGTGAGAGAGAGGTGACATGACTTGCCCCAGATGAGTCACACAGTGACTTAGAAGATGCCTGACCCTGCAGGAGGCCCCTGACTTCCTTTCCTAACATGTGTGAACTGCTTGAGGCACAGAAAGTGTGAGCAGCTCAGGCAGGATGCACATCACATGTCTCCTGGAGGAAGAGCAATAAAAGAGTTCTTTTACTGTTTCTTTTTCCTTTTTGTCTGAAACAACTTTCCATGTATTTGTTTAGCAACCTCCAGTTTGGCTGCAGACAACCTGCTTTCACCAGCTTCATCTGTACTTAGAAGCCCATCATATCCCATAAAAGTCTTGGAATTTAAGGGGGCTCTACAACAACGTTTGTTTCCAGGTATTCCTTCTTGATTTCAGCTGAGGGGTCTATTTGTTTTCTAAAATTAAGTTGAGAGGAATTGGTAGCAGTTAGTCTAAGACTTTCTCCTTAGAGAAGGTCAAATGTAGGACTTAGCAGACATAATGGGCCCATATGGCTAGACTCTTGTTTCCCAGTCATCAAATCCACAGTATACTTCTGTGTGCTTTTGGGCTTCCAGTCACATATGGCTTTTGTTCTCAAAATTTTAGAGAATTTAGGAATTCTCCTAAATTCCTTAGGTATACCACAAGAGACTGCCCCCTGGCTTTCCAATGTAGAAGTAGGTAAGCCATGGGGTTCTAAAGGAGAATTTCTCAACCTTGGCACTATTGACATTTGGGTCAGATAATTCTTTGTTGACGGGGGCTGCCCTGTGAAGTGTAGGATGTTTAGCAACATTCCTGGCCTCTACCCTGTAGATTCCAGTAACACCCCTCCAGCTGTGACAATCAAATTTCCAGACATTGCCCAATGTCTCCTTGGGGCAAAACTGCCACAGTTTAAGAATCATTGTTCTAAAGGAAAGTTCTAAGTTCCCCAAAAGCATCAGGTTCCCCAAAAGAAACTTAACAGGAAGGAGTACCTTCTTTGCAGTAGTGGACCATTTGGGGTTAAGGAGAGGGGGCTAGGAGGCTGTTCTGTGACGACCCCTCCCTGATTGCCTTCCCCTGTACAAGAGCTGCCAGGAATGGGAACTTCATAGTCCTGGCCTATGAAGAGGGGGTGCTTTCTTTGCAGACAGGGAAACCCATCGTTCCATGGCTAGACTCATTTCTTCTTATGATGTGGCAGGAATACTTACAATATGCTTTTGTACATGTTAGTAACTTACTTCTATCCCTTGAATTTTCAGTGACACAAGAAGAGATACAGTTTAAACCAGAATCCCTCTGTAAGAAGCTATTCTCAGATCATAAAGGACTAGAGGAATTAATGAAGATGCAGATATATCCTTGTTCTCAGGGGATTGTGATATTTTCTAGAAGCTGGGCTAGTGATGTTGGCTTAAGGAAAGAGCAGAATGTCCTGTGCGATGCTCTCCTAATAGCAGTTAACAGCCCCCTGGTACTCTACACAATCTTCATAGACCCCACCTGGATGGGAGGGCTTGCATATGCCCGAAGCACTGCTCATCAGTTAAAGCAGAAACTGGGAACTGTTGGTGGTTACACAGGGAAAGTGTGTGTCCTTCCGCGGCTGATACACCTGCCCAGCAGGCAGTGTAGACCCGGTGAAATCCCTGTGCACTACCCCCAATCCTACAGGCTTGCCAATGAGGATGAAATGGAAGACTTGTTGCAGGCCCTTATCGTGGTCTTACTGGGCTCTAGGTCTCTTCTGAGTGACCAACTGGGCTTTGAATTTTTCAACTTGCTCATAGCGGAGCAGTGTGAGTTGCTTTCAGAGAGCCTTCAGGAGACGCGAGAATTGTTCATTCACTGCCTTCCAGGAACCAGGAAGACAGCCCTAGCCATAAAGATCATGGAGAAAATTAAGGACTTGTTCCACTGCAAACCAAAAGAGATCCTCTATGTTTGTGAAAGCGACTCGTTAAAGGATTACGTGGTGTAAGAGTTGCACTAACTAAACACAATAACTGTATTTAGTCGGTCTTTTCAACAGTATCACAAAAGTAATTTGTTTTTAGTTTAAGATTTTGCAATGCCTGGGCCGGCTGGTGGCGCAAGTGGTTAAGTGCGTGTGCTCCCCTGCAGCAGCCCGGGGTTCGCCAGTTCGGATCCCGGGTGTGCACCAACACACCGCTTGGCAAGCCATGCTGTGGCGGCGTCCCATGTAAAGTGGAGGAAGATGGGCACAGATGTTAGCCCAGGGCCAGTCTTCCTCAGCAAAAAAAGAGGAGGATTGGCAGATGTTAGCACAGGGCTGATCTTCCTCACAAAAAAAAAAAAAAAAGATTTTGCAATGCCTGAGCTGCATAAGTGCAAGAGACGAGACTATATACACATTTCCAAGTGATCAGGTAGTTGAGCTACAAGTGGGTACTTTGCAATGTTCAGGCTTAAACATCTCATTATAAATTAGACAAGTATGCATAACTTTAAATTTATATAACTAGAAACATTTATTTTTACAATCTGTGGCCTTAAATTTAAGAAAAGTAGAAATGAACCTATCTTGCTTAATATATACTATTTGCTTCATACTTAATGCTTTGAAGTCATAAGGTATTTCAGTTAATTAGACATTATACCTAATAGGAACTTGAATTTAAATATTATTTGATTTTGTTTATAAAATATTTTCATTTGTTTGATGTGTTCTGAATCAATACTTTTAAAAAACATGCAAATTTGCTTCTGATTTAAATCTTTAGCTTTCAATTTAGTAAAAGAAATTGGTTGTTATACAATCCAGCAAATGGGGGCAAACTCATTTTAATTTTTGGTTTGGTTTGCTTATTTATTCAACAAGACTTTTTAGGCATCATTTATATCCTAGGTACTCTGTACATTTAGTGTTAGTGGGGAAAAATATATTGAGGACCTTACCATAAAGCCCAATAAGGGACACAAAGAAAAAAAATAAGGAATGTGAGTATTGTGTAATTAGTATGATAATAAAGATATGCTTATCTTAACTTAGGCTGGAGGTTGGTCAACAAATACTCCCCAGTGAAGAAGATCCTTGGGCACACTCTTAAGAAGTCAGTAGGAGAAGTGAATAAAATGAAAGCATTTTAGGCAAAGGGCACATTAAGTGCAAAGGCACAGAGACACTAGAGAACCAGAAAGGTAGGTCTGACGGGAGCAGTGAGGGAGTGTGGGTATGTGGCAGGTGATGAAGTTGGAAAGGAGGCAGAGCCAGATTATGAAGGATCTTGTAAACTGTGCTAAGGGCTGTGTTCTTTGTTATGCTTTATAGGTTAAGTTTAAAAATATCCCAAGTCAAAAGGCAAATTCAATTGAACAAATATCTATTGAACCTCTAATGTGAGGGGAATACAGAGATGGCTCGGAACCAGTGCTTTTCTTCAAGAAGTCTACATCGTCCTAACTGGAAGAGAAGAACGTGAATAGTTATGCAAGGCTCAAGGAGTAAAGCTGCAGGGACTGCATGTGTAAAATCAGGAAATCTCTACGGATGAGTAATATTACTTGGATCCAAATTAGAGGAGGCAAGAAACCACCAAGTTTGTTAAAAAAAAACAACAAAAAATATATATGCTAAAACATACTATATAGGAAAATTGAGCTAAGTAAGCAGGGCAGAAGCTCCAGAGAGTCATAGCCCTGTAGATTTGTTACCCTACTTGACGTACAGAATTCAGCAACTTCTTGATGTTTTTCTTACCAAAACCTAAAGAGCCTTCTGATTTTGTACTACCAGTAAATGGGGAAATAAGATTTGCTTTGGAGGAATTTGTATCAGCCCATACCTCTTTTGCATATCAAAATTATGATATGGGGCCGTCCCCATGTCTTAGCGGTTAAGTACACGCGCTCCGCTATTGGCAGCCTGGGGTTCAGATCCCGGGTGCGCACCGACGCACCGCTTCTCCGGCCATGCTGAGGCCGTGTCCCAAATACAGCAACTAGAAGGATGTGCAGCTATGACATACAACTATCAACTGGGGCTTTGGGGGAGAACAGGAGGAGAATTGGCAATAGATATTAGCTCAGAGCCAGTCTTCCTCAGCAAAAAGAGGAGGATTAGCATGGATGTTAGCTCAGGGCTGATCTTCCTAACAACAACAACAAAAAATTATGATATGCCTCTAAGTGACGGTTCTCCAGCTCTAAAAAGGATGGAAAATACAGAAATGGTAGTAACAAGTGTAAATTACTTTTGAGATTTCCTTTAGATGTAAGGAGCTTGCCAAGCAGCAGAAATGGACTACTAATAGAAGTAATAAAATCTCCTGCCTGGGTTCATTTTAAAAGCTTCATACGCAATTTAACTAGATAACCCCAAAGAGTAGAGTTTGCAGTTGTGTATTGTGTCTGTTAAGTAACTTGTAAGTAGAGCAGTTTTGTAGTATCCAGGACGCTATTGAATCACTGAATCAGCCTGCAGATGAGAACTAGCCTCTGATTCCAATCCAGAGAGCCATGAATGCATGGTGTTCCCTCTGTTTTTATGCCTGAAACCCTATTCTCTCTTTTACCCTTACAGCCAACAAACCACCTGCCAAGCTGTGACCCAGAAAACCTTCATGCAAGGGGAGTTCCTAAAGATTAAACACATAGTGATGGATGAGACTGAGAATTTCTGCAGTAAATACGGAGACTGGTACATGAAGGCTAGGAGCATCACCCATCCAAAGGTGAAGGGGGCTGGAAGTGAGAATCTTCACCATGGGATTCTCTGGCTTTTTCTGGACCCTTTCCAAGTCCATCATGCAGATATCAATGGCCTTCCCCCTCCATCTGCTCAGTTTCCTCGAAAAACAGTCTCCAGCGGGATCCACTGTGCTCTGGAAATAGCAATGGTCATGAAAGAAGAAATGAAGAGGATCCAAGAAAATCCTCCTTCCAACATGTCTCCAGAGACACTGGCATTGTTCAGGGAAGCTGCCTTCAAGGAAGCAATGTGTGCTCAGGCTTTGCCTGGGGTGTGTGAGACAAAGACTAACCTGACAACAGAACAGATGGTGAAATACGTGGCAGAAAGATGTCATAGCCTCTTCCAGTGTGGCTACCTGCCCAAAGATATAGCAATTCTGTGCAGGAGAGGGGAGGACAGAGGACGCTATGAGCTTGCACTGCTAAAAGCCATGGAATTAATTGAGACCGGTGGAGCAACAGAAGTTGTGTTCAGCCAGGCCGCTGATGTTTTGGGCAGCCACATCGTTTTAGACAGTATTCAGCAGTTTTCAGGGCTGAAGAGGAGTATTGTGTTTGGTCTTAGTCCAGAGTGTGCCCTGTTAGAGGAATTTCATAAGCTCTGCTTTGCCTCAAGAGCTATTAAACACCTCTACCTGCTTTATGAAAAGAGAGCCGACTTCTGAAAATTATTTCAAACAGTATGGGAAGGAAGAAAGAGCCGAGTCCCCTCTCCCTGGCAGGTGGCAGCTACTCCTTTTCACATATTACGAGCAAGGAAATGAAGGCACAGTCAGCGTGGTGTGGCGCCACAGAAACGCCTCTGGGTCTAACCCTTCTAGTCCATTTGCAGTGTCACTGCCCTTTCCCACTCCCCGTCACCTCCTCCCTGTACAACTACAACAGACTTATCATTGGTCCCCTCCCTCCAGTTTTCCTAGTCCGATCCAACTTTCATCCTGTCAACAGGGGAGGTTCTCCTCAAACAGAGAACTGATTTTGTGACATCCCCTGCTCATGTGTCTTCAGTGAGTCCCTGCTGTCTTCAAACCAAACCAATTTTCAAGGCTTTCCATGATACACCCTGACTTACCCTCCTAATGCATCCTTTATTGTACCTCCATCTCCCAGTGTTTCTAATGCACCCCAGCCTGGCTTGCCTATACTAGGGGTGGGGATAGGATGCCCTCCAGGCTACTTACTTTGACTGGGTGTCTCAAGGGTAGCACCTTGGTTGGCACCTCATACTGGCTATTGGTCTCAAGCTTTATAGGCTCAGCACTTGAATTCTTCTTTGCATCAAGACTGGATCAGTGTCTTAGGGATGGTTTTATGCTAATCAAGCTCACAAAAGACCAATGCATAAATGAAAATGCCACTCTGTCAATATGCAGTGAGGGTTGTAGTAATAAGTGGGCCAGATGCTTTTGCTAATCAGTACATTCAATAGTAACATAGGAAGCCAAATTACACAAGCATAGCTTTGCAGCATTCGAGCTGGTAATCTGATTTAAATGTACGAAGACATCAGGCTATGTTAGACTATTGCAGTCATCTCTAAAGTAGGGATATTTCCACCTACAAAATAAAGCAAATTTAGAATGCTAAGAGTGACTAGTTGTTCCATATTATTTTTCTCAGATGAAAATTTTTTTCTCTCCTAGTTTCTGAAGTTACCAGGTTGGCCACCAACCTTCCCCTCACTCCTCCCAACATGTACATACTTTGCTTACATTCACTCTCTACATGTTAATACATTCATTTAGGCTAGAAACTGCTTACACTCTGTTGCTGGCCTGGGAAGTCGTCTGTCTGTAAGGTGCCTTTTCACATCCCTAGTCTCTTCCATTATGATTTGGTGTTAATTTGAGAATCCAGCTCTGAGAGTTTATGCGGAGCCTGGATGGCAACTCTACCACCTGCGCCACCCGGACACATTCCCGGCTCCTGGCTGCACCTGTGCCATTTTCTCAGGCTTCAAACCGTTTTCTGCCCCCTCTACCTGTTGAAATTCTTACTCGTGAATCAAGTCCTTGTTCAAATGCCCACCTCCTCAATTAAACTTTCACCATCTCCCTAAGTTAAACTTGGTCTCTCCTTTTGCAGCCATTCTATGGCTTAACATTGTTTTTTTGATGACAGCACCAAACTCCTTCTAAACTGTGCCAGAGAAGTAGTTGTTGGCATAGCAGAATCTCTGTAATACCTTCCTATCGTGTCTTCTTTCCAATGTATGCGACATAGAAATAAAATCCAAGTTCCCTTCTCTAGTCAGCTCCCCAGATAGCTAAGCCAATCCTGAGCTCTTCAATGCAAGCTTACTTTTATGTCTGCAAAGATTTTTAAATTGCTTTGGAAATATTCTCATTTCCAGACTGTTTTGAACTTCTAGAAAGGTTTAGAACAACTTTATCGATGTTAGGGAGGCATGAAGCCAGGAGAAAGTGTGGAAATATTCTTTCAGCTGTAATTTCAGATAAAGCCCATTAGCTTTGCAAGAGGTGGGAGAGCGGGCAGGGCTTGGAAAAGAGCTCTTAGCTGCCTTCTGAACTGCTCAGGCCAGTCTGAACCCGGCGGCCAGCTGTCTTGGCCATGGATTGAACAGAGGAGCCTTTCCCCTGCCTCCTGCTACCCCAGTTACTTGACGTTTCCTCCTTTTTACCTTTCTTTGGGGGCTTTAGGTACTAAGGTACTTCTAGGTGGCAGAAAATAGAGTTCAGCAGTTAATTAATTTTTGATGAAGCGAAAAATACCAGTGTGTCAACATCTGGATAATGGGAGATATGTGAATTCTCTAAAAATAATTTAATGAGTCAAAAGTGGAGGAAGATTAGGGAAATGAAGAGCACAGGGAACTGCTGTGTTTTAGTCACAATCCTCAGTACCATTTGATTTTTTAAACTATAGGAATATTTCATATAATTTTTGATAAAGTAATTGATTTTAAAAAGAATGAATTGTTTTAAATATTGAATCTGAGAGTCTTTGTCAGTTCTTAGTCTACTCAAACAGCTCAGGCAGGCTTACTGTGGAAGGCCTAACCCAGTGGTTCTCAACCCTGGCTGCTCATCATAATCATCTGGGGAGCTTTAAAATGTGCCAGTGATCACCAGACACCAGACCAATTAAGTCAGCATCTCTGGACACAGGCTTGGGCATTGGTTTTAATAAATGTTGTCCAGATGATTCTAATATGCCACCAGGGTTGAGAACCATTGAACCCTTCTCCGAGTCTGTTCTTTCTGTCCTCAAATAGATGCGTACTCATTTCTCTTGCCATTATACTGTGAGATCCTTGAGAGTACGGATGGTCACTTACACAACTTTCTTCCCCCAAAAGCAACTAGTGCCGTGCCTCAAACATGGCAGGTGCTCAGTAATTAGTTGTTGGAAGGACTTGCCGCTTTGAGAAAATCAGAATCTACTAGGGACAATGCTTCTAGTCAATAAAAGGAACATCTAATTTTGGAGACTTCAAAGAGGTCAGTATGGAGAATAATCAACACTGCAATAACGAAGAATAAGAGAATAAAGGAATTTAATCTGTTTTCAGGCAACGGCTAAGTTACAGTTCCGTGTTGAAGCAAGTTCATTAGATTTGAGTCTGAGATTAGGAACCAGTGGGAATTAAGAATAATTGACTAACTTGGTTGTACTTCAAATTCTAAGTATTTTCTACAGAGCTTTAATATGATGGATAAAACAATTAGTTTGATGAAATAACTTTCCTGTTGTGAGAAGCTTCTAAAACTTACTTTTAAAAAGAAGGTGATATAATTCTGTTGTGTAAGTTTCAGAAATGGAGAAAGGCAAAATAAAAAGCTTTTATCATCTTATCCAAGCATTTTTTTCATTTTTGCTTATTTCCATCTTTTTTTTTTTGTGAGGAGGACCAGCCCTGAGCTAACATCTGATGCCAATCCTCCCCTTTTTTCCTTGAGGAAGATGGGCCCTGAGCTAACAACCGTGGCCATCTTCCTCTACTTTATATGGGACGCCGCCACAGCATGGCTTAACAAGCGATGCGTCGGTGCGCGCCCCGGGGTTCTGAACCTGCGAACCCCGGGCTGCCGCAGCGGAGCGCGCACACTTAACCTCTTGCGCCACCAGGCGGGCCCCTCCATCTTTGTTGATACACAAAAATATTTTTACATAGTTATGACCAAGTTGTGCAATCAACTTTATATCCTGTGTGTGTTCTGTCCATTTAACCTTTTTGTGAGGCATTGTTGTAGACTGTATTATTGTTCCCAATACTTTATAATCCCTATACCTATACCCTTTGTAGTTCTCAACATTAGAACTGGAGTATATTTTCCTACCTGCTTCAAGTTGGCTTGGCCAGGCGACTTTGTTTGGCTAATGAAATGTTAGTTGTTGTGATGTGCACAGAGGCTTTACACACTTCAGCATCAGGTGTGCTCTCTTGGGCTTCTGCTACTGCCATGCGAAGACTATGCCTTGGGCATCCCACTGGCCACTGAGGAATGAGAGCTGTGAAGCAGACTAAAGCACAACTCATGGCCTGAAGCCAAGTTCAACGGATCTCAACTAGATTAGACAAAACCCAGGTGGCCGGAAAATGCATAAGTGAGAAATAAATGCTTATCATTGTATGACTGAGATTTCAAGGTTGGTTTGCAGCAGTAGCTGACTAATGCAGGCATTTCCCCATGTAGCAGCATAGTCTTCAAAATTATTATTTTTAATAGTTGCACAATATCCCAGCTAGATTATACAAAATTTCAATAATCAGCCCCCTATTAATTTGGGTCCCTAGAAATTTTATGCTATTAAAATTAAGCCAGGTACATACTCAGGCACACAACTTTTTCTTTCTTTGGTATATTTATAAATCCCCAGAGATGAGATTACTGGATCAAAAGAGCGGCCTAGATAAAAGATTCACTTTATTCACATCAGTTCTGATGAGAAACACGTAGAAAAACCCCAATCACTGTACTTGACAACATACAGATTTGTTGCCTTAAATAAGAGAACAAAAGGCTGATATCAGGTTCTGATGACAAAAGAGGCGTGGGTATCTCAGAAACAGGTGGCTCAGAACATGCTGTCTCTGCATGAAGAGTAAACCCAAGGCTCATCACCCTAACCCAGACCCTCAGAGGAAGAACTTAGCTTGGAGAATTACAGATGGAAACACGAATTTTGTAACCTTAACATTAACTTGAAACTGATGTAGGGTACTATCCCAGAGGAAAGATAAGACAGGATGCCTCTGGTCATCAACAGGACTTTTTAAAATAGAAACTCTGGCACGGAGAAACCCACGTAAGAGAAGAGGAGCAAGTACAGAGGTGAACTAGATTTCCTATGAAGCTGAGCTGCCCCCGTTTCCCCAAGGTTTTGGGGAGGCTGAACATACAATTATTTTCAAGAAGCTTCAATTTAAAATAAGTACAAAATTTATAATAACCGTATGTTACTATTTATTGAGATGTTACTACAACCAGCTACTATTTGCTAATGCTTTGTGTACATTCTCACAACACTACGAGGTATATACACATTATCTCCATTTTATAGATGCTAAAACTGAGGCACAGAGAATTTAACTTTCTCAAAAGCACGTGTCTAGTAAGTGTCCAAGCTGGGTAAATACAACATTTCAATAGAGTCCTTGATATGGTAACCTTAGCTCTGAGAATGTATAAATACTCTGAAAATAGCCTCCAGAGGCAAGAATACTCCTGTTTGCTATCAGGATCCTCTGTCAAGCTCTCATCTCTAGAAAGCATTGGCCTCCATTGTAAAAGAAAACAGCTGACTAGTCTATAATGTGTCCTATACTTAACATCTCTCAGTTCTCCCAGAGCCTCCTGATCATTCTTGAAAAATCTGAACTTCTTCTTTTGCAAAGCTCAGGATCAGACTCAGGTCATATTCCTGAGCGGTCCAAGGTGACTCCTAACGTGAGCTGCCAGATCCCCTCAGAGGGAATCCTGGCATCTTGGCTCCTCCCACTGCAACCTTGGTGGCGTTTCCTGGTGACTTAGAATGTAAAGTCCCTACCTTCCTCCTTCCTTTAAAATCCCATATATACATGATCTCAGAGTAGATCTTACTGGTTATCAAACGAAACGGGCATTTAGAAAGTTCCAGGGACAGTGTTTTCCCTCCGAATCTACCTCACCCATAAGGGGAAGAAGGAGCCTTAAGCTGCCTCATTCAATATCTTCAGACACGACAGAGGCGACACGATTTTGAAATAAATGGGATCAGTTTTCAATTTGTTCCTTCCTCCCTTCTCAGCCTAAAATGGAAGTGAAGAATGAGGAATGAGGACACAGCCACTACGTACTTTCTCTTCTATTGTTTGCTGCTTCAGAATGATCTCCGGCCACTTGCATTTCAAGTTCACCTTCACCGCTGCTTCAATCAGGGAGGGCTGTCTTCTTCGCCCAATTACAGAGTCACGATAGAGCCGGGGGCAGTGCATTGCCCTCTCCCCCATCTTGGCTTCCAAGACAGCCAGATATGACAAATAAACCCCAACAGTCAATGGCTAATATCCAAATAAGTCTAAAGCTCCCTTCTGGTATCCTCTGATATACAGCAAGTGCTTACTATGTCAGACACTCTGCAAATGCTTTATATACATTGTATCTTTTATGCTCCCAGCAACCTTTGAATTATGTATAGCAGCCCCATGTAAGGTAGGATAAGGTGGTGTTAACAGCATGAGTCCAGAAGCTGTGGTATATATACACAATGGAATACTACTCAGCCATAAGAAACGACGAAATCCAGCCATTTGTGACAACGTGGATGGACATTGAGGGTATAATGCAAAGTGAAATAAGTCAGAGGGAGAAGGCCAAATACCGTATGATTTCCTTCATTAAGTAGTAGATAATAACAACAATAAACAAACACATAGGGACAGAGATTGGATTGGTGGTTACCAGAGGGGAAGGGGGGAGGGAGGAGGGTGAAAGGGATAATTCGGTACATGTGTGTGGTGATGGGTTGTAATTAGTATTTTGGTGGTGAACATGATGTAATCTATGCAGAAATAGAAGTACAATGATGTACACCTGAAATTTTTGCAATGTTATAAACCAATGTTACTGCAATAAACAAAAAATTAAAAAAAACAAAAACAAAAAAAAAAAACAGCATGAGTCCTAGGGTCAGGCTGACCCTGGCTTTGAATCCCAACTCTATTCTTTTTTTTTTTGTGTGTGTGAGGAAGAGCAGCCTGAGCTAACATCTGATGCCAATTCTCCCTCCCTCCTTTTTTTTTCTGGCTGAGGAAGATTGGCCCTGGGCTAACATCCATGCCCATCTTCCTCTACTTTATATGGGACACCGCCAGAGCATGGCTTGACCAGCGGTGTGTCGGTGTGCCCCCAGGACCGAACCTACAAACCCCAGGCCGCTGAAGCGGAGCGCACCCACTTAACCGCTGCGCCACGGGGCTGGCCCCCCAACTTTATTCTTAATTGGCTGGATGACTTCAGGAAATTACTTTCCCCCTTTAAGGCTCAGCTTTCTCATCTGTAAAATATTGATAAAATTCATACCTATGCCTTAAGAAAAAGATGAAGATTCAAATAAATAATACATTTAAATAAAGCCTGGCATGTGGACAGCTCTCAGTAAATTTTGGCCCTGATTAGCTTTAATTTACAGTTGAAGCTGTGGCTTAAAGGTAAATCTCTTGCCTATGATCACAGAACTAGTAAATTCTGAACCCTATGTCTGCCTGACTCCAAAGTTCATTTTAGCCTCTAACTCTTCCGCCTTCCTGTTCATCAAAGTTAAAGGCATGAGTCTCCATGTTGACAGTAATTGATTTGATTTGATATTGAGACTAGGATTGGGTATACTGAGAATATTTATGATATTAAGCAACATGGTTATTCTTAGCTTCCAAAATTTTTCTACAAAATCAATATGATAACTAAAAGGACTTACATAACAGAAATGTTTAGACGACAGTATTTTCTACACTAAGAAACTTAAAAAATACGCCTTCCATTACTAGGTCTATATAATGACAATACAGAAAGATTAGAAACTAGAGAACAACAAAAGAAAACTCATCCCCATTCTTACCACCGTATTGCATGGTTGTTTTCATTTTTGCTTATTTATTTCCAGTGTCAGTCCATCGGCAGATGTATTTCAGCAGAGTTGTAATCCTAGTGGACATTCCATTTTGTATCCTGTTTGCGTTGATTGTTCTGGAGGCCCCTTCCCACCCTGCAGTCTCCCACAGGCTACGTGAGACATTTTCCACACTGCAGCCTAGGGACGGACGACTCTCGGCGGAGCAGAGCTTCTCCTGTTCCAGTTGTTTTCTTGGCCCAGCTCACCTGAACTTACACCTGCAGAGAGGAAGAGGGTGATGCAAGCAAAAGATGCAAAGGCCCTTCACCAATCTTCATAAAATATGGGGGTAGGGGGAGAGTGCCGACAGTTAAGAGAAGTCAGCAGCAAAGTAACACAGTTGGGACGGAAGCCTTCTTCTCTCATTTCCCCACGGGTCACTGTGAGAAGCTGGCGTTGGTGGTCGTGCCCTCCCTGAAGAGTGGCAATTGCCAGACACACAACTCAGGAGGTCTGTAAAACAAACCTCTGCTTGTCCAAAGGTACCTAAACCATTTCCCATATTTGCCTGATAAGAATCCCCTGGTGTGACCGTTAAACTTCCAGATCCCTGGCACCCCCCCCCCCCCCGCCCCCAGCTCTAGCGCAAGTGCCTGAGACTCTGTAATTTGGAGATCATTTGGGAAACATTGTATTGAATGCTGAAATGAGTGGGGAACACCTACCCACTACTTAGAGTGCTACCCAGGAATGACCAGAGCTTCCGGCAGACATTGGGGCACCCGTGTACTGGTGTGAGTTTCAGAATCAGATGTGACAAAGTTCAAGCACAGAATCAAGCACCCAAAAGTGATTTGGGCAGGTTAACAGATCTTTCATCTGTAAAATGAAAGTAACAACATTATATCCCTCAGATGGTTGCTGTCAAGATTCAATGCTTTGTTTTATGCGCCTGGCACAAACTGAGGTGTCAAACCTGGCTGTTCCGGAACCTGGCTGACCACAGAATCACCTGGAGATCTTAAAATAGATTTATTGTTTGATTCCTCATGTCTGGAGAGGAGCCCTAGAATCTGCATTTTTTTTTTTTTTTTGGTGAGGAAGATCAGCCCTGTGCTAACATCTGCCAATCCTCCTCTTTTTTTTTGCTGAGGAAGACTGGCCCTGGGCTAACATCCGTGGCCATCTTCCTCCACTTTATATGGGACTCGGCCACAGCATGGCTTGCCAAGCGGTGCATCTGGGCACGGCCAGGATCCAAACCAGCGTACCCAGGCTGCTGCAGTGGAGCTCGCACACTTAACTGCTTGCCCCACCAGGCCCGCCCTAGAATCTGCATTTTTTACAAAGTGTGCTGAAATTTCTGATGAGCAGCCAAGATTAGGAGCTAATTATCTGGTTGTAGTGTAAAACCTGACAGTTGTTTTTTTGTTTTGTTTTCTTTTTTGTAATGCAAGAGCCTGACTTAAGCTTTGATTGCGGAGGCGTCCACTTCAAAGATGGAGATCTGGAGTAAACACATTGCTACAGCTAGATAGAGAGCCAGGCCACCTCCCCTCGACTGAGGCTCTTTTGTTTTAGAGATCTTGGTTGATTTCCATAACTACCAGGCCACTGTTTTTTGTTTTTTTTCTTCCCGCGCTTTGAATTCCTGCTGTTACGTTTTAAATTCGCCAATAAAGAGTGAGCCCGCGAAACCCTAGGCCCCACCCTCTCCAATAAAAGCAGAACCCCAGGCCAGTATGCTCTTTCGCTCTCTCTCTCTCTGTTCGACACCTCGCTGTGTGGCCCCCGGTGTGCTGTGTAATTTCCAGGTCCTGTAAGTAATAAACCTTTATTTTTTTCAATGTTCCCTGACGGTTATCGCTGAAGGGCATCTTGCAGTCATAATGAGAACCACAAGAGCCGGTCCAGCTACCACATTGGTTACTGATAGGCTGAGACCGGCACAAAACACTGGTTCATGACATCTCAAGCTCAGTTCCCTCCAGTCTACAACACCTTTTCTCATAGTTAAAAATGATTGCTAAATCCATACTGTAATAATTCTTGCACTCTATAAGGATGGACACCCAAAAGAAACCAAACAAGAGCTCAAGGGAACTGTGACTTGTGTGGGCTGTGGAGGGAAGCAGCAGATCAAAGTGGTAAGTAGAAGAAACTTAATCAGAACAGTAGCAACGGCATTAGCAGCCAAATCAATAACAGGAAATCCAGCAGAAATTTCAACTGGGCCTCAACTACCACCATGGGGATTGTAGAGGCTACTAGAAAAATTAAATGACAAACTCAACAAGATGCACTGCTTAATTCCCTGTCTGGCTCTAGCACTGTTTTTTTTCCCTTGCTGCATTAAATATTTCTTGAGTCACTCAGGCTTATTGTACAAAATAACAATTCCTCCTGCCCCTTCTTCTTCCCAGGTGGTAATCTGTAATAATAGTTTGGTGTGTATGTAAACAGGCTTTCCTGTAGCATTGTTCTCCAAGAACTTTAAAGCTCTCTTTGTGATAAACAGTTCTTTTAGGGTCAGGCCAGAACTAACTAGCCTTTCACTTACTTACTAAAATAGTGAATTTCTATTGGTAGATGGGAAACAGCTTTTTTTCCCCCCTTGAAGCCAGAAAGGCAGGCATTAAGAAGTGAGAGCATTCTAATTTCGTTTTCTGGGAAATTGAAACCTAAAAGACAGGAGCACATCTAGCTTAGTTTTCCGAGACATCAAAACTTAAAAAAAAAAGGCAGGGGGCCAGCCAGGTGGTGTGTGGTTACGTTTGCACGCTCCGCTTCAGTGGTCCCGGGTTCATTGGTTTGGATCCCAGGCAGGGACCCACACACCGCTTGTCCCGCCATGCTGTGGCAGGCGTCCCACATATAAAGTAGAGGCAGTTGGGCGTAGATATTAGCTCAGGGCCAATCTTCCTCACCAAAAAAAAAGGGACGTTCTAATTTCTTTTTTCAGAGGAATCAAAACTTGGCATTCCTCCTGGGCTTGCTTTTGTCCAGGGGGCTCAGAATTAAAAGCCATTTCTTCTCTCTGAAGGTTACCACAGCCCTCATCAAGCTGCAGACTCCTGAATGTATCAGGACTCCAGGAGTTTTCTCTTTAACGCTCCAACCCTGAGGAACCTTCTCATTCCCAAGACAAGTACAGAATTCCTGGAGAGACCCAAAGCCATTCCTGTTTAACAGACAGGATGGTCTCAAAAAAAGACCACAGAACTCTAAGACAAAAATCCACTCTGTGGCTGCAGACCCTTCCAGATATATGCACTTTAGGCAAGAGAAGCTGAGGTGGACATGTTAGGGCCGCTCTGTTCTTAAATAGGAGAAACAGACAGCAAGGAGAACTGGCCCTTAGAGGGGACTCACCTTCTAGCTGAGGCCAAGGGTCCACGATGCAGGATTCCAGCCCAGACAACCCGGCAGAGGTCTGAGACAGACAGTGGTGGTGAGGGTTATAGGGTGGACTGATCAAAGATCTGTGGAACACACTTTCAGCCAGGCAGGGAGGAGCTAAAGCCTTGGCGGGAGGGGATGACAGTTAGGATTGTCAGTTACCCAGTTGGTTGGTCTCTATGAAAAGGGTTTTCTTGCTTTTCATAATGTATACACTTTCATTTTCAGGAGAAACTTAAGATATATTGACTGAGAAGCTCTGACCTAGTTAGATTTTCCAGGTTATTTTTTGCAACTGTGTCAAAAGTACATTTGGTTATTTTGTTTACCAACATTAATTAAAAGCACTGGAAAGTGAACTTGCCCAACTTTCATAGTTGCTTCAAATCCTTTTGGAGATGGGGCACAATCAGCAGGTGGATAGCTGAGAAATATTTGCCACTCTATAATAGGAAAAGAATCATCTGTAAGAACAGATATTTATTTTACCAGATACAGGCAACACCTACATATATTCTGGATATTTTCGCTAGACATCAGTGGGCATACTCATTTTTACATGAGTATGTTTTTATTACATCAGCGATAAATGTAAGATGATTTTTTAGACCCAAATTAAGTGAACTATTTCAGTATGTGTGTGAACAACAAACCATTGGAGACCGTGATTACCCCCAGGCCCCCCACTGAAGTGGGGGAAAGAAAATAAATCAGAGAAGGTCATCTAATCCTGATTCTAATCCTGAGCAGGTCATAACTTCTCTGGCTTGAGTTTTCTGCGAAAAACAAAATAGCCTAATGCTTGGGGACAGTCAGAGCCAGGTCTGAGGACGTGGGTCTCCTCGGTCCAGCGTCTGTGGTTAGTTTCTTCCTGGACTGTCATTTTCGGTTAGTTTCTTCCTGGAGTGCCGGGGACTCATAACCCGACTTCCCTATTCCATTCTTCCCCTTGGGCCCACAAGCAAAGGCTCTGCTCCTCTCACCCCCCCCCCCCCCGCCACCCCTGACATCACCATTACCAAACCAGCACACACTCTCTCACACAAACACACACGCTCTGGCGCCTGCACCCCCAACCACTCCTCTGGCCCCGCTGCTGGGGTGCGGCTGCGCTAGGACCCTGTCCTGCAGGAGCCTCTGGCCAGCAGCTGCGCCAGAGCGTCGCTGTCCTCGGACGCCGCAATGGAAGCCGCTCAGTTTGCGGTGGGAGGGCGCGCCCGGAGCTGTGGGGGAGCCTGGGGAGCTGCTGGAGGAGCTGAAGAGGAGGAGGTGCAGGGCACAGGGCGGGCGGGAGTGCACCTGCGTGAGGGGTGAGGGAGGCGGAGGGGAGAGATGTGTGTGGTATGTGTGTGTTTTTTAAAATTATCTTGTTGAGGTCACACTGGCTTATAACATTGTGTAAATTTCAGGTGCACGTTATTATATTTAAGCTTCTGTGTAGACTGCATCGTGTTCACCACCAAAAGTCTAGTTGCTGTCCATCACCATACACGGGAGCCCCTTTACCGCTTTTGCCCTCTCCCTATCTCCTTCCCCTTTGGTAACTACCAATCTATTCTCCTTATCTGTGTGTTTGTTTATCTTCCACATATGAGTGAAATTGTACAGTATTTGTCTTTCTCTGTCTGACTTGTTTTCCTAGCATAATACCCTCAAGATATGTGTGTTTTGCGATTGATGTTACCTCAAGGCTTTCTCAAATTAAAATACATTCCTGTTACTATTCTTAAATAATGTTTCTCTAGAATAGTTTGTAAATATTATCAAATTTTTGTACTTATTGAGATAGTTTTGACTTTCTGTTAGTTGTTCATGTGATATTGTATATTAATGTTTTTTCTTGTTTTCTGCAATTATGTATTCTGGGATGAATCCAGTTTGGGTTATAATATCCAGTGTGTGTAATAATAGCAATCATAATAAACAAGCAAGAGGCAAAACACAAATAAAATTCTTAATCTGGTTAATTAATCAAATAAATTGCTTTTTAATTTTCCAAGTTTCTTCTGCCTTTACATTTATTATTCCTGTTATTTTGTGTTCCTTTGTGATCTAGTTCTTTTTCTAAATTCTTTAAATTTTGATGCAAATCATTTTGTTTTATCTTTCTCTCCTACTAATTTAGGCATTTAGGGCTATGGATTCTTCTCCACATACTGTTTAAGCCGTATCATGGTAATTTGATGTAACCTAAACCATAAATCTCCAGCAGGTGGATTCTGTGTCTCTCACAGCACTTCGTGTGCCCACAATGAACGCTCATTGAATGTTTTGTGCACTAAAAAAATCAAAGACTGAAATGTTTGGATGGCTATATAATTAAGCAAAAGAGAGAAATGACTACAGCTGGCAGCACAATCCTGAGTCTTTAGAGCCCTCTTCTCACCATGCTACTGTTGAATTTTATTGATTTGCACAAACACTCCCAAATACAAGTTCTTTGACATCATAAAGACTTAGAGTCCGTTGATCCTTCTTTTTCCCCATTTATCAAATCTACCCCCTGTCCTGGCCATCTTCATTTCCCACCCTAACCACCTAAGAATGCATAGTCCAAAAGTTCAACCACTTTCTTACTAATGATCTAAATTCATATGCCCTAATCTATTTTTAAATTTTTTGGAGGTAAAGGTTTTGTTTTTTATGTTTTGAATAATTTCAAACTTATAGAAAAATATAGAGAATAATATAGTGAACACAAATATGTCCACCACCCAAATTTAATAGATGAAGTCAGTTTAAAAACTTCTTATTGTGGAAACTTTTCGAATATGCACAAAAGTGGAGAAAAAGGATAGGATAGTGAATCCCCATTTATCAATCACCCACCTTCAATAATCATTGATCTTTTGCCAATAAGTGGTACTGCTAACTACCCAGTTGCCAAAAATCCAGGTACTAAATTTTAATCCTTTCAATCCTGATTTCTGTCTGGTCAATACAGGGCTGTGTTAATTTTATTTCCTCAATATCTTCCAGATATACTCAATTCTCTTCATCTCCACTGCAGTACTGTGCCCCAGGCCACCATTGTCTCTCACTTAGATTACTGCAAAACCCTCCTTACTGGTTTGCTCCTCCTTAATTAGTTCTCCACCCTGAATTAATACTGTGTCACCTGCTCTTAAAAAAATTATCATACAATAGAATTAACTTTTTTGTGTGCAGTTCTATGAGTTTTAACACATGAATAGATTCCTATAATTACCACCACAATCAGGATACAGAACAGTTTCATCACCCCCAAAAAACTCCTTTATGTTACCCTTTTGTAGTCATGCCCTCCCCTCCCCATAACTCTTGGCAACCGTGGATCTGTACTTTATCAGTAATGTGTCTTTTTAAAATGTCTATCTGTTCATGTCACTACCTTCCTTAGAATTCTTTGGCTTTCCACTGTAAGTAGTGGCTCTTTTCTAACTCTCTAGTCTAGTCTCCTCTTTCACCACTTCTCTCCTCACCTCCCATTCCCTATCCCTCTTAAGGTCTGGCCAGACTGTACATCTCTCTACCAGTCCAATACACTATTCCCTTTGCTGATTTCAGGCCTTCTCAAGTACTGTTCACTCTGATTGTAATGCAATAACTCCTCTTAACCTCAGATTCCTTCACTTGGCTAATTCAGATCTTAGTTTAAATGTCCTGTCCTCCAGGAAGTCTTCCCTATTCATATCAGGTTGATTGTTGCTGTTTGGTGCTTCCCCTTTCAGAATCCGTATCACACCAATTGCTTTATTCAACCATATTTCTTCCCAGACTATAAGCTTTGAGAGGCAGGGCTATACTCATTCTTCATTTACCACTTAATCTCCAGCCCCTAGTACTTAGCGGGAACTCAATAAATATTTTCTAATAAATGAATGAATGCATTTTTGTGTACTATGCAATCTATTTCTTCATCAACATGAATACATGTTTTAATGGTTTCAGTTGCAGAATGAACATGGAGAAACATAATTCATCTTTGGTGGTAGAATTACTTTACCCAGACTTAGTCATCAATGTAGGAGAAGTGACTCTTGGTGAAGGAAACAGAAATAAGCTGCAGAAAAGTCAGAGAGAGCAAGAGAAGGTGAAAGTTATACAGGCTGCATGTGCTTTATTGAACTCAGGAGGAGGAGTGATTCGGCTGGAAATGGCAAACAAGGATGAGCGTCCCATGGAGATGGGACTGGATTTAGAACAGTCTCTGAGGGCGCTTATTCAATCTTCAGATTTGCAGACTTTCTTCGAGACTAAGCAACAAAGGAGGTGTTTTTACATTTTCGTTAAATCTTGGAGCAGTGACCTTTTCCCTGAAGACAGTTCTGTTAGGCCCCGCATTTGCAGCCTGGAGACTTCATTATACTGCAGATCTGGCACCTCAGTGCTTCTCATGGACTCAAGAGAGGCATTCAGTTTCCTGAAAACCAAGAAAAGAGATGCAAAAATCTTGGGGAAAGAACCTTCTGGTAAAGTTCTCAAGGTTAGACATCAAAACTCCCACAACTCGAATCCTGCTGACCCAATTTTCCAAAAAGACCAGCTTGAATATGGTGAAATCCTGCCTTTTCCTGAGTCTCAATTCATAGAGTTTAAACAGTTCTCTACAAAACACATTCAACAACGTGTAAAAGACATAATTTCAGTGTACATCCCTGCATTTGCAAACACTGGGGGAGGCTATCTTTTTATTGGAGTGGATGATAAGAGTAAGAAAGTTCTGGGATGTGCTAAAGAAAATGTTGACCGTGACTCTTTGACAGAGAAAATTGAAAAAGCAATATACGAGTTACCTTGTGTCCACTTTTGCCAATCCCAATGCCAGATAAATTTCAAAGTCAGAATCTTGGATGTGCTAGCCAGGGGAGAGCTATATGGCTATGTCTGTGTGATCAGAGTGAAGCCATTCTGCTGTGCAGTGTTCTCAGAAGCTCCCAGTTCATGGATGGTGAAGGGTAAGAACGTCTGCAGCCTGACAACTGAGGAATGGGTAGACATGATGATGGACTCAGATCCAGGTAAGAGGCAGAAAACTCCCTCCCTGTCCTTTCCAGCTCTTTGACACCTCCACATTAAACAGATTTTCCTTTGTTTCCCATGACTTTGAACTTCTCACACTCACTGAACTCCGTTTTTTTTTTTAATCTCTTAGCATCTCTTAGAATTTGATGGGTGATTAGGAGCCCAAATCAAGTGTCTTATAATAGGCAATTTTCTACATCAGAAGATGAAAAGAAAATTGTTTGAAATGGTTGCCTTGCAGCGGTGTACTGGAACTGGCTCTTCCTGGCTCCAGAGCCATTTATTAAATTTTCAGGAATTGTGTGAGCCAGTGGTTAAACACAGTCATTGTTAAAAATTAAGTTATATAAACTTACAATTAAAGAAATTATATTAAAAACAAATGTAATAAATACAAACTCACCACTTCCTAATTATTTACTACATTCTATTACTATCTATCCTTATGAGGTTATTTATATCTACTGTATCTGTATGATGGAAATACTATAAAATGGTATGCTACTACTGTGCATTTCTTCCCAACTCTGCATTTAGTGACATCACATTGGTAGCTTGAAATTGTCCATGGTCAGAATATTTACACCACAGAAATAAGATGCATGCACAGGTATGTGTACTAAAAGAATGTGCTACATACCATAAAAGAAATACAAACAAAATGCTATCCAGACAGAGAGTGAAGAATTATATTGAATAGGAAACACGTTCAAACTTCCAAATAATTTCTCTTTAATGGTGGATTTTGGCAACCTTCATATGCAATAAAGACATCTGTCTACACGGGATGAATGGGGCATTATCTTGCCATTATCTCTGAAGTCACACCAGCTAGACAATTATATGATACACCCACTTGTAAGGCCTCTTTCGGTGATGAAGAGATGAACTAACATGTCAGAATAACGTGAGTTTTCTTTCTTTCTTAAGATCTTCAATGGTTGTGCAAAGACTTTGAATCTCAGCTAAGCCTGTCTAGTGGGCCTCCCCTTAGCAGACCAGTGTATGCCAAGAAAGGCCTGGAACATAAGAAGGATCTCCAGCAACTCTTATTTCCAGGTAGTAACTATGGTTTGCCTACTTGACACCAGCCAGTTTCTATGTTAGGATAAGGGGAGATAAACTGTTAAGTTTGTTTTTTAAAATCCTGAAAGTATGCTCTGTAAACCTTTGTGTACGAGGTGATAATGCTACAAGCATATTGGTGATATATAGTTTAAAAATGAACCCTCATTGACCTCATCGGCTGAGGCAATACTACGTATAGAATCCAGGAACATTATTGCCCTTCAAGACCATTTGGTCTTGTACTTCTCAAATCGGACTGATCATCAGTATTTGTGAATATTTTAAAAAGTAAAGATAGCTGTGTCCCCACTCCGGACTTAATAAATTAGAATATCTGGGGATAGCACCTCATAATGCACATTTTTCTCAAGCTACTCACATGATTCTGATGCTAATCCAGTTTGGAAACTTTTTATGTAGTCGAAATAGAGGCACACACTGCACCAGGAGCAAAAAACTGCCCACCCCTGCCAGATTTTCCAGAGGAGTGGTGGTTATGAATATGAAAAAAGAGTAAAGATTTATGTCAGGATGTAACACAAAACAAATAAAATAAAACGAAGATCAATTTTGAACATTTCTGAATATGTTTTGGTTTAGAAGAAACAGTTGTGTAACAGCACAGAATCATGATTCAGCGCCAAGGACAGTGCCTGTTTTCTGTGCTCATCCCTCGCTCCCTGCGTTAGGCTTTACCTAGGAGTCCATTGCTGTCCTCTTTCTAGACTCCTAGAGAGGGAAAACCACTTTCTCAAGTCTATGCAGCAAGTCAGTGGCTTATCTGACACTAGAATTTGATACATAAATGTCCTATATATGTGTAAGTGTCTATCAAGGACCATTAAGTTAATAGATAATGACTGCCCAATTTAAGATTTCATTTTTTTCCTTAACTAATTGAGGTCTTTGCATTCATTTGCATATCAAATTTATATTTCAAAAACTGTCTACAATAAACAGTATTAAATCCTAAGGTAAACATAAACATTGATAGTTATTTTCTGAACTCAGTAAGCTCCATTTTAGTTGAGCTTATTACCTTGGAATAAATTATAACTTAAACAAAATACTGGGCTGTATGCTCAGAACAACAATCTATTATTCTTCTATAAAAAAGCAATTTTCGGGGGCCAGCCCATGGCATAGTGGTTAAGTGCACACTCTCCGCTGCTGACAGCCCGGGTTTGGATTCGGGGCGCGCAAAACGCACCGCTTGTCAGGCCATGCTGTGGCAGCATCACATATAAAGTGGAGGAAGATGGGCACCGATGTTAGCTCAGGGCCAGTCTTCCTCAGCAAAAAGAGGAGGATTGGCATGGATGTTAGCTCAGGGCTGATCTTCCTCACAAAATAAATAAATAAAAAAATCAATTTTCCAGGAACTGCACCAAACATTTGAGGAATAGATACTTCCAAAATTATTTAAATTGTTCCAGAGCCATAGAAAAAGAATGAAAATTACCAAGTTAGTTTTTAAGTGAGAGTAACTGTAATTGCAAAACTTGAAAGCGATAGCACAAAAAAAGGAAAACTCAGGGCCGGCCCCATGGCTTAGCGGTTATGTGCGTGCGGCCTGGGTTCGGATCCCAGGCGTGCACCGATGCACCGCTTCTCCGGCCATGCTGAGGCTGCGTCCCACATACAGCAACTAGAAGAATGTGCAACTATGACATACAACTATCTACTGGGGCTTTGGGGGAAAAAAAAAGAAAACTCAGGGTAATCTTATTTATGAATGTGGATGCAAAGACAAGAACTCCAGGAATGACTGGATGGATCAACATTAAGAGAGGTAGTGTTATAATTCATCATTTCTACATATCTATGCCAAAAAATTATGTAATTGTCTTCTAATACACTGAAAAGGCACTTGAAAAAACTCAATACACATTCTTGATTTTTCAAAAACTTTCAGAACAATAGGAACCTGTAGATATTTCTTTAATGTTATATCATATCTATATATCTATATCTATGTATATCCCCCAAAGACTATCATGTTAATTTGGAGATATTAGAGGCATTCTATTAAATTCAGGAACAAAACAATCATGTGCACTATTACAACTTCTGTGTAATATTAGTTAGCCAATGCAATTAGATAACAGAAAGAAATAAAAATTAAAGGAGATAGCACTATACATCTGGAAAACTCAAGAGAATCAGTGAAAAACTACTATAAACAAAAGAATCCAGAATGAATAGAAATAATCACATTACATAGCATTATGAGAAGTATATGTTAAAATTAATATGCAGAATTCAATATCCTAATATAACAAACAATGAAAGAAAATACCCAATTTTCAATAGCAACAAAAAGTTAAAATATCTAGGATAAACCAATCTGAGAAAAAAGTTAAAACAATTTAACTTTGAATACCTTTGATGAACACCTGAATCAAATGGAAACACGTCATGTTCTTGAAATGAAGAGTCAACATCATAAGGTTGTCAATTCTATGTTATTTTATAAACTTAATGAGATATTAGTTAAAAAAAACCAGAGAGTAACTTAATCTCGACAATCTTATTCTAAAGTTCCAGTGGAAAAATAAACATGGAGGAAAAGCCAGGAAATAAAAACTAAAAAAGAAGAGCAATACGAGGGGCCATCTAGATATTAAATCATTATAAAGCCTCAAATGAAAGTAGAGTTTATTGGCGCATAATTAGACCAAGGGCACAGAATAGAAGGTCTGGAAATAGATGCAAACACAATGGAGAATTTAGTTTATGATGGAATTGACCTCTTAAGTAAGTAGAGAAAAAATGGATGTTTCAATAAAAAGATATTGGGATGACTGGGTGGCAATTTATTTTTAAAAAGACGGAGTCATACTTCATGCCATAGACCAACATAACCTCTAAATGGATCAAAATTTTAAAACTAAAAAAATTAAAGCCATAAGTGTTCTAGAAGAAAACTAGAGGTTAAATGGTTAAATGCCTTTATAATTTTGGCATGAGGATTAGAAAAATCAAGATTCAAAATCTTGAGGCCATGAAAGTAACAACTGATATATATGAGTGCATAAAAAAAATGAGCACTGTGTATGGTTAAAGCCACAAAGAACAAAGTCAAAGGGCCATTGACCAACTGGGGAAAATATTTGCAACTCATATCACAAGCAAAGGGCTAGGCCATGCTGAGGCCACGTCCCACATACTGCAACTAGAAGACTGTGCAACTATGACATACAACTGTCTACTGGGGCTTTGGGGGGAAAAAAAATTTTTTTTTAAAATAAAAAAAAACAAACAAACAAAGGGCTAATGTCTCTAATATATAAAGAGATTCCAGAAATTGATAAGGACAAAAAGCAACTTACAAAAATCAACAAAGAGAGTTCAGAGAAAATAAAATTCAAATGGCTTTCAAACATTTGAAAAGATGCTTAACATTAATCAAAACAAAAGACAAGCAAATTAAATATCATTCCTATCTATTGGATTGTAAAAAATAAAGAAATCTGACATTATCTTTTATATTCTGTGCTGTAGGAAAACAAGACTTCTTATACATTACTTGTGGGATTGCATATTGGTACAGCTCCATTGGAGAACAATTTGGCAATATCCATCGGAATTACAAATGTATTTACCCTTTTACCTAGTAATCCCACTGCTGAGACTTTATTCTTTTTATAGACCTGCACACATACCAAATATACAAGTACTCATTGCAATATCATCATAATAGCAAAAGACTAGGGGGAAAAACCCAAGCACCTATCAATGGGAACTGATTAAATAAAATATGGCACATCCATAAAATGGCATGTTAGATAACTGTGGGGAGAAAAAACCCATAAGGAAGTTCTTTGTGTACTGATATGGAAAGATCTCTAATATATAATGCTAAGTGGAAAACAGTAAAATGTCGAACAGTTTGCTACCTATTGTGTACAAAAGAGGGAAATATTTGCTTGTATTTACATAAAGAAATTGTGGAAGAATAGGCAAGAAACAAAAAAGTATCTTTGGTAGGGGTGTAGGTTGGGGTTAAGAAGGCAGGAAACAGAGCAAATTGGAGTAGGCGTGTTTTGGTATTTGGACTATGGGAATATTTTATCTAATTAAAATTATTTTTCTTAAAGCCAATTTTGATTTTCAGATTCTGCTCTTATTATTAGATTGTGGACACTAACAGTGGTAAACAAAAACTTTGGCTTTTGTTTTGCAATTGGACTCCAGATATTAAGAATGGGGATGTCCTCAGCAGGTTAATTATCAGCATTGATTGACAATAATTTGGCTTCAGGTTAAACACTGTCAATGTTTCACTTGGAAGAAATGTAATGACTGTCTGAAAAAGAAATTTTGTCTATGACTGGAGTTATTGCTACTAGAGAATGTCAGAGCCTGGGGTGTAGGTCAGACTCAACCAGGCTGATCTTCATCCTGGTGTCCCAAACTGTTAGGAGCCCTCACCCAATTTCCTGTAGTTTGAAAACGACTGCTCTGGACACTCTAGTGCTCTGTTTCTAAAAATTTTACTAGATCCATGGTGAGATTAGTGGCCAGTATGGATACAAAGTTCTGTGGGAGTCCTGGACAGAAGGACAGACACGGGAGTTCTGGGAAGAATGAGAGGAGTTTATCAGGTGACATAAGTGGAGGAGGGCATTAGGGTCTCAGATCACACCTATACAAAGGCACAGAGGCCCCAGGTCACATGGGGAGTGGTGACTATTCTGGTGCACGTGGAATGGTGGCATTTATTGAACACCAAGTCTGGCCCCTATAATTTGCTAAGTGTCATGTGCAATATCAAAGAAATGAAAAGGACACTTCTTGCCTTCACATAATTTCCTGAGGAAGCATGTCCCATTATATAATTAAAGAAATATAAGACCTCTTCAGTGATGAGGTAAAACAGGTTTGCTGTGAACATCAAGCGCTGTGGTGACTTTCTTCATTTATCAGGCAGGGGTAGTCTGTGTGGCTTGCAGGGCAGTGCAGTAGAGTGGAAACAACAGAGGGTCTGGTATCTGAGACCTGGGTTTGGATGCTGGCTCTGCCATTTCCTAGGGTGTGACCACGGGCAAGTCACTTGACCTGTTTGAGTTCTCATTCGCTCATAGGAAAAAGAGAATAATAAGTGTATTTGCCTTGCAGAATTGTGAGGATTGGAGATGTGTGTAAACTCCCTGGTATAGTCAACAGATGATGTGTTTTCTTATTTTATACTTCCTTTGCTTTCTAGAGCTCTATTTTAAGCATGTCTTTACATTACCCTATTTTGTCCATTCTAAGATGCGTGTTTTCCCCCATCTTTTAGCATCTCTAAAATTTGGATGTGTCTCGTAATAGATGCCGTTTCCTACTCACTATCACCCAGGTTGCAGGCATAATCAAGTTGTGTGGACACGTGGTACTAGTGAGGAAGCACAGCAACAATGGACAATAAACAATTACCAATGAAATACGGGTAATTTCAGTTGAAATTACCGTTACAAATCTGGATTCTGGTTTGTGATCTGACACCACTAAAACAGGATGAAAACAGTGTCATCCTTTTTTTCCCTTTGGAAAAAATGATCATCAGAATAAGTTTAAAACCCTACAGTGCAATTTTATTCTCATGTCACATCATCGTTCCCTGCTCCCTCATGACAAAGCGAAGACACTTGTGATGGATGGAATCTCACATTGATCTCTAAGGGCACGATGTCAGAGTTCTGCCTCAGGAGAGGTAGCTCGGGGGCTAACCTCAGGGTCTCCCAGTCCAGGACGGCAGGGAGCTCTCTGCTAACAAAAGGTTTCATGTGGCTGCGTCTTCTCTCCAAATATTTATCAGCATCTTCTTCTTGGAGGGCTCCTTCTACCTCCATCAGCGGGGACTGTTCAGGGACATTTTGAGATTCAGATACTTTGAGAGATGGAGGGAACAGAACAAACATTTCTCAAGCAGCTACAATGAGCCAGATACTTCATGTTATAACATTTATTCCTCATCATGGGAGGTGTATCTTTTTTGTGTGTTTTTTATTTCACAGATAAAGAAACAGAATCTTAGAGAGGTTAAGAAATTTTCAAAGACCATAAACATAATAAGCACATAGGTTTAGATGAAGTGTGCCAGATTTTTCAAGCCTTCTTTTCCTTTATTGTAATATAATAATATTTGCAAAAGAATATATAATGGTCTATAATTTATCATAATTAATAAAATTAATTATGATTAAGTATAGATGTAATAATTAATTGTGATTAATTATAATTAATAATAAAAATAAATGTGATTTTGTCCCTCAATTTATAATTCTTTCCATGTCTAGTGCCCCCAGGACATCTGCAATACACTCCTGAATCCCTCTGGAAGGAGCTGTCCGCACAGCATGAAGGTCTGGAGGAATTAATAGAGAAGCAAATGCGTCCTTTCTCCCAGGGAATTTTGATCCTCTCTAGAAGCTGGGCTGTGGACCTGAACTTGCAAGAGAAGCAGGGAGTCATCTGCGATGCTCTGCTGATAGCACAGAACAGCACCCCCGTTCTCTGCACCATTCTCCGGGAGCAGGACGCAGACGGGCAGTTCTACTGCACCCGCACCGCCTTCGCTTTGAAGCAGAAGCTGGTGAACATGGGCGGCTACACTGGGAAGCTGTGTGTCAGGACCAAGGTCCTCCACCTGAGTCCTGAGAGCCATGTGGAGTCCCTGGCGGGTTCCGGCTCCTCCATCGATTACCCCGGGTCCTATAACCTTGCAGACACCCAGCAAATGGAAGCCTTGCTGCAGTCCCTTGTGATTGTGCTGCTCAGCTTCAGATCTTTCTTGAGTGACCAGCTTGGCTGTGAGGTTTTAAATCTGCTCACAGCCCAACAGTATGAGATATTCTCAAAAAACCTCCGCAAGAACAGAGAATTGTTCATCCATGGCTTACCTGGCTCAGGGAAGACCATCATGGCCATGAAGATCATGGAGAAGATCAGGAATACGTTTCACTGTGAAGCAGATAAAATTCTCTACATTTGTGAGAACCAGCCTCTGAGGAACTTTATCAGGTAAGCAGTAGGATCTTATTGTCACTCAATGAGGTATAGTCTGAATTCACTCCACACCCCCTTCAACCCGAATTGCCTTGTTCCTTGATAGTTAGATGGTAAATTAATCTGTGACAGCAGTACCGTGTTCAGAGGAACATGATAGAGTAATTTTCCTCCTTTATTTTCTTGGAGAAAACCTCAATGTATTCATTTACATTTTTACAGTAATAAAAATATCTGCCAGGCAGTGACCCGGAAAACTTTCATGCGTAAGAACTTTGAAGAGATTCAACACATCATCATCGAAGAAGCTCAGAATTTCCGCACTGAAGATGGGGAGTGGTATGAGAAGGCAAAAACCATCACTCAGAGACAAAAGAATAGCCCAGGAATTCTCTGGATCTTTCTGGACTACTTTCAGACCAGCCATGTGGTGCACAGCGGCCTTCCTCCTTTCTCAGCCCAGCTTTCAAAAGAAGAGCTCACCAGAGTGGTCCGCAATGCAGATCCAATAGCCAACTATGTACAAGAAGTAATGCAGGTAATCATAAAGAATCCTCCACTTAACATCCCCCATGAGTCTCTGGAGATACTTCTTGAAGCTGAATGGGCTCAGGGTGTTCAGGGAACCTTAAAAATTAAGAAAAACTTGACTCTGGAGCAAACAGTGACCTATGTGGCAGAAACTTGCAACCGTCTCTTTGAAAGGGGCTATTCTCCCAAGGATGTTGCTGTGCTTGTCAGCACCACAGAATATGTGGAGCGTTATAAGCATGAGCTCCTGAGAGCACTGAGGAAGAAAAGAGTGCAGCTCAGCGATGCGTGTGACATGTTGGGTGATCACATGGTGTTGGACAGTGTCCGGCGATTCTCAGGCCTGGAAAGGAATATCGTGTTTGGGATCCATCCACGGACACATGAGTCAGCTATCTTACGCAACATTCTTGTCTGTCTGGCTTCCAGGGCAAAACAAAGGCTATATATTCTGTGGCATGGTTACTGTTAGGAAGAATCCCAAACCAAAACGAGATGAGGCAATTGCTGTGTAAATGTCCATGGGTGAACATCTGCTTGGTGTGGGCAGAAACTTTCTTTTTGGTTCACAGATCCGCTGGAGATTTGGGCAGAATTGACACACAGAATTTGGAACTTCCCCTCTCTGCCTCTCTCCTTTCCCAATTCCTTCCTGGACTCCTTCTAGCCGCTATTGTTACTCCAAATTCTGATCCCTGATTCTTCCAGCCAGAATGGTGACGGTTTTCTATAGGAGCTTTAGCCGCCCTGCACAGCACAGACTGTGACCTACCTCTGGTTAAAAGCCAGAAAAACAAGAAACTTGTCCTGTGGCCCTCCTTTCTTCCAAGTCTTAGCTCTCCTCAGTGACTTCATGCATTTTTTTGTTTTCTAACATTTGTCTAGAGATTATGGTTATCTGCAGAAGGGTAGTCTGGTAGGAACTAACTTCGTCTTACCCGTAGCAGAACTTGTTTTCTGAATTCTTGACACTTCCCTTTGCTAGGTTGATTCAGGACTTGGGAGATTCCCAAGATAATTCAGTCACTGACAGAGCAGGTCTTAATCATTTTGGCCGGACAGAGAGCACTCGTGTGATTATTTAATCCTTTAAAATTGTAGTGTCCGATTTGTGTTCTCACATTGGCTCAGACCATGACTTCATTGTAACAGTAAGCATTAATTATCACTTTATAGAGAAATTATAAGCCAATAGAAAACACATATATACCTGTTTTCTCTGGCTTTTAGTAGGAGATAGTATTAGAGACCAAAATCTTGTTCTAAAGGTGTGTATCAGCCCTACATGAACAGTCCTAGGGAAGTTACTGTCCATGGAAATCAATGAGTTTATACCGCAACTTCTCAGCTCAGCTCTACTTATTCTTCTATAACATACCCACTTGAGTTTTAAATCAAGTACATTCTTGAACTGTAATTTGTTTCCCTTCACTTTCATAATTTGTTGGGCCATTGTTATGGACTGAATGTTTGTGTCCCCTCAAAATTCATACATTGAAGCCCTAAACCCCAGTGTGGCTGTATTTGTAGATTTGTAAGGAAATAAGATTGAATGAGGTCATAAGGGTGGGACCTTGATCCGATAGGATTAGAGTCCTTATAAGAAGAGACACCAGAGAGCTCTCTCCGTCCCTCTCTCTGTGCACACACAAACAAGAGTTCATGTGAGCACACAGAAACATGGCGGCCAACTATAAGCCAAGAGAGGAAATCTCAGAATGAACTCAATCCTGCTGGCACCTTCAGTGTGGACTTCCAGCCTCTAGAACCGTGAGAAGTAAATTTGTGTTGTTTAACCCACCCAGTCTGCAGTATTTTGTTACGGCAGCCTGAGCCAGTTAATACAGCCACACAATTATTCTTCTAATTAAAAACACTGAGACTTAATAATGCTATTGCACTTACTTATTTGTTTTATTGTTCTGTCTATACAAAACATTTAAAAATACTAATCTAAATAATACTAAAATATTTGGATAACTAATGGAAACTTAAAATATGACATGGCCAACATTCCACTTATTAGGAATCTTATTCTACTAATTTCCCCCTCCCCCACCCCCATATTGTAAATTTTGAACTTCTCTGCCTTTCTTCTATGTGTTTACTCATGGAATTCCAGCCTTTTGCCTTGAAACTGCAACCTCTTCTAACTTCAGCAAAATAAGACATCAGCAAAATAAGGAGGAAGATGTTTCTTCTTTCCTTCTGACTGCATTAAATCAGATACAACTCAGCATCAAAAAGCTATCCTTGTAAATGTTGTGTCTAATAAATTAGTCTTGTAAGATCCCCGGACTTCAGAGCTGTTGCAATGTCTGTGAAAGTAATTCTTAAAAAGTCTAATTCCGACTGGTGGTGTCACTTAATGACTTATTTATTGCCCTAGTAATACAATTTTAAAATATCATATTTTAAAAAAATGTATAAATATTCATGAGTTCATGTTTAGTTAGAAGAGGATTCTTGATGCTGCCTTCTTTTTCCATACAAATGAGGAAAGCTTTACCTTGTATATCTATTGCATTTCTGTTTTAAATAAAAAATTAAGAGTTTTTGTCTCAAACTGAAAAAATGGTGCTGTAAAATAATTGATTACATTGGGGAAAAGGGGAGGACTGAGGCCAGTGCCCCCATCATGGGGCCAAATATGAGCCAGCAAAAGGTCAAGCAAGATTAACCTCCATTTGGGTTTTGCTGAGGTGCCTGCCTATCTCTGCCATCTGGCTCTAGCCATTTGGGACCTAATTTCACTAAAGATCTGAAAACTTGCCCAGCCAGTGTAAAATAAAACAACTTGTTTTTTAAAATAAATTTTATTTTAGAATAGTTTTGGATTTACAGAAAAGTTACAAAAATAGTACAGAAAGTTCCCGTATGCCCTTCACTCAGTTCCTCCTATTGTTAGCATCGTATATTACTATGGTTCGTTTGTCACTACAAAGGAACCAACGTTAGTACACTGCTATCAAGTAAACTCCACATTTTATTTGGATTTCCCAGTTTTTACCTTTTCCTCTGTTCCATCAGGATGCCATCCAAGATGCCACATTATGTTTAGTAGTCATGTCTCCTTAGCCTCCCTTGGTCTGTGACAGTTTCTCAGACCTTGTTTTTGATGACCTTGACAGTTTTGAGGAGTGCTGGTCAGACATTTTATAGAATGCCCCTCAATTTGAGTTTCTCTGATGTTTTTCTCATAATTAGACTAGAGTTAAGGGTTTTTGAGAGGAAGACCGCAGGGGTGAAGTGTCATTCTCATCACATCATATCAAGGGTACATGCTATCAACAGGACTTATCACTGATGATGTTAACCTTGATCACCTGACTCAGGCAGTGCCTGCCAGGTTTCTCCACTATTATCAAGTTACTTTTTCCCCCCTTCTATATCAGTAAGTGCAGCCCCTACTCAAAGGATGGCCATTGAAGCTCCGTCTCCTTGAGAACACAGTATCTACATAAAGTATTTGCAATTCTTCCGTACAGAAGACTTGTTTCTTCTCCTTCCTTTATTTATTTACTGGTTTACTCATTTATTTACTGATTCAGTCATTTATTTATATTTATGGACTCAAGGATATTTATTTAATATTTTGTGTTATCTTATAATACTACATTACTTAATTTGTTGCCCAAGTTCTTCTAGCATTAGCCATTGGGACTCTTTCGAGGTGACTCCTGTGTCCCTTTGCCCCTGTCCTTTTATTTTTTGAGCACTTCCTTACTCTCTGGCACCACGAGATGCTCCAGGCCCATCTTGTATCTTCTCTGCCTCAGCCCTAGAATCAGCCATTTCTCCAAGGAGCTCTGGTTCCTTTTGTTGGAGAATGGCATTAGAAACCAATATCTGGGCTCTAGGGGTGCTCGCTGCTATTTATTTGTTTGTTTTGTTAATGTTGACTCTTGTCTTGTGACTTTTTCCATATGTCACTGATTATGGCTGCACTGTCCAATTCGGCATATGTTAGCCCCATGTGGCAAATGAATACTTGCAATGTGGCTAGTCCAAATTGAGATGGGATGGAAAATTTTAAATTTTATATCAGCTTGCATTATATTTCTGTTGACAGCGCTAGTATAGGGATTGTTGAAATAGGAGTCTGCTCATTGCATTCTCAACAGAGTGGAACGGGAGGTGGATTTTGCCCTCCAGAGGACGTAATGTCTGAAGATATTTCTGGTTGTCACAACCTGGGGGCAGTGTGTTAATGGTACTCAGTGGGCAGAGGCCAGGGATAGTGCTAAATATCCTATAGTGTACAGGACAGCCCTCACAAGAAAGAATTTTCCAGCCCAAATTGTCAATAGTGTTGAGGTCAACAAACCCTGAACTAAAGGAAGAATGAATCTATCCCCCTTAAATAAGTATTTACAGGTTGGGAGGGTAGAATAGGTTAGGGTTTTAATCTGAGGGAATGTCTTGCTTTATGATAAGTGAGGCCTGATGGACTGAGTTTTCCTCTACTCTTAGTGAACTCGTAAACGGAATGAGGAATTCTGGAGGATTCCATGCCCCAATAGGGACCCTAACCTTTCTAATGCTGAAGTAATATAGTTGAAGAAGCTGTTTGGTCCTTGTGAAATGGTAAGAATATGCCAAGGATAACTAAGGGAAGTAGTTTCTTGGATAAATAGCCTATCTTCAGAGTGTATTAGAAAATAAAGCCATGAATGTCTCTCAAATTCTTTGGTCCTATATTGATCAATTTCATATACTACGAAGTGCTCATATGAATCTTAGAATATATCAACAGTTTAAGAAATACTCTCCAGGCATGGAGAAAATAAGAAATATAAGCTCAGTGGTCACTCTATAGACATGACTCTCTGAAACTTGCACAAATGCATTAAATACATTACAGAATTTAATCTTCAGAAGCCTGAATTTTATAATGTTTTGTACTCTAAAAAAATTATAATTGGAAACAAAATCTTTAGTTAAAGGTAAATGCTATGCTCACGATAGAATAAACACGAATATTAATGTAGAAACAAAGAAATAAAGTTTAAATAATATTCCATTTTGCTGATATAAACCATTTCTCCTCTAAAAAGTTTTGAGTTGAGAAATAGGAACATCTGACTTCAGAAGTATGATCCCAGTGCTGATAAAGAAACAAGATAACCAAGTTAACAGGCCAGAAGTTAGTAGTAATTAAAGAACTTAAGAATCCCCTCTTTACTAAGACTTTTAATGAAGATTGAGATAGTTTTAATAGTGTTTGGTAAAATAAATACAAGAGAATTTAATGCTTCTAATTAGGGTGTCTCCTTTGTTAAAATTGTTTTATGAATTCAAGCTATACAAAATGGCTGTATACCTTCTCCCTGATTTTCCGTGGTAAGACCTAAAGAAGCAAAGAAGGCATTTTCAAGACACTTGGATTGCTTTGGAACGTCCAAAATAACCACACTTGGCTGCTAGGTCAGATGACTGTATTACCCACACTAAAGAAATAAGATGGTGTATGAATAGAAAAAGGAGGGAGGAAGTGAGGCCAGGGAGAAATACACAGGAAGCTTCAGTAGTAGTAATGTTTCATTTTCTAAGGAGGGAAGTGGACACACGGGTGGTGGTATACCTTTTGTACGTCTGAAACATTTCATAATAAAAATGTAAGGAATCATTCTTAACCTCACCCGCCCAGGGATGACCACAGATGATATCGCCCGATCTTTGCCCTGGTAACTGGACGTGTCTTCAGTTCCCTGTGCGGTCCCGTCTCCTGCGGTAACAGCTGCTCCTGGGGCGACCCCTAGGCATCTGCGGAGGGCGGGACCTCAGTATCCGCCTTGGTTTCCCAGTGGGGAATTTATTTATTTATTTATTTTGGAGAGAGGCTTTATTTTATTTCTTTTTTTTTTTTTAATTTTTTGTTTATTGCAGTAACATTGGTTTATAACATTGTATAAATTTCAGGTGTACATCATTATACTTCTATTTCTGCATAGATTACATCATGTTCACCGCCCAAATACTAATTACAACCCATCACCACACACATGTGCCGAATTATCCCTTTCACCCTCCTCCCTCCCCCCTTCCCCTCTGGTAATCACCAATCCAATCTCTGTCTCTATGTGTTTGTTTATTGTTGTTATTATCTACTACTTAATAAAGGAAATCATACGGTATTTGACCTTCTCCCTCTGACTTATTTCACTTTGCATAATACCCTCAATGTCCATCCATGTTGTCACAAATGGCTGGATTTCATCGTTTCTTATGGCTGAGTAGTATTCCCTTGTGTATATATACCACATCTTCTTTATCCATTCGTCCCTTGATGGGCACTTAGATTGCTTCCAAGTCTTGCCTATTGTGAATAACGCTGCAATGAACACAGGGGTGCGTGTATCTTTACGCATTGGTGTTTTTAAGTTCTTTGGATAAATACCCAGTAGTGGAATAGCTGGATCATATGGTAGTTCTATCCTTGATTTTTTGAGGAATCTCCATACTGTTTTCCATAGTGGCTGCACCAGTTTGCACTCCCACCAGAAGTGTATGAGAGTTCCCTTCTCTCCACATCCTCTCCAACATATGTTGTTTCCTGTGTTGTTAATTATAGCCATTCTGACGGGCGTGAGGTGCTATCTCATTGTAGTTTTGATTTGTATTTCCCCGATATTTAATGATTTTGAACATCTTTTCATGTGTCTATTGGCCATCTGTATATCTTCTTTGGAGGAATGTCTGTTCAGGTCTTTCACATGATCATCTCAATAGATGCAGAGAAAGCATTTGACAAGATACAGCATTCATTTATGTTAAAAACTCTGAATAAAATGGGTATAGAAGGAAAGTACCTCAACATAAGAAAGCCCAGATATGACAAACCCACAGCTAATATCATCCTCAATGGTGAAAAACTGAAAGCCATCCCTCTAAGAACAGGAACCAGACAAAGATGCCTACTGTCACCACTCCTATTTAACATAGTACCGGAAGTCCTAGCCAGAGCTATCAGGCAAGAAAAAGAAATAAAAGGGATCCAAATTGGAAAGGAAGAAGTGAAACTCTCACTATTTGCAGATGACATGATTTTATATATAGAAAACCCTAAAGAATCCACCAGAAAACTTTTAGAAGTAATAAACGAATATGGTAAAGTTGCAGGATACAAAATCAACGTACAAAAATCAGTTGCATTTCTATACACTAACAACGAAGTAGCAGAAAGAGAAAGTAAGAATACCATCCCATTTCCAATTGCAACAAGAAGAATAAAATACCTAGGAATAAACTTAACCAAAGAGGTGAAAGATCTGTACATGGAAAACTATAAAACATTGCTGAAAGAAATTGAAGAAGACACAAAGAAATGGAAAGATATTTCGTGCTCTTGGATTGGAAGAATTAACATAGTTAAGATGTCCATACTTCCTAAAGCAATCTATAGATTCAATACAATCACTATCAAAGACCCAACAACATTTTTCACAGAAATAGAACAAAGAATCCTAAAATTTATATGGAACAACAAAAGACCCCGAATAGGTAAAGGAATCCTGAGAAAAAAGAACAAAGCTGGAGGTATCACACTCCCTGATTTCAAAATGTACTACAAAGCTATAGGAACCAAAACAGCATGGTACTGGCACAAAAACAGACACACAGATCAATGGAATAGAATGGAAAGCCCAGAAATAAACCCACACATCTATGGACAGCTAATCTTTGACAAAGGAGCCAAGAACATACAACGGAGAAAAGAAAGTCTCTTCAACAAATGGTGTTGGGAAAACTGGATAGCCACATGCAAAAAAATGAAAGTAGACCCTTACCTTACACCATACACAAAAATTAACTCCAAATGGATTAAAGACTTGAATGTAAGACCTGAAACTATGAAACTTCTAGAAGAAAACATAGGCAGTATGCTCTTCGACATTGGTCTTAGCAACATATTTTCAAGCACCATGTCTCACTGGGCAAGAGAAACAATAGGAAAAATAAACAAATGGGACTACATCAAACTAAAAAGCTTCTGCACAGCAAAGGAAACCATCAACAAAACGAAAAGACAACCTAACAATTGGGAGAAGATATTTGCCAACCATACATCTGATAAGGGCTTAATCTCCAAAATATATAAAGAACTCATGCATCTCAACAACAAAAAAACTACCAACCCAATTAACAAATGAGCAAAAGACCTGAACAGACATTTCTCCAAAGAAGATATACAGATGGCCAACAGGCACATGAAAAGATGTTCAAAATCACTAACTATCAGGGAAATGCAAATCAAAACTACAATGAGATAGCACCTCACGCCCATCAGAATGGCTATAATTAACAACACAGGAAACAACATATGTTGTAGAGGATGTGGAGAGAAGGGAACTCTCATACACTGCTGGTGGGAGTGCAAACTGGTGCAGCCACTATGGAAAACAATATGGAGAGTCCTCAAAAAATCAAGGATAGAACTACCATATGATCCAGCTATTCCACTACTGGGTATTTATCCAAAGAACTTAAAAACACCAATGCGTAAAGATACACGCACCCCTGTGTTCATTGCAGCGTTATTCACAATAGGCAAGACTTGGAAGCAATCTAAGTGCCCATCAAGGGACGAATGGATAAAGAAGATGTGGTATATATACACAAGGGAATACTACTCAGCCATAAGAAACGATGAAATCCAGCCATTTGTGACAACATGGATGGACATTGAGGGTATTATGCAAAGTGAAATAAGTCAGAGGGAGAAGGTCAAATACCGTACGATTTCCTTCATTAAGTAGTACATAATAACAACAATAAACAAACACATAGAGACAGAGATTGGACTGGTGGCTACCAGAGGGGAAGGGGGGAGGGAGGAAGGCGAAAGGGATAATTCGGCACATGTGTGTGGTGATGGGTTGTAATTAGTATTTGGGCGGTGAACATGATGTAATCTATGCAGAAATAGAAGTATAATGATGTACACCTAAAATTTATACAATGTTATAAACCAATGTTACTGCAATAAAAAAGAAAGTAATTATTCAAGGGAGTTCAAAGGACTGATATGATACCAGCCACAATTCTTTGATCCCACAATGCAAATAAATTAGAAATTCGTAATAAAATGATAACTATAAAAACCTTCATATGTTTAAGAATTTAAAAAAACATTAAAAATAACTCATGAATCAAAGTAGAAATTCTATAATCATTATATGTAATGAATCAGTGGTAAAATATTTCCCTCAATTATCACAGCATGTTTTAACAAGCAGGTTTAAGGAAGAGAGAATTTTAATTTTACACAACTCTCTACAAGAATAGAAAAAGAGGGAACACTCCCTAATGAATTTTATGAGGCTAGCATAATCTTGATAACCAAATGTAAAGTATGAGAGGGAAATTGTAGATCATCATCTCTTAATATCTAGATGAAAAAATTCCAAACAAAATTTTAGCAAACTCAATCTAACAATATGTAAAAATAATACGTCATGACCAAGGTGGTTTAAATCAGGAATTTAATGTTGATTTTAGTAGTAGAAATTCAATCAATATAATTCATGACAGATTAAAAGACTAAAAGAGAAAAATCATATCATCTGAATAGATGATGAAAAAGCTTTTGATAAAGTTCAATATCAACTCATGATAAACACTCTTAGCAAATTAGAAATATAAACAAGGGCTGGCCCAGTGGCACAGCTCTTAAATTTGTTCAGCTTGGGCAGGCCGGGGTTCGCCAGTTCAGATCCTGGGTGCGGACCTACTCACGGCTCATCAAGCCATGCTGAGGCGGCATCCCACATAGAACTAGAAGGACCTACAACTAGGATATACAACTATGTACTGGGGCTTTGGGGAAAAAAAAGAAAAAAAGGAGGAAGATTGGCAACACATGTAAGCCCAGGGCCAATCTTCCTCAAAAAAAAAAAAAAGAAAAGAAAAGAAAAGGAAAGGAAAGGAAAGGAAAGGAAAGGAAAGGAAAGGAAAGAAAAGGAAAGGAAAGAAAAGAAAAGAAATATAAACGAACTTTTGGAAATTGGCAATGGGAATTTACAACACTTTTAAAGTGAGAAAACACCAAGATGTCCCCTTAAGATAAGGGACCTAAAAAGAGTGTCTACTATCATCACTTCTACGAAGTGTTGCCCTGGAGGTCTTAGCTAATCCATTTGGGAAAGAAAAATTAAAAAAGAGTATAAGGTTTTGAAAGGAAGGAAATTTTTTTTCTTATTATATGTCCCCTTGTCTTTCTTTCTTTCTTTTTTTTTAGAATTTTCTTTTTTTTATTGAGCTAACATTGGTTTATAACATTATATAAATTTCAGGTGTATATCATTATATTTCATTTTCTGTGTAGACTAGATCATGTTCACCACCCATAGACTAATTACCATCCATCACCATACACATGTGCCCAGTCACCCCTTTTGCCCTTCTCGCCTCCCCTCTTCGCCTCTGGTAACAACCAATCTAACCTCTGTATCTATGTGTTTGTTTGTTGTTGTTTTTTCTTCTATTTATGAGTGAGATCATATGGTATTTGACTTTCTGCCTCTGACTTACTCTGCTTAGCATAATACCCTCAATGTCTATCCATGTTGTCACAAATGGCTGAATTTCATCGTTTCTTATGGCTGAGTAGTCTTCTGTTGTGTATACATACCACGTCTTCTTTATCCATTCATCCCTTGATGGGCACTTAGGTTGTTTCCAAATCTTGGGTATTGTGAATAACGCCTTAGTGAACATAGAGGTGCATATATCTTTACACATTTGTGTTTTCATGTCCTTTGGATAAATGCCCAGCAGTGGAATAGCTGAATCCTATGGTAGTTCTATTCTTAATTTTTAAAAGACTCTCCATACTGTTTTCTATAGTGGCTGCACCAGTTTGCATTCCCACCACCAGTGTATGAGGGTTACTTTTTCTTCACATCCTCTCCAACACTTGTTATTATTGTCTTGTTATTTCTTGTCTTGTTAATTATAGCCATTCTGATGGGCCTGAGATGATATCTCATTGTAGTTTTGATTTGCATTTCCCTAATAATTAGTAACATTGAACATCTTTTCATGTGCCTGTTGGCCATCTGTATATCTTCTTTGGAAAAATGGCTATTCAGATCTTTTGCCAGTTTTTTAATTGGGTTGTTAGTTTTTTTGTTGTTGAGATGTATGTGTTCTTTATATATTTTGGATATTAACTATTTATCAGATATATAGTTTGCAAATATCTTCTCCCAATTGTTAGGTTGTCTTTTTGTTTTGTTGGTGGTTTCCTTTGCTGTGCAGAAGCTTTTTAGTTTGATGTAGTCCCATTTGTTTATTTTTTCTATTGTTTCCCTTGCCTGGTCAGACATGGTATTTGAAAATGTGCTGCTAATACTGATGTCGAAGAGCATACTGTCTGTGTTTTTTTCTAGAAGTTTTATGGTTTCAGGTCTTACATTCAAGGCTTTAATCCATTTTGTGTTAATTTTTGTGTATGGTGTAAGATAATGGTCTACTTTCGTTACTTTGCACGTGGCTATCCAGTTTTCCCAACACCATTTATTGAAGAGACTTTCTTTTCTCCGTTGTATGTTCTTGGGTCCCCTGTCGAAAATTAGCTGTCCATAGATGTGTAGGTTTATTTCTGAGCTCTTGATTCTGTTCCATTGATCTGTGTGTCTGTTTTTGTGCGAGTACCATGCTGTTTTGATTACTATAGTTTTGTAGTATATTTTGAAATCAAAGAGTGTGATACCTCCAGCTTTGTTCTTTTTTTCCTCAGGATTCCTTTGGCTATTTAGGGTCTTTTGTTGTTCCATATACATTTAGGATTCTTTGTTCTATTTCTGTGAAAAATGTCGTCAGAACTTTGGTAGGGATTGCATTGAATCTGTAGATTGCTTTAGGAAGTACGGACATTTTAACTATGTTATTTCTTCCAATCCAAGAGCACGGAATATCTTTCCATTTCTTTGTGGCTTCTTTGATTTCTTTCAACACTGTTTTAATTATTTATTTATTTTAAACAGTTTTTTTTTTTTGTGAGGAAGATCAGCCCTGAGCTAACATCTGAAGCCAATCCTCCTCTTTTTTTTTTTTTTCAGAGGAAGACTGGCCCTGAGCTAACATCAGCGCCCATCTTCCTCTACTTTATATGGGACGCCACCGCAGCATGGCTTGACAAGCAGTGCATCTGTGCACACCCAGGATCTGAACTGGCGAACCCCAGGCCGCCGCATGGAGCGCACACATTTAACCGCTTGCGCCACCGGGCCGGCCCCTCAGCACTGTTTTATAGTTTTCATTGTATAGGTCTTTCATCTCCTGGGTTAAATTCATTCCTAGGTATTTTATTCTTTTGCTTGATATTACAAATGGGATTGTGTTCTTAATTTCTCTTTCTACTATTGCGTTGTTAGTATATACAAACACAACTGATTTTTGTATGTGGATTTTGTATCCCGAAACTTTACTGTATTCATTTATTATTTCTAAAGGTTTTTTGGTGGATTCTTTAGGGTATTCTGCACATAAAACCATGTCATCTGCACATAGTGACAGTTTTACTTCTTTCTAATTTGGATCCCTTTTATTTCTTTTTCTCGCCTGATTGTTCTGGCTAGGATTTCCAGTACTATGTTAAGTAAGAGTGGTGAAAGTGGGCATCCTTGTCTGGTTGCTATTCTTAGAGAGGTAGCTTTCAGTTTTTCTCCATTGAGTGATATTAGCTGTGGGTTTTTCATATATGGACTTTATTATGTGACATACTTTCCTTTTATACCCATTTTATTCAGAGTTTTTATCATAAATGGATGCTGTATCTTGTCAAATGCTTTCTCTGCATCTATTGAGATGATCATGTGATTTTTATTCTTCATTTGGTTGATGTGGTGTAACACGTTGATTGACTTGTGAGTGTTGAACCATCCCTGCATCCCTGGAACAAATTCCACTTGATCACGGTGTGTGATCTTTTTAATGTATTGTTGTATTCATGTATTTAATGTGTTGCTAGTATTTTGTTGAGGATTTTTGCACTGATGTTCATCAATGATATTGGCCTGTAATTTTCTTTTTTGTGTTGTCCTTGTCTGGTTTTGGTATCAGGGTAATGTTGGTCTCATAGAATGAGTTAGGAAGTTTCCCCTGAAAGGAAGGTGATTGGATTGGCTATGTAAAAACGAAGTGCATAGGTGTGTGGTTTTATTTCTGGGCTCTCAATTCTGTTCCATTGATCTATGCATCTGTTTTTCTGCCAGTACCATGCTGTTTTTATTACCATAGCTTTGCAGTATATTTTGAATTCAGGGAGTGTGATCCCTCCCGCTTTGTTCTTTTTTCTTAGGATTGCATGGCTATTCAGGGTCTTTTGTTTTTCCATATAAATTTTAGGATTCTTTGTTCTAGTTCCGTGAAGAATGTCATTGGGATTCTGATTGGGATTGCAGTGAATCTGTAGATTCCTTTAGGTAGTATGGATATTTTAACTATGTTCATTCTTCCAATCCATGAGCATGGGACATCTTTCCATTTCCTTATGTCTTCTTCAATTTCTCTCAATAATGTCTTACAATTTTTCAAATATAGGTCTTTCACTTCCTTGGTTAAACTTATTCCTAGATATTTTATTCTTTTTGTTGTGATTGTAAACATCATTGTATTCTTGATTTCTTTTTCTGCTAGTTCATTATTAGAGTATAAAAATTCAACTGATTTTTGTAGAACTAAAATCACCCATCTATGGACAGCTAATCTTCGACAAAGGAGCCAAGAACATATAATGGAGAAAGGAAAGTCTCTTCAATAAATGGTGGTGGGAAAACTAGACAGCCACACGAAAAAGAATGAAAGTAGACCATTATCTTACACCATACACAAATATTAACTCAAAATGGATTAAAGACATGAATGTAAGACCCCAAACCATAAAAATCCTAGAAGAAAACAGAGGCAGTACCCTGTTTGACATCAGTGTTAGCAGTATCTTTTTGAATGCCATGTCTACTCAGGCAAGGGAAACAAAAGAAAAAAATAAATGGGACTACATCAGACTAAAAAGCTTCTGCACAGCAAAGGAAACCATTAACAATATGAAAAGACAACCCACTGACTGGGAGAAAATATTTGCAAATCACATATCTGACAAAGGTTAATTTCCTAAATATATAAAGAACTCATACAATTCAACAAAAAAACAAACAACCCAATCAAAAAATGGGCAAAGGATACGAACAGCCATTTTTTCAAAGAAGATATACAGATGGCCAACAAGCACCTGAAAAGATGTTCAACATCACTAATTACCAGGGAAGAGTAAATCAAAGCTACAATGAGATATCACCTCACACCCATCAGAATGGCTATAATTAAAAAGACAAGAAATAACAAGCGTTGGAGAGGATGTGGAGAAAAGGGAACTCTCATACACTGCTGGTGGGAATGCAAACTGGTACAGCCACTGTGGAAAACAGTATGGAGATTTCTCAAAAAATTAAAAATAGAAATACCATATGGTCCAGCTATTCCACTACTGGGTATCTATCCAAAGAACATGAAATCAATAATTCTAAAAGATATATGCACCCTGATGTTCATCGCAGCATGATTCTCAATAGCCAAGACTTGGAAGCAATTCAAGTGCTCATCCATTCATCTGAATGGATAAAGAAGATATGGTATTTATATACAACAAAATACTACTTGGCCATAAAAAAGACAAAATCATGTCATTTGCAACAACATGGATAGACCTTGAGGGTACTATGCTAAGTGGAACAAGTCAGACCGAGAAAGACAATTACCATATGACTTCACTTACATGTGGAAGATAAACAAACACATAGATAAGGAACACACATTGGTGGTTATGAGAGGGGAAGGGGATAGGTAGAGGGGGAAAGGGGTTAAAAGGGCACACAGGTATGGTGATGTATAAAAATTAGACTATTGGTGGTGAACATGACTGTATAGCAGACTATACAGAAACTGAAATATAATAATGTCCACCTGAAATTTACACAATGTTATAAGCCAATATGACCTCAATAAAATAACTTTTTTAAAAGTGCAGAAAAATCATTAGAATAATGAGAAAATGTGTCAGTTTGCTGGATCCAGAAATCTAGGAGTGTAAACAAGTGTATTTATATTAACAGGCAGAAAAAATATTTTTTAAAGACGCCATCGAAAACTGCCTGAAAATTAAGGACTTAGGAATAGTATCCGGCAAAAGATGTGCAAGATCATTGCGAAAATCATGTAGAACTTTATTGTAAGACATTGAAGAAAATGTAAAGAAGTATAGAGATATATTATGTTCATGGATTGAAAATCCTCATCTCATAAAGATGTCATTGTCTCCAGACTGATCTACAGACATTTGCAGCACATATAACCAAAAAATGATTGGCAAAAACTGTAACGATCGAAAACAAATTCAAAATCTGAAAACACGAAGTGTTAGACACTACTTTGAGAACGAGAACATGTATACATTCTGTGACACAATTTGGATCCGGTAGATAGTACTTGGGTTCAAAATGTTAGCTACCACTCCCTACTGAGGATTATGCTTCTCAGGAACATAATGTTGATCGAAAAAGGCAACCATAAAAAGAGGCTCAAAGAGAATACACATAGTATCGTTCCAGCTACTATAGGTGCATAACAAATTATCCCAAAACTCAGTTGCATAAAATAACCATTTATTATACTCATGGATCCTGAAGGTCCCCGAATACAGACAGCGCACAGCAGGGAAGCCTTGTCTCTGTTCCATTCACTTGCAGCTGGTGTGGCTTGAAGGTTGGAGTTCCAATCATCTGAAGTTTCTCTCACCCACGTGTCTGAGGTTGATGGCAGGGAGACTTCAACAGCTGAGAGTTCCTTACTCCTCCCCCCCCCCACGTCCCCTCCCTCCCTCCCCTCATCATGTTTTAAAACATGGCTTCTGTGCATTTCAAAAGCTGTAGGTTCCGGAGACAGGTTTTAGATGTGAGGAACTGAAGAAACACGTATTACCATAATTACCATAAAAAAGGGGCCCGAGAAAAGCAAAGCGGCAGGAGAGCTGTATCCCCTGAGAGATGCCTTTGGAGGTTGGACTAATCATCCCAGAAGGGCCCAAGGTGCTCCTTACACCACGAGGGGTGTGCGTCCGAATGCTGCTCCAGCGGAGCAGCCAGCTCTTCGCTCCTTCGCCCTCTCTGCGCCTTAAGCAGCTCTCGCCAGTCCTCAGCGGCCACTGAGCTTCTCCGCAAGGGGACAGTAGCGCTGCACCGGGAACGCGAGCAGAGCTGGCAGGGTCCGCGTAGGCTCACCCCGCCAGGAGGCTGACCCTTCTTCAGCCGCGCTGAGGCACAAGAAAGACACTCGCGCAAAGGCTCAGGGTCGCTCACTGCGCGCGCGCGGGCACTTCCTGGAACGTCAATTGGCTAACAGAAGGCAGGTTTCTGGAAACTTCGGCCACAGAGGCGCTAAGAGCGGGAAACGGCTGCCGCGGGGGGACTTGAGTGCGCAGAAGGACCCGCGTCCCCTTAGCCGGTGCAGAGCGTGCAGACAGGGACGGTAGCGTGCGCCTCGCCGAGTTCTTTCTTTGTTTTCTTTAAATGACCTTTATTCTTTTAGTTTTACCATGCAGAATATAGAAAATACAGATAAGCAAATACGAAAGGGGAGAGCTCCCGCCGTCACTCACAGATAGACACGTAGGCCTTTTTCGTCTAGTCGCTTGGCGCCCAATTTCGGGAGGCGGGGCGGCGTCGCTATTGGCTGGGCGCGCTGTCAGGCGCGCTCACCCGCTCGCCGGCAGGCTGGGGCGCTCTCGCTGCTGTAAGGGATCGTGCGGCCCGGGAGCAGCGCGCGGGTAAGTTTGGCCCCTTCCATTGCCAAATATTCGAACTTCAGCTTCTTATCCCCCTGAGGTCTAGTCTGCTGGCTCCCGGACGTGGTGGGGCGCCCCCAGCACAAGCCCCACCCCCACCCCGCTCCCCGGGAGACCCCTGGCTGGTTTCTCTCCGGTTTGGGAGCCTTGGCCCTCTGCCTGTCGTCTCAGTAGCAACTTCTAGCCAAAATTGCGGGCTCTTAAGGACTGGGATCCGGACACTTGCGAGGTTGGGGTCAGGGCAGGACGTCTGCCTCTGCTTGGGCCCGGAAGTGCCTTAAAGAGCCTTGGGGATAGGAGGCTGCGGGTTCTTCAGTGTCACAGCGGGGGCTCGTGAGGCGGGAAGAGCAGCGTGCTGTATGGACAGGTCGGGCAAGTGCAGATCTCCAGAGCCCCTTGGAGGTACTCTGCACTCCTGGAGTCCTGAAATGAGGGGATTTGGGGAGTGGGCTCTGTACGTAAAATGTGGCTGACCAGTCACTGATGAACTCTCTTCTAGACCCAGAAAGAGACCTCAAGCACTGTAGAGCCCTTCCAAGGTTTATAATCTAGAAGTGGGGAAAGATGAGAACCATGCCCTCCTAAACTAACTACAAAGTGCTGTACGGGGAGCCAAAGAAGGCACCATGCGTTTGTTCCCCAGGAGGTAGTTCTTGTCACTCGCGTCCCACCTTTCTGTGCAGTTCCCACCAACCTGCATTCTGGCATACCTCTAAGGAGATGTGAATGCTGTCCCCTTTCCCATTAAAATAGCTTACAACACAGACTAAATCTCAAACCTGGGTGTGATACAGTTTTCCTCATAATCAAAAGTATAAAAGATTTCAGAGGAAACAACTAATCTGTAAACCTAGATCCAAGGTTCAAGGTGAGGTCAATTGTATTTTAGGCCCTAGGGATTTGGAAACTCCAGTCTCCAGCATATTTTCGGAGGATTTTGTTCCATATGTGTGCCTGAAGGTAGTGGTTTTGAACCATAGAAAGTTTTACATAGCTACAGTGTTGGACTAGTATGGCCAGGATCCCATGCTAACCCATAAGCCCAAGCTCCTGTGGGTTCCAGGTTTCCCCGAGTTATGGGAAAGCATCCTCCTTAAGCACTTTAGGGGTGAGATGTGCACATGGTGGGTGAACCAAAAGGGTTCACCTATGGCAGGGCCTGATGCAGAAGGTGCTAGAAGGTGGGCTGGGAGGAAAAGTGAGAGGACTCTAGTTACAGAGGCTGCAAGAAGAAATTGAGAGCAGGGGCTGCTTGGCAGGGCTTGCATTACCAGAAGATAGTAGGACTGGGGCTGTGTTGCTGGGCGTAAGTGGAACTGATTCCCTGCAGACTTTTGGGATAGAGATGGAGAGTCTCTTCTATCAGGTCAGCAGGAAAGATGGACCCACATTTGAGGCGGCCCTCATGTGTAAGAAGTATGAAGAAGTTTGGTCTAAAGAACACTAATTGTGCTATTATACTATGGAGAAAGGACAGCATGGCAGGAATACACATCTCCCTCTGCTTTTTTGTGTAACTATGCCACATTAAGACTATTATTAAGTTTTAAACTTAAATGACTGTGCTTACCTGGCTTTATTGTTGTTCATCTACCAAGAGTGGAGACTTCTGTTAGTTTCTCTTTTTTTGGCACCCCTCAGGGTCATGTTCAAAAGCTTTCTGTTAGGGACTCAGTCCACAGGGCCTATTTGAATGAATGACTAAGTCTTCAGATCTCTTAGGGAGGCAGCTTAGTTCTGGCTTAGCTCTGAGTTTTTTGGCACCCCTTTAAAGGTATAGAGCAGAACGCTGTGATCCTCCCCGAGATAAAGTCGCTAGAGAAAAATCTCGTATAATTCTTGAGGAAACCACTTGCCAATGTATACCAAGATCTTTAAATATTTCATCACTTGATCCAGTAATGCAACTTTTAGAAACCTCTCTCTGTGTGTATACACTTTATATACACACACAATTTTAGGTTATTTGTGCACCTAAGATCAAGTATAACCTCATGTTTTAGCCTGAACTTTGATTTCCACAGATTCAGACTCTTTCTTCACTTATATGACTTTTCCCTTGTGGGGCTCCATTCCTACAGAAACGAGGCAATTTGGCTTCTTTTCTGTCTGCTTGTTCTGGCCTCCTATTCCCCATCCCAAGATCTTTACATATGTTTGAACCATATTTGTATAGAGACTTGAAGTACTTTGCCTACTTTGTCAGGGATCGTAGACTCAATGCAAATTAGGAGATGTGATTAGCATATCAAAGCCTCAGTATAACTGATCCAAGGTCCTAGTATAGTTATATTGAACAGTTGAAAGCAACTTCAATTCTCAGATGTAGGGGAATAGTTAAATAATGGTATATTAATACTCTATATGAATTATGCAGACGTTAACAAGGTTTTTAAAGAATAGCTAATGATTATCTTACAAAAATGACTATGTATGATATATTATTACGTGGAAAAGCAAGATTCAAAACTGTTTATCTATTTTCGTGTCTGGCAGTATGGCAGACCATGACAAACTCTCCCACTGAAAAAAACTCGTCGTGTTGGGTAAAATGTTAAAAGAATAAAAAATAGCTTACATTTCCAACTCATTTTGTGAAGCTACTATAACCTTGATACCAACATCTGTCAAGAATAATATGAGAAAGAAGAATTTTGAGACAATCTCACTCATGATCATAGATGCAAAATCTTAAAATATTAGCAAATCAGAATCAATATTAAGAAATGATTACAGAAGTGATGTCAGCAAGACGGTGGACTAGGAAGCCCTAACCCTTCATTTCCCCATGGAAACATAAAAAACAAGCAGAAACTGGCTGAACCAATAGTCAAAGGTCTAAAGCAACCAAGTAGATGCCCAGTCAAGAAAATGCTACCTTCAAAACTGTAGGAAATTTCATGAAGTTTTTACTTGTCCTTGCCTCCACTCCTCCCGGGCATGGCAAGGTCTTGGTCTGGAGGAGGTAGCAGCCCAGTTCCCAGTGCCCTCCCTTAAGCAGTGGCAGAACAGTGTTTTTTTGCAGTGTTCTATCCTGTGTGGGGCTGCTTGAGGGATTGGTCTCTGTATCACCTAACTCAGAGCTCAGGTGGCGAAAAGTGGCAGGCACTGCTCATGAAAGTTGCAAGGAGACTATAGACTTGCAGATGCCTGGGACAAAAGATGAGAGCTGGAGACATAAAATAACCATCTAAAGCTTGGAGCAGGAGCTGGGGTGAGATTCTTTGGGAAATGATGACATTGAAAAGAAGCCATGGGCATGGAGGAATTGAGAAAGTCACAGGCAGGACTCATGTTCAGAAAAGACCTGAGAAGACCTTAAGCTTTCATGTGAGGCTGATTTCCTATGCTCAGAGCATGCCCAGCTAATCAGTGAAGGACTGCCTTGGCACAGAGCCAGCCTTCAAAGACTGGAAGAAATGGCTGCACCCAATTTTCAACAAAAACTCACAAGGGATACAAAGAAACAAGGAAACATAGCCCATGCAAAAGAAGAAAGTGAAATGGCAGAACTTGTCCCTGAGGAAGCCCAGATATTAGACATACTAGATGAAGACTTTGAAACAACTGTCTTATGTATGCTCAAAGAGCTAAAGGAAAAAAATGGACAAAGAACAAAAGAAATCAGGACAATAATATATGAGCAAATTGAGAATATCAACAAAAAAATAGAAATTATAAGAAGAAAACAAACTCTGGATCTGAAAAATACAATAACTGAATTGAAAAAAATCACTAGAGAGGTTCAACAGCAGATGTGAGAAGGTATAAGAAAAAAATCAGTGAATTTTAAGAGAGGACAATTGAAATTATCAAGGCTGAGGAGCAGGAAAAAAAAATGAAGAAAAGCAAACAAAGCCTTACAGACTTGTGGAATACTATCAAAGGGACCAATATACATATTATGGGAGTCCAGAAGAAGAAGAGAGAAAGAAGCAGAGAGATTATTTGAAGAAATAATGGCTGAAAACTTCTTAAATTTGATGAAAGATGTGAATCTACAGATCAAGTAGCCCAACAGATTCCAAGTAGGATAAACTCAGAGACCCACATCAAGACACACTATAATCAAACAATTAAAAGCCACAGTCAAAGAGAATCTTGAAAGCAGCAAGAGAGAAACAACTCATTGTGTACAAGGGATCTTTAGTAAGATTAACAGCCAATTTTTCAGCAGAAACTTTGGAGGCCAGAAGGCAGTGGGGTGATGGATTTAAAATGCTAAAAGAAAAAACAAAACCTATCCACTGAGATTTCTATATCTGGCAAAACTGTCTTTCAAAAATAAAGGAGAAATTAAGATATTCCCAAACAAATGCTGAGGGAGTTTGTTACCACTAGACCTGCCCTATATCAAAATATAAAAGTCTTTGGTAAAGGAAAATACATGGACAAATATATATATAAACAAGTATTATTGTAATTTTGGTTTGTAGCTCCATTTTTAATTTTCTACAGGATTTAAAAGACAAGTATGTAAAAAATTATAAATATATTTTAATAGTACACAGTATATAAAGATACAAGTTGTGACATCAGTAACATAAAGTGAGGGAGGAATGAGTTGTAAAGAAGTAGAGTTTTTCTATGCAATTGAAGATGAGTTGGTATCAATTTAAAACAGATTATCATAACTTTAGGATGTTATAAGTAATCTCTATGGTACCTGCAAAAAAATGTGTAGAATATACACAAAAGGAAATGAGAAGGAAACTAAAACATATCACTACAAAAATCAATTAAATTCACCAAGATAGATCACATTCTAGTCCATAAAACACTTCTTAACAAATGTAAAAGAAGAGAAAAAATACAGTGTCTGCTCTCAGACCACAATGGAATTAAGCTAGAAATAAATAACAGAAAGATAACTAGACAATCCCAAACTATGTGGATATTAAACAATATACTTCAAATTTACATGACTCTAAGAACAAATTTCAAGAGAAATTAAAAATTATTTTGAACTAAATACAACTTATCAAAATTTGTGGGATGCAGCAAAAACAGTGTTTGGAGGGAAATTTATAGCATTGAATGTATATATTAGAAAAGAAGAAAGATCTAAAATCAGTAATCTAAGTTTCTACCAAAGGGAACTAGAAAAAGAAGAGCAAATTATATCCAAAGTAAGCAGAGAAAAGAAGTAATAAGAATTAGAGCTGAAATCAATGGAATTGAAAACAGGAAATCAATAGATAAAAGCAACAAGACCAAAAGCTGGTTCTTTGAAAAGATTAATGTAAGCAATAAGCCTCTTGCCAGGCTAACTAAGAAAAAAAGAGAGAGGACACAAATTACTAATATCAGAAATGAAAGAGGAGACATCACTACAGACGCCATGGACATTAAAAAGATAATCAAAGAATACTATGAACAATTCTGTGTCCACAAATTTGATAACTTAGATGAAACAGACCAATTCCTTGAAAGACACAATCTGCCAAACTCACACACACAAAAATAGACAATTTGAATAGGCCTATGTCTATCAAAGAAATTGAGTCAATAATTAATAACCTTCCAAAACAGAAAGCACCAGGCCCAGATGGGTTTGCTGGTGAATTATATCAAACATTTATGGAAGACATTATACCATTTTTTAACAATCTCAGAGGATAGAAGGAAAGGGAATACTTCTTTACTTATTCTGTGAAACCAGCTTTACTCTAATACCAAAATCAGGAAAAGATATTACGAGAAGGGAAAACTACAGGCTAATATCTCTCATGAACATATATGCCAAAATCCTTAACAAAATGTTAGAAAATTTAATCCAACAGTGTATGAAAAGAATTATACACCATAACCAAGTGAGATTTATGCCAGGTGTGCAAGGCTGGTTCAACATTTGAAAATTGATCAGTGTAATCCATTACATCAGAAGGCTAAAGAAGAAAAATTACATACTCATATCAGTATATGCAGGAAAAGCATTTGACAACATCCAACAGCCATTCATGATAAAAACTCAGTAAACTAGCAATAGAGGGGAACTTCCTCAACTTGATAAATAATATCTACAAAAAACCTACAGCTAACCACATACTTAATGGTGAGAAACTTGAAGCTTTCCCACTAAGATCAAGTACAAAGCAAAGATGTCCTCTCTCACCCCTCCTTTTCAACAATGTATTGGAAGTCCTTGCTACTGCAATAAGACTAGAAAAGAGAATAAAATACATACAGATTGTGAAGGAAGAAATAAAACTGTATCTGTTTGCAGATAACGCGACCATCTATGTAGAAAATCCAAAAGAATCAACAACAAAAGGAAAACAAAAACTCCTGGAACTAATAAGCAATTATAGCAAAGTTGCAGAATACAAGGTTAATGTACAACAGTCAGTCACTTTCCTATATACCAGCAATAAACAGGTGGAATTTGGAATTAAAAACACAATACCATGTACATTAGCACTGCAAAAATGAAATATTTAGGTACAAATCTAACAAAATATGTAAAAGATCTATATGAAGAAGACTGTAAACCTCTGATGAAAGAACTCAAAGAATAGCTAAATAAATGAAGAGATATTCCATGTTCATCAGTAGAAAGACTCAATATTGTCAAGATGTCACTTCTTCCCAACTTGATCTATAGATTCAATACAATCCCAATCAAAATCCCAGAAGATATTTTGTGGATATCAACAAACTGAATAGCCAACACAATATTGAAGAAGAACACAGTTGGAGGACTGACACTACCTGACTTCAAGAAAGTACTATAGCTTCAATAAAGCTACAGTAATCAAGGCAGCATGGTATTTGTGAAAGAACAGAAATAGGTTAATGGAACAGTATAGAGAACCCGGAAATAGACCCACATAAATATGATCAACTAGTCTTTGACAAATGAGCAAAGGCAATATAATGGAGCAAATATAGTCTCTTCAACAAATGGTGCTGGAACTACTGGACATTCACATGCAAAAAAAAAAAAAAAAAGAATCTAGACACAGAAATTAACTCAAAATGGATCACAGACCTAACAATAAAATTCAAAACTATAAAACTCCTAGAAAACAGTGTAGGAGAAAACCGAGGTGGCCTTGGGTATGGTGATGACCTTTTAGATACAACACCAAGGGTGCGATCTATGAAATAAAGAATTTGATAAGCTGGACTTCATTAAAATTAAAAACTTCTGCTCTACAAAAAACATCATCAAGAGAATGAGAAAACAAGGCATAGACTGGGAGAAAATATTTGCAAAAGATGTATCCGATAAAGTACTGTTATCCAAAATATACAAAGAACTCTTAAAACTCAACAATAAGAAGACATCCCGATTACAAAATGTGCCAAAGACCTTAACAAACATTTTACCAAAGAAGATGTACAGGTGGCAAATAAGCATATGAAAAGATGCTCCCCATCATTTGTCATCAGTGAAATGCAAATTCAAACAACAAGATACCACTACACACCTATTAGAATGGCTAAAATTTGGAACACTGACAACGCCAAATGTTGGCAAGGAAGTGAAGCAACAGGAACTCTTATCCATTGCTGGTGGGAATGTCAATTGGTACAGCCACTTTGGAAGATAGTTTGGCAGTTTCTTACAAAATTAAGCATACTCTTACCATACAACCCAGCAGTCATGATCTTTGATATTTACCCAAATGAGTTGAATTCTTATGTCCACACAAAAACCTGCACAGGGATGTTTAGCAGCTCTATTCATAATAGCCAAAGCTTGGAAGCAACCAAGATGTCCTTCAGTAGGTGAATGAGGAACTGTGGTATGTCCAGACAATGGAATATTCTTCAGTGCTAAAAAGAAATGAGCCATGAAGCCATGAAAATACATGGAGGAAGCTTACATGCATATTACTTAGTGAAAGAAGCCAATTTGAAAAGGCTATATATTGTATGATTCCAACTATATGACATTCTGGAAAAGGCAAAACTGTGGAGATAGTAAAAAGATCAGTGGATGTCAGGGATTGGAGGTTGGGGAAGAATGAAGAGGCAGAGCACAGAGGACTTTTAGAGCAGTGAAAACACTGTGTGATAGTATAATACTATTCATGTTATTATTATGTTATTATTGCATTATGTTATTATACGTTTGTCCAAACTCATAGAACATACAACACCGAGAGTGAAACCTAAGGTAAACTATGCAGAAAAAAATTAATTAAACACAAAGGAATGCAGTAAGGGAGAAAATAAGGGCCAAAAAAATCTATAACCTATAGAAAACATGTAACAAAATGGCAGAATTTACTTCCCTATCAGTAATTACTTTCAATGTAAATGGATTATTTTACCCAATCAAAAGACATAGATTAGCAGAATAGATTTAAAAAAAAATACCCAGCAGGGGCTGGCCCTGTGATGTAGTGGTTAAGTTCACATGCTTCGCTTCAGAGGCCCAGGGTTTGCAGTTTTGGATCCCGGGCATGGACTTACGCACCCCTCATCGAGCCATGCTTGGGCAGTGTCCCACCTACAAAATAGAGGAAGATGGGCATGGATGTTAGCTCAGGGCCAATCTTCCTCAGCAAAAAGAGGAAGATTGAAAGATGGAAAAAGTTATTTTGTGCAAATAGTAACCAAAAGAGAGCAGAGGTGGCTACACTGATATCAAAGGACACTTTAAGTCAAAAATAGTTACAAGAGCCAAAGAAGGACGTTATATAATGATAGAAGGATCAATTCACCAAGACTATGTGATAGTTATAAACATGTATGCACTAAACATCAGTGCTCCTAAATATATGAAGCAAACATTAATAGAATTCTAGGAAGAAATAGACAGCTCTATAATAATGGTGGGAGTCTTCAGTATCCCACTTTTAATAATGGATAGAACAATCAGAGAAGATCAGTAAGGAAATAGAAGACTTGAACAACACTATAAACCAATTGGACCTAACAGATATATCCATTCAACAATAACAGAATATATATTCTTTTCAAATCACATGGAACATTATCCTAGACCACATGTTAGGCCACAAAACAAGTATTAACAAATTTAAAAAGATCAGAATCATACAAAGTATCTTTTCTGATCACAATATAATTAAACTAGAAATCAATAATACAAGCCAAAACTGGAAAAATCACAAATATGTGAAAATTAAATAACACTCTTGAGCAACCAATAGGACAAAGAGTAAATCACAAGGGAAATTAGAAAATATCTTGAGAAAGACAAAAACAGAACATACTAAGACTTATGGGATACAGCAAAAGCAGTATAAGAAGGAATTTTATAGCAGTAGATGCCTACATTAAAAAAGAAGAAAGATCTCAAATCAACAACCTAATTTTACACCTCATAAAAAAGAACACACTAAACCCAAAGTTAGCAAAAGGAAGGAAATAATAAAGATTAGAGCAGAAATAAATGAAATAAAGAATAGAAAAACAATAGGAAAAAAATCAATGAAACTAAGAATTGGTTTTTTGAAAAAAATCAACAAAATTGACAAACTTTACCTATACTGACAAAAAAAAAGAAAACTGAAATAACTAAAATCAGAAATGAAAGAAGGGACATTACTACCAATTTTACAGAAACAAAAAGGACTATAAGAGAGTACTGTGGACAATTGTACACCAACAAATTGGATAACCTAGATGAAATAGACAAATTCTTAGAAACACAACCTATCAAGACTGAATCAGGTGGAACTGGAAAATCAGAATAGATCTATAACTAGTAAAGGGACTGGATCAGTAATCAAAACCCTCCCAACAAAGAAAAGCCCTGGACTAGGTGGTTTTGCTGGTGAATTCTATCCAGGCAAATAATTTTTGTGGGGTCTGTGCCAATGTAAACAATTTAAGTTGACTAAAACCAGCACATCAGCACCATTCTGGCAATTAAGTCTCACTCAATCTTGTGAAAGAAATACTGCTCCAGCCAATGAGGGTGATCCACTTGCCAGGGTGTCTTAGTCCGTTCATGCTGCTCTAACAAAATATCGTAAACTGGGTGACTTATAAACAAGAGAAACTTATTTCTCACAGTTTTGGAGGCGAGGAAGTCCAGATTAAGGTGTTAGCACATTTGGTGTCTGGAGAAGGCCCCTTTTCTGGTTCATAGATGGCTGTCTTTTCTCTGTGTCCTCACATGATGGGGGGAGCCAGGCAGCTCTCTGGGGACCTTTTATAAGAGTACTAATACCATTCATGAGGGCTTCACCCTCATGATCTAATTACCTCCCAAGGACCCCACCTCCAAACATCATAACATTGGGGATTAGGCTTCTACATATGAATTTTGAGGAGACACAAACATTCAATCTATAGCACCAAGTTATGCTCCTGGAACCAGGACCCAGCTGTGAGGTCCCAGGACAACTCAATAGGCATGAGTCCTAGGGCTCCTTGGGTAGAGGGCCACTGAGCTCTGCAAAGGGAAGAAATGAGGACCTGGGCCCATGCGGTTTTGTCCAGGGTTGGGCACCTTTCCAGGATGACACTGCTGGCTCTAACTGGTCCCAGGCACTGGAAGGGGCTCAGAAAATTTCAAGGAAGGCATTCCAGAACATGGAGAGTGCTCTGCACCCTCTGAGGTTCAGAGTCCAAGGCAGGAACCAGGCCACAAGCCTTTCCTCCTTGTGTGCTAAGTGATTAGGAGCCCTCACTTATTTCTTCCCTAGTTTGAAAGTGACTTCTCTGGACTCTTCAGTGCTCTGTTTCTGAAGATTTCCCCTAGATCCATGGTAAGATTAGATCATCTGAAAAATAAATTTTGTCTATGACTGGAGTTATTGCTACTAGAGAAAGTCAGAGCCTGGGGTGTAGGTCAGAATCAACCAGCCCCCAGTGACCTTCATCCTGGTGTCCCAAATCATTAGGAGCCCTCACCTGATTTCCTGTATTTTGAAAACAACTGCTCTGGACACTCTAGTGCTCTCTTTCTAAAGATTTCACTAGTTCCACGGTGAGTTTAGTGCCCAGTATGGATACAAAGTTCTGTGGGAGTCCTGAGTAGAGAAGGACAGACATGGGAGTTCTGGGAAGGATGAGAGAAGTTTGTCAGGTGACAAAAGTCGAGGAGGGCATTGGAGTCTCAGAGCACACCTGTGAAAAGGCACAGAGGCCCCAGGTCACATGGGGAGTGGTGACTATTCTGGTGCACATGGAGTGGTGGCATTCACTGAACACCTAGTCTGGCCCCTGTAATTTGCTGAGTGTCATGTGGACTATATGTTTCTCTTTTTCTTCTATATGGAATGGTCAGGATTGGCATATGGATTTTCTTGATCTCACCCCAATTGTCCAAATGGTCTGGGGCCCCAAAATTATTGTTGTGTCTTAGCTCTGGCTTCTATTACAAAAACACCATAGACTGGGTGGCTTATAAACAACAGAAATTTAATTTTCAGAGTTCTGGAGGCTGAGAATTCCAAGATCAGGGTGCCAGCATGGTCAGATTCTGGTGAGGAGCCTCTTCTGGTTGCAGACTACCAACTTCTCGTTGTAGCCTCAAAGGATGGAGAGCAGAGAGGGGAAGCAAGCTCTCTTGTGATTCTTCTAAGGGCACTAATCTTATTCATGAGGGCTCCACTCTCATGACCTCATCCGTTCCTAATTACCTCCCAAAGGCCCCACCTCCTAATACCATCACATGGTGGGGGAGGGTTCAACATATGAATTTTGGAGGGACACAAATGTTCAATCCTTAACAGTTGCTTACATATGATCAGGAATTTATAGAGACAGAAGTGATATCCACAGTCTGCAGCTGAGCCTCTGCAGGACACTGGTCCAGCAGTGGACAGGAATATTCTGACCCCTTTATAACCTTTCCTAGTGTTGTGTTTGCTACCTGTGATGGACTCTACTCTCAACTGTTTCTAGGCCATCTATGGCAAAGCAGTGATCTCAGTAGAACTTAAAGGGACAGAGCTGATCAATTAGGGATACTTATACTAAAGTAGGTGTTTTGTATATAAGGATTTTACCTCATTGAAAATATGTGGATACCTGATAGGAAAAGGGCACAGTGACTTGGCCCACCTTGCTTAAGATCTATGGCTAAAATGTGTGAATCTAATTCATCCTTGCAAGAAGGAAAAATTATTCTCATGGCATGTTGTTGGATGTCCTTGGATCCCCACTTAGAATTTTCTGAAAGGATTTCCCAATTAAAGGAGAGAACTAATTAAGGTAAAAACTGAAATTATTAAAAGAAAAGTAAAAGAAAATTAGAAATAATATATAAAACTAAAACTTGCTTCACTGAGATCCAAAACCTAGATAGGCTCCTCAGGGGCTTATGTAAGGAAAGGAGAGAGAACACAAGTTATACAATATTAGGGATTAGAAAGGAGATTTAAACACAGATAAAGATGAGATTAAAGCGATTAGAAGAAAATCATACAAAACTATGGAAAAAATTCAAAAACTTAGTACGAGTAGAAATTATTACAGTCTCACCTCAAAATCTGTCCCACAAAGTTACTTCCTACCTGTATCTTTACTGTGGCATTTAGTGGAATCTATACAGCAAAGGGTTTTGCTGGATTTGCCTCTCAATACAGAATTGGCGGTGTCTCCTGCTCAAGTCCTAGTCTAATGACTCTGTCTGTTTTACAGAAAAAGATTTCTGCTTGGAAGTTAAACAGCTACTGGGAAAATGGATATCAGTATTGATTTGGAAACTGACTGTCCTGAGCTGGTTCTGTATGTGGGAAGAGTCACTCTTGGGGAGAAGAACAGAAATAAAATGAATCCTCAACTGAGAAAAATGCAGAATTATAAAATCTCACAAGCTGTGTGTGGTAAAGTGAATTCTGGAGGGGGAGTGATCAAGGCTAAAATTGAGAATGAAAACTATAGTTTCAAAAGTGATGGAATAGGATTAGATTTGGAAAATTCTTTTCAGAATATGCTTCTGTGTGTTCCTAAATACCTAGACTTCATGCAGCAAGGTAACTACTTTCTGATTTTTGTCAAATCATGGAGCTCACAAATCACTGGTATGAAAATTGTCACCCTGAGCTCCAATTTGTACAAAAGGGATGTGACATCTGTAAATGTCATGAGTCCCATGGCTGCACTGGACTTCCTCAAAGACAGGAAAGAAAGTGGAGAGTGGTTGTCTATAAAACATTTATCGCCTCCAAAGAGATTCCGTTTTGATGTACAAGAAGAAAGTAACATAGAGGCCTTGGCTGCTGACGTTTTTAACAGGACGCGACTTAGGTACAAAGGAAAACTCATCTTTACTGAATCCACACATGTTGAAATGAAACAATTCTCAACAGAATAGTGGTTTCAACACATTAAAGAGATTCTTCCTCAACATGTTTCTGCATTTGCAAATACTGATGGGGGATATTTGTTTATCAGTGTGAGTGAAGATCAACAAGGAAACATCCATCAGGAAGTTGCCTGTCTATCACTTCTGTGGGAGGAATAGGGAGATAAATTACTCGTGCAAATTCCTTGAAGTATATGATGAAGGACGTGTTTGTGGGTATGTTTGTGCTCTCAAAATAGAGCGATTCTGCTGTGCAGTGTTTGCTAAAGACCTGGATTCCTGGTGTGTGGAAGACAACCGTGTGAGGCAGATAACCGTGAATGAATGGATCCAGTTCATGGTGGATGCTGAACCAAGTGAGGAACGACCAAGTGAGGAATTTCTGATACTTTCTTTTTTTTTTTTTGGGAGGAAGATCAAACCTGAGCTAACATCTATGCCAATCCTCCTCTGTTTTTGCTGAGGAAGACTGGCCCTAAGCTAACATCTATTGCCAATCCTCCTCTTTTTTTTCCCTTTTTTCTCCCCAAAGCCCCAGTAGATAGTTGTATGTCATAGTTGCACATCATTCTAGTTGCTGTATGTGGGACGCCGCCTCAGCATGGCTGGACAAGCAGTGCGTCGGTGCGCGCCCGGGATCCGAACCCAGGCCGCCAGTAGCAGAGCACACGCACTTAACCGCTAAGCCATGGGGCCAGCCCCAGGAATTTCTTATCCTTAGAAATAAGGATACATTTGGCAAGGGTGGCAGGAAGATTTTTCCTTTGGGATTTGGGGCAAGATCAGTAGTCCTCAGATTTCAACACCTAATTTACGAATCTCTGGTGGCTACAGTCAATAGTTCACTCTCTCTTCTTTTCTTCTACCTGCTTAGAAGATAGCGATTCCTTACAGAAAGCACATTATCTTCTCTCAGTAGCACTACCTGTTACAAAGATCCGATTAACCCTGTGTTTCTTCCCTACCAGCGCTTTATGCACTTTCAAGGAAAGCCTGTTCAGTCCTCCTCCTTGTTCTTTCTAAGCTCAGTTTCAGGAACTGACCATTTCTTTCTCTCAGGAATGCTTGCCTCTTTTGTTTACTTGCTCCTTCATCTTTCTTTACCCCTTTCCATTTATTTCCCTTAAAACCTCTTCCTCTCCTGTCTTTTCCATTTGTGATGCAAAATGTAACCCTGAATTGGACTATTGGACTAAGAAAAGAAAAATGCTGGTATTTCATTTGATTTTGGAAAAGGAAAGCCTCGAATGAAATTAGGCCAGCACTAGTAACTTCTAAAATCTCTGAAAACACAAGCTTCTTCCTTAGAATCTGCACAAAACTCAGCTCTCCTTCACTAGCCATCACATCTAATTTTAATTGCTTTTAAAATGAACCCACTTGCATGGTAACGGATTCAATTATGATTAAAACATTTTTCCTATTAATTTTCATTCCAGGTATAGTATGTTTCAGCAGCATCAAGGATTAAATTTAAAATTTGTGTCTAACCTAGGAATCTAACCACAACATCTAACAATATTTCTATTGGGAAAACGGGGTTAGATCTATGCGGACTTTTGGTAAACTATGCATTAGTCAGTTGAGGGTCTCCTTTGTGGCAAATTAAGAATGTATTTTTGTTTTTTAAGACTTTTCCAGGTTATTTGAAGAGATGAGCCTTCAACAAAGTATGTCATCACCTATTCCCCAGAGTCGGCCTGTTTATAATGGTAAGAATTCGGAAAGTCAGCAGCAGAGATGCCACCTTGCAGGTAGTTTAATTCTGGTTCCTTGGACTTCTTGGTGTGAATATGCTCAAGTGTCCTTCTCTTTAGATCAGCTTTCTCTTGATATTTGACACCAAAGCACACTCTGGTGTTTATGGGAATACTTAGATGTTTTTAGTCATTGATTATGTCCAAGTGTAATTCTGTAGATTTTGATTAGACTTTTCTTGGTGTAATAGGAACTCGTTTAATTGAAAGTAAGAGAAACTCAACTCAGTTTAGTTTAAACAAAAAAGGAAGTATATCGTGTCAACTGGGAAGTCTAGACTGGGCCCCAGCTTCACACATGGCTATATTCCGTTACTGAAGAAATGCCTTCAGTACTCAGTATCTCTGATTTGTCTGTTTTTGTTTATGGGCAACATGTTTTCTACTATCTGAACAGTGTTCCCTTGAATATTCTTGTTCAGTCTTCTAGCACATATTTGCAAGAGTTTCTCTTAGGTGCACACCTAGAAGTAGAATTGCTGGGTCAGGAGGTATGTGGACATTCAAGCAATAAGCTAACGCCAAATTGTTTTTCAAAGTAGGTGGGTCACTTTACTCCCATCAACAGTATATTAGAAATGCCACATCTTCTGCAGTTGTCAAACTTCTCATCGTCTTTCTTCTCCTCCTCTTTCTCATCCTCCTGCTTCCCAGTCAAAAGGTATAAAATGGTATCTCTTTGTGGAATGCATTTCCCTGATTACTAATTTGGTTGAGCACCTCTTTATATACTTATTGGCTGTATGTCTTTCATCTTCTATGAAATACCTATTCTATCTTTTGCCCATTTTTCTACTAGGGCTTTGTTTTTTTTCTAGTTGATTTGTAGGAGTAATTTACAGATTCTAGAACCCAAATCCTCGTTCGGTCATGGGTATTGCAGATAACAGATGTCTTTTCCAAGTCTGGTGGCTTGCAGTTTCTCTTTTCTTAAGGCATATTATGATAATCAGTAGTTTTATATTTTAGTATAATGAAACTTACCATGTTTTAATTTTGTCGTTTAGTGTTCTTTATGCCTTGTATAAGAGATCCTTCTCTACCCTAAGATTACAAAGATATTTCCCTTCATTTTCTTCTAAAGGTCTTAAAGGTTTGTACTTTACATTTAACATTTAAATCCTCAATCCATCCCTATGAACAGTGATGTAGGGGTGCTACTTCATTTCTTCCATGTGGATAAACACTGTCCCAGTTCCGGTTCCTGAGTAGTTCCAGTTTCCCCGACTGATCTGCCGCCACCTCCAGCATCTTACTGAGTACATCTAGTATAGCCCTATTTCTAGAATCTCTGTTCCGTTCCCTTGGTCGGTTTGTCTGTCCCTACATGCACTACGCTGTCTTAATATTGTAATATTATACTAAGTATCAATATCTGGTAGGGTGAGCCCCCTTACTTTTATTCTTTTTCTTTGAGTGTGTCTTGATAATTTTAGTCATTCAATCGATCATACAAATTTTAGAATCTGCTTAAGTGCCACAAAAAAACCCTTTTGGGATTTTGATTGCAGTTATATTGAATCTGTAGATAGATTTGGGAAGAAATGACATATTTACATCGGTCAGTCTTTGTATTCTTGAACATAGGAAATCTCTCCACTTATTTATATCTTCTTTAATGTCTTTAAAGTTTTATAAATTTCTGTATACAAGTTTTATACATCTTTTGTTACATTTATTACTAGGTTCTTTTAATTTTTGTTGTTATAAATGATATTTTTCTTTGAAAGTTACATTTTCTAATTGTTTGTTGCTGGTGTGTAGAAATGCTGTTGATTTTATATTACACCACCTTGTTAGACTTTCCTTGTATTTCCTTGTATTTCCAATTTTTCCATAGATATTTTTTGTGTGTGTGTGAGGAAGATCAGCCCTGAGCTAACATCCATGCCAATCCTCCTCTTTTTTGCTGAGGAAGACTGGCCCTGGGCTGACATCCGTGCCCATCTTCCTCCACTTTATATGGGACGGCACCACAGCATGGCCTGACAAGCAGTGCATCTGTGCGCGCCCAGGATCCAAACCCGGGCCGCCAGCAGCGGAGTGCGCGCACTTAACCGCTATGCTACGGAGCCGGCCCCCCATAGATCCTTTTTATATTCTTTATAAACAATTACAAAATATTTTGTTTCCTTATGCTTTTAATTTTTATGCTTTGTACTTTTAATTTTTTCCCCAATCTTTATGCTTTTAATTTTTTTCTTGTCTTAATGAACTGATGAGGACTTTCACTGTAATTCTGAATGGAAATTGTCTCTCTTTGACTCTTCAAGAGAATACTTCTGTGACTTTCTCATTTACATTGAAGTTTGCCTTAGGTATTTTTGAATAAACCACTTTTCAGATTAAGGAAGTTCAATGATATACCTAGTTTATTGAACACTTTTTCTTTTTATCATGAATGAATATTGAATTTTATCAAGCACATTTTCTATTTCTGATTACATGATCATATGTTTTTCCCCTTAATTTGTTAATTGACAAATGACATGTTAATGTTTTATGTTAAACCAGTTTTGCATTCCTGTAACAAATCCAAGTGGATATTGGAGTATTATCTCCTTTATACACTTTTGTTCAACTTGCTAATATTTTATTTAGAATTTTTACATCTAAATTCATGAGTGATAAAGGCTCGTAATAGTCCACTCTCTTCCTTTGTCTAGTGTTTGTATCAAAATAACACTGGAATCAGAATGAGTTGGGGATTACTTCTTCTTTTTCTATCCTCTAGAAAAATTTATATAAGATTGGAATAATACATTGCTTGAAATTTGGTAGAACTTGCCTGTAAAACTGTCTGGGCCCTTTGTGAGAAGATGTTTAACTATTTCCAGTTCTTTAACAATTAAAGGATTACCCAGGTTTTCTATGTCCTCTTGAGTTAATTTTGGTAAGTTATATTTTTAAGGAATCTTCATTTCAGCAGCTAGCATTTCACTATCAGTCTGACTTATCTCTCTTTCTTTTTTTTATTTTTATTGCAGTAATATTGGTTTATAACATTGTATAAATTTCAGGTGTACATCATTATACTTCTATTTCTGCATAGATTACATCATGTTCTCTTGTTCACCACCCAAATACTAAGTACAATCCATCATCACACACATGTGCCTAATCATCCCTTTTGCCCTCCTCCCTCTTCCCGTCCCCTCTGGTAACCACCCATCCAATCTCTGTCTCTATGTGTTTGTTTGTTGTTGTTTTCATCTTCTACTTATGAGTGAGATGGTACGGTATTTGACCTTCTCCCTCTGACTTATTTCACTTAGCATAATACCCTCAATGTCCATCCATGTTGTCACAAATGGGGGGATTTCATCGTTTCTTATGGCTGAGTAGTATTCCATTGTGTATACATACCACGTCTTCTTTATCCATTTGTCCGTTGATGGGCACTTAGCTTGCTTCCAAGTCTTGGCTATTGTGAATAATGCTGCAATGAACACAGGGGTGCATGTATCTTTACACATTTGTGATTTCATGTTCTTTGGATAAATACCCAGCAGTGGGATAACTAGATTGTATGGTAGTTCTATTCTTAATTTTTTGAGGACTCTCCATACTATTTTCCATAGTGGCTGCACCAGTTGGCATGCCCACCAACAGTGTATGAGAGTTCCCTTCTGTCCACATCCTATCCAACACTTGTTGCTTCCTGTGTTGTTAATTATAGCCATTCTGATGGGCGTGAGGTGATATCTCATTGTAGTTTTGATTTGCATTTCCCTGATAGTTAATGATGTTGAACATCTTTACATGTCTCTGTTGACCATCTGTGTATCTTCTTTGGAGAAATGTCTGTTCAGGTCTTTTGCCCATTTTTTCATCGGGCTGTTAGTTTTTATGTTGTTGAGATGCATGAGTTCTTTATGTATTTTGGAGATTAACCCCTTATCAGGTATATGGTTTGCAAATATCTTCTCCAAATTGTTAGGTTGTCTTTTCATTTTGTTGATGGTTTCCTTTGCTGTGCACAAGCTTTTTAGTCTGATGTAGTCCCATTTGTTTATCTTTTCTATTGTTTCTCTTATTTCATCTTTCATATTCTTATTTCAGTTTGTCTATTTTTATTTCCTTATGAGAACAAAGCAGATTGGTTTCAAAAATTTACTTGTTTTGTGAATTAAGTGCTTTTCAAACAGTATGCTTTTTCTAGGTATCTTAGGTGTTAATTTTCTGTCTTGTATTCTAATCTAAAATATTTTCGCTAACCCCTTTGGTAGAAAATGTGGTATTTAAGACCTATTAAACAAAAGAGTATTAGGTCAGGTAGATTCAGAGTGCCCCAACCTAGCCCAAGTTGGAGCTCCCCTTCCTTAGAAATTCCGGAGAGCTATATAAACACGATGGACAATGATACCTATAGTGATCTGGGCTGGAACATGTGACCTAGACTGTAGGTCTCCATGGAGCCTTTCCCTTGACCAAGCCGAATTGCCTCTAATTATGAGAAGTTTCTAGAACCTGAGTGCTCAGTTGAGTTGCTGAATATTTATTGTTAAAGTTTATTCCTAGTAATTGCAAGTCTTGTTGCTTTTGGAATGAAATTTTTTTAAATTATATTTTTAAACTATGAATTGCTATTATATAGAAAAATGTTACAGTTAATATATTTATTGTATCAAACCATTCTTCTAATGATTACAACAGCTTTTCAGTTATTTCTCCTAGTTTTATAGGCACACCATGATAAAGTTACCTTGCCTTATTCCTTTCCTGTATTTATGTTATTTGTTTCCTTTCAAAAAATGCTTTTTTAAGATTGTGAAATGTGCCTACAGAAACGTACATAAAACAAAAGTGAACAATATAATGAAACAGTTGTCTATAAACAGCTGTGTATCTACTACACAGAAAATAGATCATTGGTTAACACCCTAAAAATCTCCTATGTATTCTTTCCCAGTCACATCCCCACCCTGGGTTACCTCCGTCCTGGTTTTATGGTAATCACATTTTCACTATTCTTTATAATTTTATCTTCTATATGTTCACCCCTAAAAATACAGCTTTGTTTTGCTTATTTTTGAACTAACTTAAATGGAACCACACTGTATATATTAATTTTATGATGTTTCTTCATTCAAAATTATGCTTGTTAGATGTTGCCTATAGTTCATTAATTTTCCTTGCAATAAAATATTCCTATGTGAACACACAATTTATTTATATACTCTATTGCTATGTTGATTTGAGTCATATCCAGTTTGATCTATTATGAAGAATGCTGCTTCAGACACCCTGTGCACATTTGCATGAATTTTTCCTGAGCACATACCTAGAAGTGGAATTGTTGGGTCATAGGGTATTTGTATCTTTAACTTCAGTAGATAATGCCAAAATGCTTCCAAATTTACATGCCTACCCAATCTGCACAATCTTGCCCACACAAAATAGGCAACAAAATAGGCAAAATAGGTATTTAAATGCTGCCTATTTTGTAGACATCTAGAATTATCTTACTATAAGTTTAATTTGCATTTATCTTTTTCTTTGGTTACTAATGAAGTTGAGAACTTGGTTATATGTTTACTGATCACTTGAAATTCCTTCTCTAGGAAATGTTGCTTAAAGCATTTTTCTTTTGGTTTGTCTTTTTTTTTATTGATTTATAGAAATTAAAAATAAATCTAGATACAAGTCTTCTGTTATTTATGTTGCAAATATCATCTTCCATTGTGTGACTTTTCCCACTCTCTGTATGGTATGTTTTGAGGAAAAGTAGTTCTTAATTTTAATGAAGTCATATTTATCATTTGTTCCTACAGTTTTCTTTGTGGAGATATTTTTGATTGCTGACTGGACTTTCTTTAAAGATTACAGTATTATTCAGATTTCTATTTCTTCTTTAGTCAATTTTCGCAAGGTATAATTTTCTAGAAGTTTGTATCTTCTAAATTTTCAAATTCAGTGACATAAAATTATTCATAATAATGTCTTATAATTTTTCATGTCTGCAGGATCTGTAGTGATGTCCCATTTTGCATTCCTGATATTGGTTGTTTGTACTTTTTCTATTTTTAAATTCTTGACCAGTCCTGCTGGAAGGTTGACATAGTTATTATTCTTTTCCAAGAACCAACTGTTGACTTTATTTATTGTCTCTGTTGTATGTTTGTTTCCTTTTTAAATTACTTTTTGCTCTTATTTGTATTACATTCTTCTACTTCATTTGCATTTATTTTGCTGTTCTTTTCTTCTTTCTGGAGATGATGCTTAACTCAATATTAATCTTTTTTTCTAATATAAGCACTTAAAAACATATATAGAAAAGTGCAGAAGCCATACACACTTGATAAATTTTCAAGTGAACACCCCTGACCAAACACACCTCTGTAATTAATACCCTTGTAAAAAAAAGATAAAACATTACCAGCACCCCAGAAACCTTCCTCATACATTCTCCCAGTCATTATTCTCCAAAAATGAAATCTCTATTCTGACTTACATATCCAGAAGTTGGTTTTGCCTGTTTTGAAAGAGTTGTTGATAACAACTTCTTACTATCTTTTTAATAACTGTGGAATCTATAATGATGTCTTTTTTATATTTGAGATTGATAACTTGTGGGGTTTTTTCTTGGTAAGTCTTGTTAGATGTTTAACTATTTTATTGATCTTTTCAAAGAACCAACCTTGGGGGCTAGCCCCGGTGGCCTAGTGGTTAAGTTCGGCACCCTCTGCTTTGGCAGCCCGGCATTGATTCCTGGGTGCGCACCTACACCACTCTTCGGTGGCCATGCTGTGGCAGTGGCCCACATACAAAGTAGAGGAAGGTTGGCAACAGATGTTAGCTCAGGGCAAATCTTCCTCAGCAAAAAAAAAAAAAAAAAAAGAACCAACTTTGGCTTTACTGATTTTCTCTATTGTATATTTTCATTTCTATTGCAATGATTTCTGTTCTTTATTTTTTTTCGTATTTCTTTCTTTGGGTGTAGTTTGCTGTTCTTATCTGGCTTTAAAGCTGAAAACTTAGGTAATTGATTTTAAGCCTTTTCTTTTCCAAGAAATGCATTTTAGAGCCATTTACTCCACCCCTCAATTGTTTGAACCACATTCCAAAAGTTTTAATGTGTTGTATTTTCATTTTCATCTAGTTCTAAATATTTTCTTATTGTCATTGTGCTTTCTATTTTAACTCATGGGTCGTTTGGAAATCTGTCGCTTAATTTTCAAACATTGGGGATTTTCTAGTCATCTTTCTGCTATTTTTTTTTCTTTTGTGAGGAGGACTAGCCCTGAGCTAACGTCTGACGCCAATCCTCCCGTTTTTTCTTGAGGAAGATTGGCCCTGGGATAACATCCATGCCCATCCTCCTCTACTTTATGTGGGACGCCACCACAGCATGGCTTAGCAAGCGGTGCGTCGGTGCACGCCCGGGATCCGAACCTGCGAACCCTGGGCCGCCGCAGCAGAGCGCACGCACTTAACCGCTGCGCCACCGGGCCAGCCCCTGATCTTTCTGCTATTTTGATGTACATTAGTGCCCACTTATCCATGGTTCTGCCTTCCACAGTTTCGGGTGTGCAGGACACACAGTCAACCGAGATCCAAAAATATTAAATGGAAAATTCCAGAAATAAATAATTCACAAGTTTGAAATTGCAGCTGTTCTGAGTAGCATGATGAAATCTCGTGCTGTCCTGCTCCATCCTGCCTAGAACATAAATCATCCCTTTGTCCAGCGTATCCACGCTGTGTACGCTACCCGCCCCTTAGTCACTTGGTAGCTGTCTTGGTTATCAAATTGACTGTCGTGATATCACAGTGCTTGTGTTCAAGTAACCCTTATTTTACTTAATAGTTCAAAGCACAAGAGTAGTGATGCTGGCAATTCAGATATGCCAAAGAGAAGTTATTGTTGTGAATCTCTTACTGTCCTTAATTTATAAATTAAACTTTATCATAGCTATGTACATATAGGAAAAACCATAGTATATATAGAGTTTGGTACTATCCATGGTTTCAGACATCCACTGGAGTCTTGGAATGGTATCCCTCACAGATAAGGGAGGACTCTTGTATTATCTATTGATGTGTAAACAAACTACCCCAAATTTAGCTGCTTAAATTAACAAGAAACATTTATTACCTGACTGTTTCAATGGGTCAGGAATCTGGGAGTGCCTCAGCTGCGTGGTTCTGGCTCCAGGTCTCTCGCTACATTGTAGTCAAGCCATGGGCCTATCTCATTTGAAGGCTGGACTGGGGGAAAATCTACTCCCAAGCCAACAACCATGCTTGTTGCCAGGCCTCAGTTCCTCTTTGGCTGTTGACCAGATACTTTAATTCCTCCCCATGTGAGTCTATCCCTGAGTTGTCTGAGTATGCTCATGGAATGTCAGCTTCCCCCAGAGTGAGCAATTATTTATTTTTTTATTTTTTATTTTTTATTTATTTATTTTTGTGAGGAAGATCAGCCCTAAGCTATCATCCATGCTAATCCTCCTCTTTCTTTTGCTGAGGAAGACCGACTCTGAGCTAACATCTATTGCCAATCCTCCTCCTTTTTTCTCCCCAAAGCCCCAGTAGATAGTTGTATGTCATAGTTGCACATCCTTCTAGTTGCTGTATGTGGGACGCGGCCTCAGCTTTGCCGGAGAAGCGGTGCGTTGGTGCGCACCCGGGATCCGAACCCGGGCTGCCAGTAGCAGAGCGCGCGCACTTAACTGCTAAGCCACGGGGCCGGCCCATAGTGAGCAATTAGAGAGAGAGAGATTCTTCTGTCTTTTATAACCTAGTCTTGGAATTGACATACCATTGCTCCTGCTGTATGCTTTTGGCAGAACTCTGGTACAGTGTGGGAGGGGCACACAATGGTGTGAATACCAAGAAGTGAAGATTATTGAGGATTTGAAGGCTGGCTGTCACATGCAATTTCTAGCACAGTTGCCCTCTGGTCAGAGGACATATCGATGTGATTTCAATCCTTTGAAGTTTGTAGAGACTTGCTTTATTTTCCATCATATTGTATATTTTGGTAAATGTTTCTTGTGCTTTTTAAAACAACATGTGTTTTGCATGGTTGTACTGTTTTTATCTGTCACTTAGGCTAAGTTTATTAATTGTGTTGTTCAAATCTCCTGTCTTTACTGATTTTTGTTGTCTGCTTCTAAAGATTTTGTCTGTTGTATCAGTTACTGAAAGCAGTGTGTTAAAATATTCAACTAAAATTGTCTACCTCTTTTAATTCTCTCAAATTTTCCTTCTATATTTTGAACCCATGTTATCAGGTACATAAAAATTTGTTATATTTTCCTTTGACTTGACTCTTTTATCAATATAAAATAGGTTTTCTGTATAAACAACCATGTTTTCTGTGAATACAAAAAGTTATACTATTTCTTTTCTAATCTTAGTATCTCTTATTGCTTTGCCTTATTGTACTGACTAGGATTAGGATCTCAGGTAAAACGTTGAATACAGGCACTGAGAGCAGAAAATTTGCCTTCTCAATCTTAAGGAGAAAACATTCTGTCTTTCTTTTCTTAGATGCCCTTTAACAGATTGATAAAGTTCCCCTTTATTTCTCATTTTCTGAGAGGAAAATCATGAATGGGTCTTGAATTTTGTCGTGCCTTTTCTGGATCTGTTGAGGTGGCCATATTTTTTCCCTTTTTTCTGTTAATGTGGTGAATTATATTGATTGATATTTTTTTAAATGTTAAACACAACTTGCGTTCCAGAATAAACTCTATTTGGTCATGTTGTATTATCCTATTTATATATTTCTAGATTCTATTTGCTAATATTTTGCTAAGAATTTTTTTTTCTGTGTTCATGAGAGATATTGGTCTGTAGCTTTCAGTTCTTTTCTTGCATTGTGTTTGTCAGGATTTGGTATCAGGGTTATCCTGGTCTCAGAGGATAAGTTGAGATATGTTTCTTGTTCCTCTGTTTTATAAAAGAGTTTGAGTAGGAGTGGTGATAGTTCTTTATATAGTTTATGGAAATCACCATTGAAACTCCCTGTGCCTGGAGTTTTCTTAATGGGAAGATTTTTGGTAACAAAATACATTTCTTTAATAAATATATGCCTGTTCAGATTTTCTGTTTCTTCTTCTGTCAATTTTGGCAAGTTTTATTTTCATAGATTTTTTTTTCTATTTCATCTAATTTGTCAAATTTATTAGCAAAAATATTTTTATAGCATTCTCTTTTAATCTTTATAATGTGTGTAGATCTCTTCTGGTGTTGTATTTTTATTCCTGTAATTGGTTATCTGTGTGTTTTACTCTTTCATAATGAGTCTTGTAAGGGGTTTATCAGTTTAATTTTATTTTCAAAGAACCAGCTTTTGGATTTGGTAATTTTATGTGTTTGTTTTCATTGACTTCTGCTCTGCTTTTTATAATTTCTTTCCTTCTACTTACTTTGGGTTTATTAAAATGGAAACTAGGCTCATTTAAATTTAAGCCTTTTTCTTTTCTAATAAATGCTATAAATTTCTCTCTAAGCACTACTTTATGTGCATTCCACAAATTTTTATATGTTGAATTTTAATTATTCATTTTGAAAGATTTTCTAATTTTCCTTATGAATTCTTCTTTGATGTATGGGTTATTTAGAATTTTACTGTTTAATTTTCAAATACTTGAGGCTTTTATAGATATCTTATAGTTATTGATTTCTGATTTAATTTGATCGTGATCAGAGAATATCCTCTGTAAGATTTAAATCTTTTTAAATTTATTGAAGCTTGGGCCGGCCCCGTGGCTTAGCGGTTAACTGCTTGTGCGCCGCTGCTGGCGGCCCGGGTTCGGATCCCGGGCGCGCACCGACACACCGCTTCTCTGTCCGTGCTGAGGCCGTGTCCCACATACAGCAACTAGAAGCATGTGAAGCTATGACATACAACTATCTACTGGGGCTTTGGGGGGGAAAAATAAATAAATAAATAAAATTGTTAAAAAAAAAAAAAGATAGCATTTAAATTTATTGAAGCTTGTTTTGGTTTGCTTATGGTTTATCTTGGTGGATGTGCCATGTGCACTAGTAAAGAACATATATTTTACAGTTGTTGAGTATATTTTTCTACAAATATACTCAATTCAGTTAAGTTGGCTGATAGTGTCAGTCACATCTTCTATAAACTTATTTTTTGTTTAGTTTTTCTTTCAATTTGCAAGAGAGGTGTTTTCTAATCTCCATCTATAATAGTGCATTTGTCTATTTTTCTTTTTAATTCTGTCATTTTTTGCTTCAGATATTTTGGAGCTCTGTTATTAAGCCCATACTCATTTATAATTTTCCTGAAGTCTTGACCCATTTATAATTTTGAAATTTTCTTCATCTCCATAATATTTCTTGAGTTGAGGTCTATTTTAAAAGTGTCACATTAATATAGCCACTCCAGTTTTCTTATAATTAGAGCTTGAATGGTATATATTTTTCCATTCTTTTGCTTTCAACCTATTTATGTCTTTGTATTTAAAATGTGTGTCTTGTTGACAGCCTATAGTTGGGTGCTTTTGTATTCATTCTGACAATCTCTGTGTTTTAATTGGAGCATTTAGTCCATTTACATTTAATATAATTATTGATATGTTTGGATTTAGATATACCGTTTTGTTATGCATTTTTTTGTTTTTATCATTTGTTTTTAGTTTATCTGTTCCTTATTTCCTGTCTTCTTTTGGACTAGTCAAATATTTAAAAAAATATTTTATCTTGACTTTTCTATTGGCTTATTAGTTGTGCCTCTTTGTATGATTTTTTAGTGGTTGCTTCAAGGATTACAAATATGTCTTTAGCTTATGACAATCTACTAGAATTGATTCTGTATTACTTAACAGAAACTATAGAAACCTTGCAAAAATATAGTTCTCTTTACCTCCTGTGCTTTGTTGCTGTATGTGTTACATCTATATCTGTTATAAACTCCACAGTACGGTATTATAATTGTTTATTTAAAATTCATATGTTGAAAAAAGTCAATGTTTTAATTTTTAAAAACAAGTAATATAAGGAAAGAAAAAGTATATAGTCTTTCATATTTACCTACACATTTACCATTTCTGATGTTGTTTTAAATCCCTTCCAGTAAATCGAGTTGCAATTTAGTTGAATTACCATCTAGTTTCTAAATGTCTAGTCTAGTCCAACTGATCTATTGAAAATGAATGACCGTCTAGTATCATTTTGCTTCAGGTTAAAAAAATTATTTAGATTCTCGGTTTTTGTGTGTATGTTTTTTTGGTAGTACAGATTTGCTGGTAATGAAGTCTCTGGTTTTCTTTGTCTGAAAATGTCTTTATTTTGCCTTTATTTTTGGAGGATAGAATTCTGGATTGCTTTTTTCTTTTAAGACTTTAAAGATCTTATTCTATTGTCTCCCATCCTCCATTGTTTCTTATAAAAAATAGACTGTCATATATATTGTCGTTTCCTTTTGTGTATTCTAACCTTTTTTCTCTACTTTCAAGATTTTCTCTTTGATTTTGGATTTTTTCAGTTTGACTGTGAAGTGCCTAGGTTTGTTTTTTGTATTTGTCCTGCTTGCAGTTCATTGAAGTCTTGGGTCTGTGATTTGATGTCTTTCAAATTTTGGAATTTTTCAACCATTAATTCTTCAAATACTTTATGTGCTCCATTTTTTCCTTTCGTTCTGGACCTTCAGTTATACATATGTTGTTATAGTTATTATGTCAGGATAGCAAATTTTACCCCAAAATGTACTGGCATAAAACAACCATTTATTATGCTAATGGTCCCAATGGGTCAGAATTTAGACAGGGTATAGTAAGGATGGTTTTTCTCTGCTCCTTGGTGTCTGGAACCTCAGTTGGGAGACTAAAACAGCAGGGGACAGGAACAGCTAGGGCTCCTCAGACATTTCTCTCCATCCTATGTAGTTTCCCCATGTGATCTCTCCAGTATGACAGTATCAAGACATGTCTCAGCAGATAGAAGTCCAGTCCAAAGTTGTACCTCCTTTTGTGTCCTAGTCTCAGAAGTCATGTAGTTACTTCTGCCTCATTCTATAAGTTGAGGCAAGAATAAAGGTCTTCCCAGGTTCAGGGGGAGGGAACATAGTCCCCTCCTCTCAATGGAGGAATTTCAATGTCACACTGTAAGAATAGCATGTGAGATGGGATATATTTTGGTGGGTCATCTTTAGAAAATACAGTCTACCACATATGATATCCACCTGATACTATCCCACATGTCTCTGTGGGCTCTGTTCTTTCTTTCTTTTTTATTGAGGTAACATTGATTTATGGCATTATATAAATTTCAGGTGTACATCATTATATTTCAATTTCTGTATAGACTACATGATGTTCACAACCAAAAGACTAATTATCATCCATCACCATACACATATACCGTATCACCCCTTTCATCCTCCTCCCTCCCCACTTCCCATCCGGTAACCACCAATCTAATCTCTATGTCTATGTGTTTTGTTTGTCGTTGTCGTTGTCGTTTTTATCTTCTACTTATGAGTTAAATCATGTGGTATTTGACTTTCTTCATCTGACTTATATTGTTTAGGATAATACCCTCAAGGTCTATACATGTCACAAATGGCAAGATTTCATCTTTTTTTATAGCTCAGTAGTATTCCATTGTGTGTGCATACCACATCTTCTTTATCCATTCATCCCTTGATGGCACTTAGGTTGTTTCCAAGTCTTGGCTATTGTGAATAATGCTGCAATGAACACAGAGGTGCAAATATCTTTACGCATTGTTTTTTTCATATTCTTTGGATAAATACCCAGAAATGGAATAGGTGGATCACATGGTAGTTCTAGTCTTAATAATTTTGAGCCTCTCCACACTGTTTTCCATGGTGGCTGCACTAGTTTACATTTCCACCAGCAGTGTCTGAGAGTTCCCTTTTCTCCACATCCTCTCCAACACTTGTCATTTCTTGTCTTGTTAATTATATCCTTTCTGATGGGTGTGAATTGATATCTCATTGTAGTTTTGATTTGCATTTCCCTAAAAATTAGTGATGTTGAACATTTTTTCACATGCCTGTTGTCCAGCTGTATATCTTCTTTGGAAAAATGTCTGTTCAGATCCTTTGCCAATTTTTTAATTGGGTTTCTTGTTTCTTTCTTCTTGAGTTTTATGAATTCTTTATATATTTTGAATATTAACCCCTTATCGGATATATGGTTTGCAAATATCTTCTCCAATTTGTTAGGTTGTCTTTTCGTTTTGCTGGTGTTTTCCTTTGCTGTGCAGTAAGATTTTTAGTTTGATGTAGTCCCATTTGTTTATTTTCTCTGTTATTTCCGTTGCCTGGTGAGACATGATATTTGAAAATATGCTGCTAAGACTGATGTTGAACAGCGTACTGCCTATGTTTTCTTCTAGAAGTTTTATGGTTTCAGATCTTACATTCAAGTCTTTAATGCATTTTGAGTTAATTTTTGGGTATGGTGTAAGATAACGGTCTCCTTTCATTCTTTTGCTTGTGGCTGTCCAGTTACCCCAGCACCATTTATTGAAGAGACTTTCCTTTTCTCCAATGTATATTCTTGGCTCCTTTGTCAAAAATTAGCTGTCCATAGATGTGTAGGTTTATGTCTGGGCTCTTGTTTCTGTTCCATTGATCTGTGTGTCTGTTTTTGTGTCAGTACCATGCTGTTTTGATTACTGTAGCTTTGTAGTATATTTTGAAGTCAGGGAGTGTGATACCCCCAGGTTTGTTCTTTTTTCTCAGGATTCCTTTGGCTATTCGGGGTCTTTTGTTGTTCCCTATAAGTTTTAGGATTCTTTGTTCTATTTCTGTTAAAAATATCATTGGGACTTGGATAGGAATTGCATTGAATCTGTAGATTGCTTTAGGAAGTATGGACATTTTAACTATATTAATTCTTCCAATCCATGAGCACAGAATATCTTCTATTTCTTTGTATTTTCTTTGATTTCTTTCAACAGTGTTTTATAGTTTTCAGTGTACAGGTCTTTCACCTCCTTGGTTAAATGTATTCATAAGTATTTTATTATTTTGTTGCAATTGTAAATGGGATGGTATTCTTAATTTCTCTTTCTGCTATTTTGTCGTTAGTGTATGGAAATGCAACTGATTTTTGTATGTTGATTTTGTATCCTCTAATATGACTGTATTCATTTATTATTTCTAGTAGATTTTGGTGGATTCTTTAGGCTTTTCTCTGTATAAAATCATGTCATCTGTGAATCGTGACAGTTTCACTTCTTCTTTTCCAATTTGGATCCCTTTTATTTCCTTTTCTTGCCTTATTGTTCTGGCTAGGTCTTCCAATACTATGTTAAATAAGAGTGTTGGAAGTGACCATCCTTGTTTGGTTCCTGTTCTTAAAGGGATAGCTTTCAGTTTTTCCCTGTCGAGTATATTAGCTGTGGGTTTGTCATATATGGCCTCTATTATATTGAGGTACTTTCTTTCTATAACCATTTTATTGAGTGTTTTTATCATAAATGGATGCTGTATCTTGACGAATGCTTTCTCTGCGTCTAATGAGATGATCACGTGATTTTTATTTTTCATTTTGTTGATGTGGTGCATCACGTTGATTGATTTGCAAATGTTGAACCATCCTGCATCCATGGAATAAATCTCACTTAATCGTGGTGCATGATCTTTTAAATTTATTGTTGTATTTAATTTGCTAGTATTTTGTTGAGGATTTTTGCATCGATGTTCATCAGTGATATTGGCCTGTAATTTTCTTTTTTTGTGTTGTCCTTGTCTGGTTTTGGTATCAGGGAAATGTTGGCCTCGTAGAATGAGTTAGGAAGCTTCTCCTCCACTTCGATTTTTTGGAAGAGTTTGAGAAGGATAGGTATTAAGTCTTCTTTGATGTTTGGTAGAATTCGTCAGGGAAGCTGTCTGGTCCTGGACTTTTGCTTTTTGGAAGCTTCTGATTACTGTTTTGATCTCCTTACTGGTGACTGGTCTATTGAAATTCTCTATGTATTCTTGATTCAGTTTTGGAAGGTTGTATGATTCTAAAAATTGATCCATTTCTTCTAGAGTATCCAGTTTGTTGGCGTATAGCTTTTCCTAGTAGTCTCTTATAATCCTTGGTATTTCTGAGGTGTCTGTTGTAATTTCTCCTCTTTTGTTTCTGATTTTATTTATTTGAGTCTTCTCTCTTTTTTTCTTGGTGAATCTAGCTAAAGGTTTCTCAATTCTGTTTTTCTTTTCAAAGAACAAGCTTAGTTTCATCGATTTTTTTCTATTGTGTTTTAGCCTCTATTTCATTTATTTCTGCTCTGATTTTTATTATTTCCTTTCATCTACTGATTTTGGACTTTGTTTGATCTTTTTCTATTTCCTTTAGGTGCACTGTTGATGTTTATTTGAGATTTTTTATTTTTTATTTGAGATTGTTTATTTGAGATTTTTCTTGTTTCTTGAGGTAGGCCTGTACTGCTATAAACTTCCCTCTCAGTACTGCTTTTGCTGTATCCCATAAACTTTGGCATGTTGTCTTTTCACTTGTCTCCGCGTATTTTTTATTTCTCCTTTGATTTGTTCATTGACCCGATAGATGTTTATTTAATCTCCACGTATTTGTGGTTTTTCCAGCTTTCCTCTTGTAGTTGATTTCTAGTTTCATACCATTGTGGTCAGAAATGGTGGTTGGTATTATTTCAGGTGTCTTAAATTTATTGAGACTTGTTTTGTGGCCCAATATGTGATCTATCCTGGAGAATGTTCCATGTGCATTCAAAAAGAATATGTATTCTGTGGTTTTTGGATGGAATGTTCTGTATATGTCTACTAAGTCCATCTGCCTAATGTGTCACTGAAGGCCAATGTTTCCTTATTGATCTTTTGTTTGGATGACCTATCTATTGATGTAGGTGGAGCATTTAAGTCCCCTACTATTATTGTGTTACTGTTTATTTCTCCTTTTATGTCTGTTAAGAATTCTTTTATATATTTAGGTGCTCTTGTGTTGGGTGCTTAGATATTTACAAGTGTTATGTTCTCTTGTTGGATTGTTTTCTTTATTATTATGTGATGCCCTTCTTTGTCTCTTGTTACAATTTTTGTTTTAAAGTGTATTTTGTCTCTCATAACTATTGCTGCCCAAGCTTTCTGTTCATTGCCCTTTGCGTGGAGTATCTTTTCCATCTCTTCACTTTCAGTTTGTGAGTGTCTTAGGTCTGAAGTGTCTCTCTTATATGCAGCATATATATGGGTCTTGTTTTTTTTTATTCATTCAGCTACTCTATGTCTTTTGATTGGAGCATTTAGCCCATTGACATTTAAAGTAGCTATTGATAAGTATGTACTGATTGCCATTTTGTTACTTTTTTTCTGGGTGTTGTAGCATTTCTTCTTTGTTCCTTTCTTCTTCTCTTGCTCTCTTCTCTTGTGATTTGATAGATTTCTTTAGTATTATGTTTGGGTTCCTTTTTCTTAATTTTTTCTCTATTCAATATAGGTTTTTTGTTTATGATTACCATGAAGTTCATATATAATAATCTATGTAAATAGCAATCTGTATTAAGTTGATAGTCTCTTAAGTTTGACCTCTTACTAAAAGCTGTACACTTTTACTTCCCTCCCCCCACATTTTATGTTTTTGATATCATATTTAGGCTCTTTGTGTGTGTGTATCACTTAACCTCTTATGATGGAGATAGATATTTTTAATACTTTTGTCTTTTGACCCTCATATTAGCTGTGTAGGTGGTTGATCTGCTACCTTTACTGTATATTTCCCCTTTACCAGTGATTTTTTTTCTTTGATAATTTTCTTATTCATATTAGTGGTCTTTTCTTCTCCACTAAAATAAGTCCATTTAATATTTCTCGTAAGGCCAGTTTATTGGTGATAAACTCTTTTAGTTTTTGCTTGTTGGAAAACTCTTTACCTTTCCTTCCATTTTGCATGGTAACCTTGCTGGGTAGAGTATTCTTGGTTGTAGTTTTTTTCCTTCCAGCACTTTGACTATATTGAGGCCCACTCCCTTCTAGCCTGTAAAGCTTCAGCTGAGAAGTAAGCTTATAGCCTTATGGGATTTCCTTTGTGTGTAACCTGTTGCCTTTCTCTTGCAGCTTTTACAATTCTCTCTTTATCTTTAATTCTTGAAATTTTAATGATAGTGTATCTTGGTGTGGGCCTCTTTGGGTTCATTTTGCTTTGTGCTCTCTGTGCTTCCTTTACCTGGATGTCTGTTTCCTTCCTTAGGTTAGGAAATTTTTCAGCTGTTATTTCTTCAAATAGGTCCTCTGCCCTTCTGTCTCTCTCTTTTCCTCCTGGGACACCTATAATATGGATGTTAGTATGCTTGATGTTGTCCCAGAGGTCCCTTAGACTGTCCTCATTCTTTTTTCTTTTTAGCTTGAGTGACTTCTTCTACTCCTTCAACCAGTTTGCTGATCCTTTCTTCTTTGTCATCTACTCTGCTGTTCATTCCCTCTAGTGAATTTTTCTTTGACATTATTGTGTTCTTCAGTTCTGATTGGTTCTTTTTTATGTTTTCCAATTCTTTCTTGGAGTTCTCTCTGTGTTCATCTATTCTTCTCCTAAGATCAGTGACCATCCTTATGACTCTTAGTTTCTACTCTTTATCAGGTAGATTGTTTATCTCTGTTTTGTTTAGTTGTTTTTCTGAGGATTTGTCCTGTTCCCTTCTGTGGAACATATTCCTTGGTCTTCCCATTTTGCCTACTTCTCTGTGCTTATATTATGTATTAGGTAGATCAGCTACGTCTCCTGATCTTGGAGATATGGCCTTATGTAAGAGATGCCTTATGGGGCCCAGCAATGTGCTTCCCTCTTGTCACCAGTTCCAAATGTTCCAGTAGTGTCCAATGTGGGCCAGGTGAGCCCTTCTATTGTGGTGGGTTTGCTCTTGCTATGGGTGCATGGGTAGGCTAGGCCAACTGCTGGGCCAGCTGGATGTAAGGCTCAGCCGTGTGCAGCTGCTACAGTCACTTCAGTCGCTTTATTTGGTATGGCAAGCCCCAGCACTGCTGGCTGCAAGGTCTAATAGCACACACGTGCTGCTATTTAGCTGTTAAGTGAGTCAGACTCCCAGCATGGCTGGTTGCTAGGCTCAGGGGCTCACAATTGCTGCCGGCCTCCAGCCTTCGAGGCTGATGTCAGCTCTCTTAGAAGCACAGCTGAGTGAGGCTGTCCCCAGACATGGCGGCACACAGTTGTTTCAAGTATCGGAAGGTGGAGCACATGCCCTGTGTGGCTGTTTTAGATGGTCAGTGGGACAAGTGTGCTGCAGCTGACATGCCCCACTGCCGGCAGGCCCACTGACCCTACCAACCCATCTTGCCTTGTGTGCACGCCCTGCCCCACTGAGGCAGACTCACTTGCCCAGCTGCAGAAGTCCCATACACCCCACCTACGTGGGCCCATCAGTTCCCCACAGGCTGGCTGGTGAGCAGGGCTGGTCCCTAGTGTGAGCTGCCTGCCCTGGCTAAGCTGGATTATATCGGTGCTCTAGTGGCCGGGACAGATCCCTGTGCTAACAGGCCAGAGGAAGAAATCCAGTGGCATCTGCCAGCATTTGTGTCAGCACACCTGTACTAGGTCACAATAATGGCAGCCACTAGTGTCTCAGTCCCTGAGGAGGTTGGCCCTGCTGCCTCCTGCCTCTCTGAGATGCACTCAGAGCTTATCAAGTGAGTCTTTTTTACCAAAGAACTATGCACTTTTCTTTCTGGTGATTTTGTGTTGGTTTCTGGAATTGGTGAATCTGTGCATGGGGCCTTTAAGAGCAGGCTTTTCTTTCTCTTGCGTTCAATAGCTTTCCTGGGGGTCGTCCCCATTGGTTTGAATAGACAGCAAAGCCAGGTATTATGGGACTCATTTTCATTGTGCTGAATTCAAAGGCTGCTTATTGTGGCATAGCTCTCCTGCTCTGATCCCCTACTCCTCCAGGAAAAGTTACATTAAGATTTCCCCCAGCTATGAAGCGCTGCAGCTAGTGTGTGGTTTTTTCCTTAGCAGAGGGGTATTTCTGCTTCTTCCACCTCTATCAGTGTTGTCCCTTGTTCTGGGGGTTCTTTTTATCCAGTTTCCAGTTCTCTCTCACAGGTAATTGTTCCACAGGTAGTTATAGATTTGTTGTGTCTGTGTGAGTAGGTGAGTTCAGAGTTCTCCTACACCAGCATCTTCCCAGCAATCCTCTCTGTTCATTTTTATTCTATCTGTTTTCCTCTCTATGGTTTAGATTGTATAATTTTAATTTATCTATTTTTAATTTCACTGCTCCTTTCTTTTCTATCTCTAATCTTCTGGTAAACCCATTCAAAATTTCTTCCAGTTCAGTCATACGTTTTTGCTCTAGAATTTTCATTTGGTTCTTACAGTTTCTGATTTCTGATGAGAGTCCCCATCTGTTTATTAATTATGCATATATTTTCTTGAAATCCTTTAATATATTTATAATAGCTGCGTTAAAATCTTTGTTTGTCTATTGCAATATCTGGAGTATCTTAGAGTCAGTTTTCATTGACGGCTCTTTTTCTTCAGTATAGGTGACGTTTTCCTGTTCCTTCACAGGGATGATATGTTTTAGAGTCTCTGGATTCAGTTATCTGTCTCTGAAAAGTGAGTATTATTTTAATAGGGAGTGAAGCTAGATGGATTCAAATTCAAAACTCTGTGTCTCCTATGGTGATAAGCAGCTAAAATTTCTTTTGGATTCTTTCAGATTTCAGCTGCTGCCCTTTTTACCTCTAGGATATTCCCTGTGCATGTGTAGTTTAGTCCACAGCCAAGGATCCTTGGGGACTTTATATGCAGATTTTGGGACTCACTCCCACTGCATCTCGCTCCCTACTAGGATTTCTTTTCTAACTTTCTGACTGCTCTGCCAACCTTGATTTTGTCCTCTGACACCTCAGATAGTAAGGCTGAGTTTTTCTGCTCACTGAGCAGTGCACATCCTAGAGAGTGCTCCTAGGAAATATGCTGCAAACTCAAAAGTCTCTCCTGTTGCAAGTGTCTTTCAAGAGTGGACTGTTCTGCTTATATCTCCTGCTTTGATTACTCCTTAGTACATTTGAATAGTTAATTTTAAATATTTTGCCCAGATTTTATACTTTGTATCTGTGAGAGGGTTAGTCTATTACACTTCACCATAGCTAGAAGACAAAAATCTCTCACCTACTTTTTACTTTTTTTCGTGCTTTTTTGAATTAAATAATGTATTTTTCTGTTTTTTTCTTCTCTCAGCTTTTAATTATACATTCTTCTATTATTCTTTTCATGGTTACCCTAAGGATTACAGTGCACATTATTATTTCATTAGTGATTTTACTTCTTTCCAAGTGATTAACTTTATATGAATTATTTTGGTTTTTTTTAACTTCTTTTTGTGTGTGTGTGAGGAAGATCAGCCCTGAGCTAACATCCGTTGCCAGTCCTCCTCTTTTTGCTAAGGAAGGTTGACCCTGGGCTAACATCTGTGTCCATTTTCCTCTACTTTATATGGTATGCCACCACTGCATGGCTTGATAAGCCATGCGTTGGTCCGCACCTGGGTTCTGAACCCTCGAACCTCAGGCTGCCGAAGCGGAGTGCCTGAACTCAACTGCTCTGTCACCGGGCTTCCCTCTATTTTATTGATTTAAAACCGTCAATAATATTTCTCATTTGCCTAACATTTACTCTTTCCAGTAAAATATATTCATTCTGAACTTTAATGCTTTCATTTGGGATAATTTTCCTTTGAGATATAGAACTCTGATGTTATTTGCTGTGTAGATCTTCTGGCAAAGAATTCTCTTTTTCTCTTTCTGTTATCTGAAAATGTTTAAATTTTGCTATTTTTGAGGGATATTTTTGATACATGTAGAAATCTACATTCACAAACTTTTTCTTTCAGGACTTCAAGATGTCATTCCGTTGTCTTCTGGGACTTAAGATGTCCCTTAAGTTCATTTGATTTATATGTTGTTCAAGTCTGCTGTTTCCTTATCTGGCTGGTCTATCTATTGTTCAGAGTGGAATATTGAAGTCTCATACTTTTATTTTATTGCTGTCAATTTCTCCATTCAGATTGCTCAATATTTGCTTTATATACTTAGGTGCAGTGATATTGGGTGCACATGTAATTGTTATATCTCTCTGTGGAACTGACTGTTTTATCATTATATAATGACCTTCTTTGTCTCTAAAGACTGTTTTAGAGTTTAATTTTATTTTTTGTGATGTAGGTATAGCCACTGCTGCTTTCTTTTACTTACCATTGGTATGGAATATCTTTTTCGATCTCTTCATTTTCAACATGTTTGTCCTTGAATCTAAAGTGAATTTCTTGTAGACAGCATACAGTTGGATATTTGTTTTTAATCCATTCAGCCACTCTGTATTTTTTGATTGGGGACATTAAACCATTTTCATTTAAAGTACTTATTGGTATGGAAGGATTTATCATTGCCATTTTGTTAACTTTCTGTTTGTTCTTTTTTCCTTTTTTTCTCTCTTTCTGTTTTCCTTTGTGTGTGTATTTTTGTATTGTTAGAGTTGATTCCTTTCTCTTTTTCTTTCTGTGTGACTTCTATAAGTATTTTCTTTGTTGGTCCCATAGGGCTCACCTAAAATGTTTTATAGTTATAACGGTCTATTTTAAGCTGATAAAAAGCTATTTTAACTTCACTTACATATAAAAACTCTACACTTTTACCTCTCCTCCCTCCGTGTTATATGTTATTGATGTCACAGTTTACATCTATTTATATTGTGTATCCATTAACATAATTTATAGTTATTTTTAATAATTTTGTCTTTAACTTTAGACTAAATTAAAAGTGATTTATCCACAACCATTACAGTAATGTGATATTCTCTTTTTGTCTATATATTTAACTTTACCAAGGCGTTTTATACGTTTATCTGCTTTTTTGTTGCTGTTTAACATCCCTTATTTTCAACTTGAATAACTCTCTTTAGTATTTCTTGTAAAGCGGGTCTAACAGTGATGAACTCCTTCAGGTTTCATTTGTCTGAAAAAGTCTTTATCTTCCCTTCATTTTTGAAGGACAGGTTTTCTGGGTATAGTATTCTTGGTTGATAGGTTTTTTTTCTGTCAGCACTTTGAATATATCATCCCACTCTCCTCTGGCTTGCAAGGTTTCTGAAGAAAAATCCACTGATAGTCTTATGGGAGTTTCCTTTTATGTAACAAGTTGCTTTTCTTTTATTGCTTTTTACAATTTGATTATAATGTGTCTTGGTGTGGTTCTCTTTTGATTCAACTTATTTGTTGTCCTTTGAGCTTCCTAAATCTGGATGTCTGTTTTTCACTCAGGTTTGGGAAATTTTCAGCCATTACTTCTTTGTGTAAGCTTCTGCACTTTCTCTCTCTCTTCTCCTTCTGGGACTCCCGTAATGCATATATTGGTCTATTTGATGGTGTCCCATAAGTTCACTAAGCTAACTTCACTCTTTTTCATTCTTTTTTCTTTTTGCCACTCTGGCTGGATGATTTCCAATAAGCTGTCTTCCAGTTTGTTGGTCCTTTCTTCTGCTTGATCTAGTATGCTGTTGAATCCTCTATTGAATTTTTCAGTTCAGTTATTGCATTTTTCAATTCTATGATTACTGTTTGATACTTTTTAGTATTTTCTTTTACTTTGTTGAAATCCTCTCTTTGTCCATGTGTTGTTCTCCTGACCTCAATGAGCATCTTTACGGCTGTTGTTTTGAATTCTCCATTGAGTAAATCACATATCTCCATTTTGTCAGGGAAAGGTTTCTGGAGACTAGTCTTGTTCTTTTATTTGGAATGTATTTCCTTGTTTCTTCTTTTTCTTTTACTGTGTGTATTGGTTTCTGCACGTTAGATAAAACAGCCACCTCTTCTGGTCTTCACAGACCAGGCTCATATAATGAAGATGAACTTACTAATCAGACTAGCCAGAGATTCTAGATTGAAAGCTTTGTGCTCATCTAAACTGCTGTCTTCCTTTTTAGTCTTCCCTAGAAGATGAGAGTAAGCGGAGTACCATAATTGCCTTGAGACAGGCAAGATAGAAGCCAGTCCCTCAAGTTGCAGCCATAAAAGTTGGGGCACTACATGTGTGGTCCAATTCTTTCTCTCCTCAAGGAAAAGCTTGGAGGTGGAGTTTGTCACCCACTTGCTCTTGAGCCAGCGAGAGGAACTGTTGCAAATACCTGCACGCTCATTCAGACTGTAAGCTTTTCAAACTGTTGCTTTGCTCTCTGTTGCCTCTAGGAACCTAGTAATTGCCAGGTTCTGTCATCTCTCAGAGACAGGTGGGTTAGAAGTCTGTCTCTCAAGCAGCAACTGGAAAGTTTTGGGGATGGATGTGCAGTCCCACCTCTTTTACGGAGAAGGTGGAGGCTTGGTTTTATCACTGGAGAGGGCTGGGGGGAAGAGCCATGGGAAGATCCCACATTCCCATTCGAACTCCCAAAGGACTAGTGATTACCTGCCCATCCGCTCCCAGAGACAGGCAAGTAAGATGCCAGACCCTCAGACAGCAGGTAGATAAAGCCAGGAGACTAGATGTGCAGTCTAACCCCTTCCAGAGAGATGCTGGGAGCTGGGCTTTATTGTCTGCTTGCTCTCTATGGGCCAGAGGGAAGAGCCACTGGAAGCTCTCACACACCTGTTTAAAACTGCCTCTTTGTTCTCTGGGCCTAGGCGACTAGCAAATGCCAGGCCCCATGAGCTCTCAGAGTTAGGCAAATTAGGAGCCAGTCCCTTGAGTAACAGTTGTAAAAGTTGGGGCACTAGATGTGTGGTCTAACTCCTTCCAGGGAGAAGTTGGAGGCTTGGTTTTATCACTGGAGTGAACTGAGGGGAGAAGCTATGGGAAGTATACACACACTTGTTCAAGCTCCCAGAAGACTAGTAATTTCCTGCCCCACCAGCTCCCAGATGCAGGCTAGTAAGAAGCCCGTTCCTTGGGCAGCAGCTGGAAAAGTTGGAACATTACGTGTGCCGTCTAACCCCTTCCAGGGAGAAGCTGGGATCTGGGCTTTATTGCCTGCTCACTCTTCACTGAGCCAGGGGGAGAACCATGGGAAGTTGTCCCCTGCCCATTTAAAACTGCCTGTTGTCTGTGGTCCCAGGGGATTAGTAAATGCCAGGCACTGTCAGCTCCCAGAGACAGGCGAGTTAGGAGCCAGTTTTTCAGGTAGCAGTCATAAAAGACAGGGTAGTAGATGTGTGAGCCACACCCTTCTCCTCAGTGAGAAGCTAGGAGTTGGGGGTTCCCTCCTGACTGTATGGTGCTGTGCTATGGGTGAGATTTATGGCAAGAGTGTGTCTCAGCTCTTCCTGCCCATTTCAATGTGGGTATTTTCTCAGTCGCCCAGGGTGTGGGAGTCTTTGAACTAATTTCTAGATTTCTCTCAGAGAGAATCGATCCATGTGTAGCGATTTGTTTGTGGTATCCTTGGGTGAAGGGAGATTCTGGAGCCTACTATTCCAGCACTTTGCTCTTTAAGTCCCTCTTCGATAACTTCAATATCTGAATCACTTGTCAGTCTCTTTCTCTTATCCATTTTTTCTCTCTCTCTGTTTTTTTTCAGTAATTTGTCCTGATTTTTTTCATATCTCTGAATTTTTTATTGTACCATGGATGACAAATTATAGAGGCTTTGGAAGATGTTACATTTCTCCAAAGAGGATTATACTTTCTTCTGGCGGGTGGATAGAGCACCCAGTGATTTCCTTGATTCTCTTGAAGATTTGTTTTATGCTTTTCTAGGGATAATATTTTTCCATTTTCCCCTTACCATTAGGTCATGGCTCTTCTGGAGTCTCAATTTAAACTCTGAGGTGTTTACCAAGACCCCTCTACTTTGCTGGAACTTAATTCTAATCCAAGTCTCCCCAGCACCATGAGGTTGATGAAACTATTCAGCTCTTTAGCCTCCCAGTTGATATTTTCTTCTGAGTTTCCAGCATCTCATGCTGTATTAGCCAGTGAGTTGAGGGAAATTCGTATGTAGATGTTGGCTGCTTCTCTGCAGTTTCATCCTCTCTGAGATTTTCCCTCTCCAATTCCAGCTCCTCTGGCAGCCCTCAATTCCAACCTCTTTTTCCTTGGCCTAGTAAAACTGCTGATTTCTGCTTGGGCTCTCTTCACCCATGACACAATATGGAAAATATTCTTGGGCAAAAAGGTGGGTGAATGTGGGCTGCTTCCTATGCGTCCTCTCCATCAAAGATTGTACCCCTTTAAGTCCTGCATGTATTGGTTGCTCTTCGGTTCTTTAAATTACTGTTTTATATATTTTGTACAGCTTTTATAGTTGTTGGTGGCAGGGTTGGTCTGGTACAAGCTACTTTGTCATGGTTGGAATTGGAGACTGTCTAGTGTTTTAAAATTTATTATAATTATATCTATATCTTGTGCCATCAGAAAAGATGACATGTGTTCCAGAAGCCTTCTACAAGAAACTGCGCTCTCAACACAAAAGACTTGCACAGTTAATACGGGAAGAAGTGGGGTCTGATGGTCAAGGTACATTGATCTTTTCTAGGAGCTGGTCTTTGGATCTAGGCTTGCAAGAGAATGAGGATGTCATCTGTGATGCTCTTCTAATTTCCCAGGACCGTCCACCAGTCCTTTATACCTTCCTCAGGGTACCAGATAAGAAGTCAAAAGGCTATTCCAGGCAAACTGCCTTAACTTTAAAGCAGAATCTGGCAAAACTTGGTGGTTACCCTGGGAAAGTGTGTATCATGATAAAGATCTTCTACTTGAGCGAAGAATCTCCTCCATTGACTGAAGGCAATGCAAGCCTTCTTTATGATTCAAGCTGCCGGGTATGTTACCCTAAGTCCTACAATCGTGTAACCACTCAAACAGTGAAAGACTTGAAGAAGGCCCTTTTTATACTCTTAAAAAGACTTGGATCTTTGAGTAACCAATTTACCTCTGAGATTTTTCAACACCTCTTAGATAGTCAGTGTGGATTACGTTCAGAGGAATGACACAAGGATGTTTAAATCTTGTCCAAGGTTCACTTCAATCATGGAAAATATACCAGGCTCCAAATTGTTTTTTTATTCTATAGCTGATGATGTTTTCTCATTCTGTGAAAATATGCCTTTGAAAAACCACAAAGTTGCAAAGCAACTTGATGGGATGTTGGAAAATCAAGTTTGGCCTTTGTTTACTTCTTCCTAAATGATCTTCATAGATGTTGCTTAAAAGTTATTAGGAAAATTAATTTTTTGATTTCTCTGTGCACAGTTCGTTATTTGCTCTGTGAAGAGTTTATTATTTACTCTGTGCATAGTTCATGGATAAATTTTCTTCCATCTTTAAATTGGGAAAAATTGCAGTACTTTTATTTTTAACAGCAACAACAATAATGGAAATCTCCCAAGATATACCCAGAAAACCTTTATAACTTAGAAAAGATTATCATTGATGATGCTTACAATTTCCATAATGGAAATGAAGAAGAAGGCAAAATTTGTTACCCCTTCTCTCAAAATTCTCTAAATCTTCTTGGGCTATTTTTACACTATTCCCTTGGAGGAGTTATGGCTTTCCTAATTGCTCCGCTGGTAAAATAATGACAACAGTAGACTGTGAAAAATATGTATATTTAATGTAATACCTAGAGCAAACACTATAAAAGCTATGCAGAGAGACACACTAAAAGACAAAATAGATAAATCAAAATGGAATTGTAAAAAGTATTCAGGGAACCCAGAAGAGGGCAGGAAAATTAAACAGAGAAATGAAAAACAGAGAGAACAAACAAAACAAAAAATGGGAGACTTAAGCCCTAACATATGAATAATTACATTGTGTAAATGGTCTAAATACACCAGTTGAAGCCGTAGATTGGCAGAGCGGATTAAACATCATGGCGCAACTGTATGCTGTCGATAAGAAACTCACTTCAAATATATAGAGGTTGAAAGCAAAAGGATACAAAAAGATATATCATGCGAAGGAAAGCAGGAGTTGCTACAGTAATATCAGAGAAAGTAAAGAAAATGACCGTTGACAGAGAAGCACATTATATGATGATAAAAAGGCCAATCCACCAAGAAAACATAGTGATCCTAAATGTGTGTGCATCAGACAACAGAGCCGAAAAATATGTGAGGCAAAATGTGATAGATCCGAAAGGAGAAATAGACAAATCCACAGTTGGAGATTTCAACACCCCTCTAACGATACTTGATAGAACAAGTAAACAAAAAACTTTCAAGGATATACAAGAACTTAACACCATTAGCCAACAGATCTAATTGACATTTAGAGAACACTCCAGCCAACAACAGAATATGCATTCTTTTCAGCTGCCCACAGAACATATCCCGAGAGAGACCATAGCCTGGCTGTAAAAGACCTCAACAAATTTTGAGGGACTGAAATTATACAGAGTGTGTTCTACCAGCAAAATGGAATCAAACAAGAAATCAATAACAGAAAGATAACGGGAAAATCTCCAAACACTTGGAAACTAAAAATATATTTATAAATAATCCATGGTCAAAGAGGAAGTTTCATGGGAAAATTTAAAAATGCGTTTAATTGAATGAAAATGAAAATACAACATATCAGAATTAGTGAGACACAGGGAAAGCAGTGATGAGAGTGAAATGTAAGCACTAAATGTATATATTAGTATGGTAGGCTAAAGTATAGCCCTCCAGAGATGTCCACCTCTTAATCCCTGGGATTTGTGACTCTGTTGATATACATGGTAAAGGGACTTTGCAGATGTGATCAAATTAAGTCTTTCAATGAGGAAATTATCTTGGATTATCTGGGTGGGCCCAATATAATCATAAGGGTCTTTCTAGGAGGGAGACAGGAGAATGAGAGTCAAGGAGAGACATGTAAGAATGGAAGCAGAGGTCAGAGAGGAGAGAAGGTCCTACACCACTGTCTTGGAAGATGGAGGAAGGGGCTACGAACCACGGAGTATAGTCAGTCTCCAGAATGCGGAAAAGGGAAGGAAATGGATTCTTCCCTAGAGCCTCCAGAAGGAATGTAAGCCTGCTGACACCTTTATTTTAGCCTCCATAGCTGTAGGACAATAAATTCATGTTTGCTTAAGCAGCTAAATATATGGTAATTTGTTACGGCAGCAACAGGAAGCTAATACAATTAGAAAAGGAAGAAAAGCCTCTAAGCTCCCACCTCAAGACCCTAGAAAAAGAAAAACAAAATAAACCCAAAGCAAGCAGAAGGAAGGAAATAATAGACAGGAGAGCAAAAATCAATGAAACTGAAAATAGAAAAACAGTAGAAGAATCAATAAAACAAAACACTGGTTCTTTGAAAATATCGAGAAAATTGACAAATCTCTAGCAAGATTGACAAAGTAAGAAAAGAGAGAATACAACAACTCTATCAGGAATGAAATAGGATATCAATACTGACCATGTAGACATCAAAAGGATAATAAGGGAATACTAAAAACAGCTGTGCACACATAAATTTCACCACTTAGATGAAATGGACTGCTTCCTCAAAAAATATAAACTACCACAACTCACCCAATATGAGTAGATAATTTGAATAGCCCTATAATATTGAGGAAATCGACTTTGCAATTTAAAAACTCCCAAAGAAGAAGTCTCTAGGCCCAGATGACTTCACCGGAGAAGTCCACTAAACAATTTTTAAAAAATTAACACCAATTGTACACAACCTTTTCCAAAAATAGGAGAGTGAAAACTTCCCAATTCATTTTATGAATTCATTATAGTATTCATTTATAGGATTCACTTATGTACTACCTGATACCAAAACTAGACAAAGACAGTACAAAAAAAGAAAATTATAGATCAATATCCTTCATGAATATGGACATGAAAATTATTAACATGATATTAGCAAATAGAATTCACTAATATATAAAGAATTATATACCATGAGCAAAGGGCGTTTATCCCAGGGATGTAAGTCTGGCTTACTATTTGAAAACTGATCAATGTACTCCACCATAAAAGAAGAAAAATCTAGATGATATTGGGTTTGGCAAATGAGATTTTAGATACAACAACAAAATATTGATATGTTGGACTTTGGTAAAGTTAAAAATTTCTGCTCTGAGCAAGACACTGTTAAGAGAATGAAAAGACAAGCCACAGACTGGGAGAAAATATTTGATAAACACATGTCTGATAAAGACTTGTATCCAAAATATCCAAAGAACTCTTAAAACTCAAGAAAACAAACAACCCAATTAAAAATAGGGAAAATACCTGAACAGACATCTCACCAAAGATGATATACAGATGGCAAATAAGCATAGGGAAAGATGCTTGTTTTAGTCCGTTTGGGCTGCTATGACAAAATACCACAGACTGGGTAGCTTATACAGGTAGAAATTGATTACTCACAGTTCTGGAAGCTGGAAATCTGAGATCAGAGGCCAGCATGGTCAAGTAAGACCCTTTCTGGGTCACGGACTTCTGGTTGTATCCTCACGTGGCAGAAGGGGCTAGGGAGCTCTGTGGGATCTCTTATAAGAGCACTAATCTAATTCATTGAGGCTCCACCTTTATGGCCTACTCACCTCTCAAAGGCCCCACCTGCTAATACCATCACCTTTAGGGGTTAAGATTTCAACATATGAATTTGGGAGTGGGGGACATAAACATTCAGACCATTGCAATGCTCAACATTATGTAGGGAATAGTAAATCAAAATGAGATACCACTACACACCTACTAACATGCCTAAAACCCAAAACACTGGCAACACCAAATGCTGGCAAAGATGTAAAACAACAGGAACTCTCACTCATTGCTGGTGGGAATGAAAAATGGTATAGTCACTTTGGAAGACTGTTTGACAGCTCCATACAAAGCTAAACATACTCTTACCGTATGATCCACCAGTGGCACTCCTAGGTATGTCCCTAGGACTCCCAGAAGTCCACACAAAAACCTGCACATGAATGTTTATAGCAACTTTATTCAGTTACCAAAAACTGAAAGCAATCAAGATATCCCTCATTAGGTGAATGGATAAACAAACTGTGGTACAGCCATACAATGGAATATTATTCTGAGATAAAAAGAAGTGGGCTTCAGGCCACAAAAAGAGATGGAGGAAGCTTAAATACATATTGCTAAATGAAAGAAGCCAATGTGAAAAGGCTATGTACTATGTGATCTCAACTATATGACGTTCTGGAAAAGGCAAAATCATAGAGACAGTAAAAAGATCAGTGGTTACCAGGGGTTGGGAGGTTCACCAGTTTTAACAAGTGTACCACACTAAGGCACGATATTAGAGAAACTATCTATTGGAGCGGGGAGTGTGGAGGTATACGGGAACTCTCTGTACTTTTTGTGCAGTTTTTCTGTAAACCTGAAACTGTTCTAAAAAATAAATCTATTAATTAAAAGCAAAAAACAAAAAGCGTTTGCTTTGAAAGAAAACCCAGTAAGGGGATAAAAAATAAGCCACAAGCCAGGAGGAAATATTTACAAGCCACAGATCTGACAAAGCACCAGTATCTGGTATGTATAAAGAACTCTCAAAACTCAGCAGTTAAGCAAATAATTCGATTAGAAAGTGGACAAAAGACATGAAGGGACATTTCACCGAAGAGGACATACAGGTGGTAAGTAAATACAAACACACCCAGCAGGCATGGTAAGATCCAGGCCAGACCAAGACTGACAGATCTGGTTGGTAAAGACACAATGAGCCCTTTTTAGATTTTGTCATTTTATTATTTATATAAACAGTGAAAGGGATTGTATACAAGTCCTAGATCCTCATGGTCCTTGTTCCACACCAGAAAATATGATACTGAAGCAGAAAGGCTGGTGACTCCAGTGCGAGTTGTGGGACACTTTGTTGCTGAGGAGCCTATTCTAGTGGACAGCGAAGTGGTTTTTATAGTCTGCAGCTATACCTTGAGGGCTTGGGCCAGAAAGCCCCATACCTCCTCAAAATCTGTAAACTGTAGAGAAACTGTCCCCATAGCAGGCTCCTAGAGGAGACAGAGGGGCAAGTGGGACATGGCCTTTTAGCAACACCTCCTATCCTCCCGTGCCCTGGGAGGATCTCAAAGCCTTCTATCAAGATTCAAATTAGTTTCAGTTCAAGTCTTTGCCTCTGTGGCCTGTGTAAACACATTCAAAATAACCGTAAGTAAAAACAAAACACCAAAAACCAGAGTGTGATCCCTTATGTTCCCTCCCCATTCCTGTCCCAATGTAAGTCTTTGTGAAACAAAATCAGACTGAGAAAAACTGCAAAGAAGACAGAAGAAGGAAGCTAATGACAGACATAGCGTTGATCTAAAACCATTACCAAAAAGACTAAGTGAACACTAAGTCTAAAAATACTAAAAGAAAAAAAAAGTGCTATGGTAGATCAGAGCACAGTCTACAGCTAGGGACTTAATAGATAATGGAAACTATGGGATACACTTAAAGCAGTGACCAGAGGACAATTGATAGCACTAGATATTTCTATTAGTAAAAATGAAAGAATGGAAATAGATTAATGAAATACTCAATAAAAAAAAACACAATATAGTTTTGGGCCAAGATGGCCACATAGAAGGCTCTTGATTTCACCTCCTCCCGTGGATACATGGGATCTATAGCTACACATGGAACAATTCCCACTGAATGAAGTCCAGAAACTCTAACTCTCTTACACATTTGACAAACTAGAAAATACTCATATCAATACAGATAGGAAAGGCTGAGACACACTTTTACCATAACCCCCACACCTGGCACAGCAACATACACTTGGGTAGGAACTCACAGCTCCCAGCTTCTCAATGAGGAGTGAAGGGTTTGAACTCAACATCTAGTGCCCAACCTTTAAGAGGTCTAGCTGGGGGACAGGCCCCAAAACACCTAGCTCTGGAAGCCAAGAGGGCTTCTGTCCACAAGACTGTAGCAAACAAAGAGAAGTTCTTAATGGGCTCACGAGAACTCACTGTGGCTATCCTCCCAGGGCTCAGCACAAAGAGAGTGGCCAGTAACACCCATCTCCCAGTCTTTCCCTGAAAGAGGCCTATTTGCATACTTTAAAAGCTGCTGCCTCAGGATGTGGCTTCCAGTCAGCCTGCATCTAGGTGCTAACTGAGATCCACCCCTGTGGGGACACTGACAGGGCTTTTGACACTCTCAGCTACTGGTAGTCACTACGAACACAGAAGGAGGGTTGGACAACCACAAGGTTTGAGAGACAACCAAGAGCTTGGGCTGGGCTGAATGATAAGGTTCATCTCCTACATGAGACTACTCTGTCAAGACTGGCGGAGGTGGCTGTTTTATCTAATGCACAAACAGCAACACAGAGAGACAAGGAAAATGAAGAAACAAAGAAATATGTTCCAAACAAAAGAACAAGATAAAACTCCAGAAACAGACCTTAATGAAATGGAGATAAGTGATTTACTTGACAGAGTGTTCAAAAAAATGGTCATAAAGATGCTCGTCGAGATCAGGAGATGATGAGCAAAAGTAAGAATGCATGAACAATCGAGCCATTGTTCAATGCATGAACAGAGTGAGAGTTTCAACAGAGATAGAAAATATAAGAAAGTACCAAACAGAAATCGTAGAACTGAAGAATATAATAATTGAATGGAAAAATTCAACTGAGGAGTTCACAGTGGACTAGATCAAGCAGAAGAAAGGGTCAGTGAACTTGATGACAGGGCAGTGGAATTCATCCAATCAGAGGAGCAAAGAGAAAAAAGAATGAAAAAGAATGAAGATAGCTTAGGGGATGTATGGGCCAACATGAAGCCGACGAATATTCACATTATTCCCAGAAGACAAGAGAAAAGGGAAGAAAGCTTATTCAAAGAAATAATGCCTGAAAACTTTCCTGGGAAAAGAAACAGACATCCAGATCTAGAAATCCCAGATAGTTCCAAATAAGATGAATCTAAAGAGATCCACACTGAGACACATTGTAATTTAAATTGTCAATGTTTAAAGACAAGGAGAAAATCTTAAAAGCAACAAGAGAAAAACAACTTGGTATGTACAAGGGAACCCCCATAAGACTATCAGCAGATTTTTCAGCAGAAACTTTGCAGGCCAGAAGAGAGTGGCACAATATATTCAAAGTGCTGAAAGCAAAAAAAAAGCCGAGCCAACCGAGAATACTCTACCTGGAAAAGTTGTCCTTCAGAATTGAGGGGGAGATAAAGAGTTTTTCAAACAAGCAAAAGCTGAAGGAGTTCATCACCACCAGAACGGCCTTACAAGAAATGTCAAAGGACTTCTTCAAGCTGACATTAAAAACACTAAATAGTAACAGGACAACATACGAAAGTGCAAATCTCACTGGTAAAGGTAAATATATAATTATATTCAGAATAATGGTATAATGGTGGTGGGTAAATCACTCGTAAATCTAGTATGAAGATTAAAAGACAAAAGTAGTAAAATAACTATAACAACAATAATTTGTTAATGGATGCACAAGGTAACAAAGTAAATCGTGACATCGAAAAGAAAACATTGTGGGGAGAGTGAAAATGTAGAGCTTTAGTGTACATTTGAAGTTAACTTATCAGCTTAAAACAGATGGTTATAAATATAAGATGTTTTATTTACGTCTCATGGTAACATAAAGCAAAAACCTATAGTCGATACACAAAAGAGAAAGAGTAAAGAATCTAAGCATACCGTTGCAGAAAATCATCAGATTACAGAGAAAGAGAACAAGAGAAGAAGAAAGGAACAAAGGAGTTACAAAACAGCCAGGAAACAATTAACAAAATGGCAATAGTAAGTCCCTACCTATCAATGATTACTTTAAATGCACCCTGACTAAGTTCTCCAATCAAAAGACTGAGTGACTGAATGGATTAAAAAACAATGAGACCCAACTACATGCTGTCTACAGGAGACTCACTTCAGCTAAGGACACAAACAGACAGAAAGTGAAGATGTTCTGTGTAAGCAGAAACCAGAAGAGAGCAGTAGTAACCACACTATATCAGACAAAATGGACTCTTAAGACAAAGACTGTGATAAGAGACAAGGTCATTATAGAAGATCATGAAGGTCATGATAAAGAGAGGTCCAAACAACAAAAGGATATAACATCTGTAAATATTTATGCACCCAACACAGGAGCATCTAAATATATAAAGCAATATTAACAGACCTAAGGGGAGAAATAGACAGCAATACAGTGGTAGTAGTACCCCACTTGCAACAATGGATAATCATCCAGACAAAAAGTCATTAAGGAAACGTTGGACTTGAACTGTTTGTTAAACCAGATAGACTTAACAGACATTTACAGAAAATCCCATCAAATAGCAGCAGAATACACGTTCTTCTCAAGTGCACACGGAACATTCTCCAGGATAGATCATATGTTAGAGCACAAAACAAGTCTTAATAAATTTAAGAAGACTGAAGTCATATCAGGCATCTTTTCTGACCACAGTGTATGAAACTAGAAATCAATTACAAGAAGAAAACAGGAAAATTCACAAATAGGTGGAGATTCAACAACATGCTACTGAACAACCAAAGGGCCAAAGAAGAAACCAAAAAATATCTCAAAACAAATGAAAATGGAAATACATCATACCAAAACTTATGGGATGCAACTAAAGCAGTTCTAAAGAGGGACGTTCATAGCAATAAAGGCCTACATCAAGAAGCAAGAAAAATATGAAATAAACAACCTAACTTGACACCTCAAGAAACTAGAAAAAGAAAAACAAATGAAGCCCAAGGTTAGTAGAAGGAAGGCAATAACAAAGACGAGAGCAGAAATAAATGAAATAGAGATCAAAACAACAATAGAAAAGATCAATGAAACCAAGAGCATTTTTTTTAAACATAAATGAAATAGACAAACATTTAGTTAGATTTACCCTGAAAAAAAGAGAGTGGACTCACATAAATAAAATTAGAATCAAAAAGGAGACATTACAACTAATATTACACAAATACAGAGGATCGTAAGAGACAACCAGAAACGTGAACAAAGTGATGCCAACAAATTGGATAACCTAGAAGTAATGGATAAATTCCTAAAAACATACCAAGACTGAATCACTAAGAAAGAGAAAGGGGCCGGCCCCGTGGCATAAGCCGTTAAGTGGGCGTGCTCCGCTTTAGCGGCCTGGGGTTCGCAGCTTTGGACTGCAGGCGTGCACCGACGCACCACTTGTCAAGCCATGCTGTGGCGGTGTCTTATATAAAGTAGAGGAAGATGGGCAGGGCTGTTAGCTCAGGGCCAATCTTCCTCAGCAAAAAAGAGGAGGATTGGGATCAGACGTTAGCTCAGGGCTGATCTTCCTCACAAAAAAAAAAAAAAGAGAAAATCTGAACAGACCAATTACTAGTAAGGAGATTGAATCACTAATCAAAAACCTCCAAACAAACAAAAGTCCAGGACCAAATGCCTTAACTAGTGAATTCTACCAAACATTTAAAGAAGAATTAATACCAATCCTTCTCAAACTCTTCTGAAAAATAGAAGAGGTGAGAACACTTCCAAACGTTTTACAAGACCAGAATTACCCTGATACCAAAAGCAGACAAGGACACTACAAGAAAGGAAAATTACAGGCCAATATCCCTGATAAACATAGATGCAGAAATTCTCAACAAAATATTAGCAAGCAGAATTCAACACTGCGATCGAGTGAGATTAATTCCAGGGGTGCAAGCATAGCTCAACATCCACAAATCAATCAGTGTGATTCACCACATTAACAAAATGAAGGATAAAAATCGTATGATCATCTCAATAGATGCAGAAAAGCATTTGATAAATTCAACATCCATTCATGATTAAAAAAAAAAAAAAACCTCTCAACACTGGGTATAGAGAGAGAATGTACCAAAGAAGATGTAGGGATGCCACTAAGCACATAAAAATATGCTCAAAATTATTGGCCCTTAGTGAAATGTAAATTAAAACCACAATGAGATTCCACTACATAAATATTAGAATGGCTAAAGTAAAAGATGACAATATTAAGTGCTGACAAGGATTGGAACTCTTGTACATTGCTTTTGAGGATGCAAAATGGTTCAGACACTTTAGAAACCAGTTTAATGGTTTCTTCCCATATGACCCAGTAATCCTACTCCTAGGTATCTATCCTTGAAAAAATGAAAACTTAAGTTCACACAAAAATGTGTGATTATTTATAATCACACAAAAATGTGTGATTATTTATAATCACACAAAAATATGATTATTTATAGCAGTTCTATTCATAATAGATAAATCCTGGAAACAAGCAAATGACCTTCAATGGGTGAATGTTTAAACAGTCTGTGGTACATGTAAACAAGGGAATGGTACTTGGCAATAAAAAGCAATGAACAATTGACACAGCAAGGATGAATTGCAAAGATGTTACACAGGTGGAAAAAGCCAGTCTCAAAGCGTTACATCCTATTTGACGACATTTACATAACATTCTGGAGAAGGCAAAGCTAGGGATGGAGAACAAATCAGTGTTTGCCAGGGGTTGGAGTTGGTGGAGATTTGACTGCAAAGAAGCAGCAGGAGATTTTGTTTTGTTTTGTTTTGTTTTTTTGCAGTGATGGAACTATTCTGTATCATTAGTTGTGGGAATTACATTATACCATACATGTGTTCAAGTTCAAACAACTGTACATGAACAAGTAAAGTTTATTGTATGTAAGTTTAAAGAGTAAATAAAGACGGGAATGTGAGCTGGGAAAAAGAAAGCATCCAATACAAAGTAAAAAAAGGAAGCGAGTAACCTAATTTGCAAAGGCACAATTTTAATTTTGGAATCTGTACTTAAGAAGGGTTCCCGCATAATCAGTCTGGCCCTGGATATGTTAGTCATATCACCACTGCCTTAGTCATCTCCTACCTCTCCCTAAGGGAAAGGTTTGTTAACACACATGACAGAGTGGAAATGTCATGGTTTTCTGTCTTTTTAAGAAATACTTCTACATATTGTCTTTAAGAGTTTACTGGTTTTGCCTTTCATATTTATTCCATTGGAATTGATTTTGGAGTGAGAGATGCAAATTAATTTTATGTCCTATGTGGACACCTGATATCTCAGCACAATTTATGAAATATTCTCTCCTTTCCCCACTGATGTACAATGCCTACTCTGTCAAAGATTTTCCATAAATGAGTCAGCTTTTATGCTCTATATTTTATTCCGTTCATCTATTTGTTTAATTACTGTAGCTTTCTAATAAATTTTGATATCTGCCCGCACCCTGTTTTTCATTTTTAGGGGTGTCTTGGCTCTTAGATATAAATTTATAATCAGTATGTCAAGTTCCAGGAAAATTCTGTTGGAATTTTAAATGGAATCTCAGTACGTTTACTTATCAATTTGGGGAGAATTGATCTCTTTAATATATTGGGTCTTCCAATCCATGGGTATAATATGTGACGCTATTTATTTATTGTCTTTCACTAAAGTTTTGTAAACTTTCCCATAAAAACCTTTCAGCTCTTTACATAATTTTTTCCAACACTCACAGCATTAGCCTTATGCTTCCCTCACAGACCTCTTCTTTTTGTTCCCCCAGCCCTAGGAATGGCGGCTGTTTTCTGTAGTTACCTCCGTAACACCTTGGTGTTACCTTTGTGTCCCTTTCCATTAACTAGTTTAAGTCTTTATACCTGGTGAATAACTTTATTTTAAAATTCCTCTGTTTAAAGTAACTGCTCTTCTGACAAAACCCTGATTAGCATAGAAATTGATTTCTAGAGTGATCCCAGGAAACAGACCCCCAAAGATGGGATTTTAGTATTGTTAGGTTGTGTCTTTGGGTATCATTTCTTTCATTTAGCATTGTACCCAAAGTCCTGGTGAATCAATCATACAAGAAAGTGAAATAAAAAATTATGTAGATTAGAAAGGAAGAAATAAATCTTGTTATGCACATTTGATATTATTGTGTTCTTAGATGACCTAAAAGAACACACAGATCAATCGTGAGAATTAACTATAAAGTTCAGCAAAGTTGATGGTGACAAGTGGGCACACAAAGTCAAAAACTGCGTGCGTATAAAGCAAAAACAGGTAAAAAAATAAAATTTTTCTAAAAAACAAAATAGGAATCATAAGGAAAACTCCTTTGTTGGTTTATTATTTGTACATCTTTGTTCTAATTTATTTTATTGGTAGCTCTAGGGCTTACAATAGGCATCTTTAGTTTTTACAGTTAAATTATATATCACTTCATATATAATAAAAGAATATTACAACAACATACATCCCTTTCCCCTTCCATCCTCTGTGCTGTTATTTCTACATTATGTTATAAGCATGACAATACAAGGGTATTATTTTTTTCTTTCACAATCCATTACCTTTTAAATAATTTGTAACACTGAGAAAGATCATCTTTTATATTTACCTACATATTCACTATCTTTGGTGCGCTTCATTCTTGTGTGTAGTTCTGAGTTTCATTCTGGTATCATTTTCCTTCAAGCTAAAAATTTTTTTTGCCTGAAAAAGTCATCATTTTCCTTTCATTTGGGAGGATTTTTTGGGGGAGAGGAAGATTCGCCCTGAGTTAACATCTGTTGCCAATCTTCCTCTTTTTGTTTGAGGAGGATTAGCCCTGAGCTACCATCCCTGCCTATCTGCCTCTATTTTGTACGTGGGTCGCTGCCTTAGGACGACTGAGGAGTGGTGTGGGTCTGCACCTGGGATCCAAACCCGGGAACAAGGCCAACAAAGCAGAGCACACCGAACTTAGCCACTATGCCACTGGGGAGGATTTTTGTGTGTGTGTGGTTATAGAATTTTAGGTTGACGATCTTTTCTTCCTCTCAGCACTTTATAGATGCCCGGTCCTGGATCTGATATAGGTTTGTACAAACCATGTGTAAGCAATATTTTAAAGAAAAGTGGAGAAACTTGAATATAATCTGTGAATGGGGAGACATGAAAATTTACTGAAATGGAGAGGTGGAGGCCATTGACTGAAAAAAAGCAGGTTATGAAACAGTATGTACATTATGACCTCATTTTAATAAAAATGTTACATATACACATATGTGTAATATATGTACATTATATATCTGTACATGCATACGTACAATGATCTGTAATACAGTATATGCCAATATAATACAAGACATTCATAAGAAATTAAGATATATACAATAAGGTGTTAACAGTAGTCAGTCGTAATCTGTGAAGGGTGCTGCGATGCGTTTTGTTTCCTCACTTCTGCTTCCGCTGGAGCCTGCACCGATTACCCGGTGTTACCAGCTGCTCCCGCCCCTGGGCGACTCCCCGCCGGCGAGAAGTGGGAGGCGGGCACAGCGGGGCGGCCCGGGGCGCGGGCAGATCAGCTGGCGCCGGCCCATTGCAGGCGCTCAGCCGAGGACGGGGAGTTACCCAAAGAAAGGACTACGAAATGCTCCAGATAATCGGACGGACGCCTGGCGGTGTGCTCAAGATCGTGGCGGGCAGAAAGAATCAGCAGTACCTTCGTTTGCTCGTAATTCGAGCAGCTGCCGGTTGCCCGGGTGCAGGCGAGCGCCCCCCGCCGCAGCCCCCAGCTCCCACCGCTGGAGGGCGTCTGAGGACCGTGCCGCGGCCGCGCAGGCTCAGCAATCCCGCCCAGCCGGGGGCCCCCGGCAGCCTGGTCCGCCTCCCCGGTTCTTCGGGCCAGACGTCGAGGGTCGGGACGACAGCGGAGGCCAAGTTCTTGCCTCCCGTCGCCAAGACCCACTTTCCGCGACGGTGGGCATCTGGGGCGATTCAAGCGGGCTCGAAGGGTGAAGCTGGGGTCAGAGGGTTCCCGGGGCGGCGGGACAGCCGGCGCCCGGAGTGCGGGGCTCGGGGCTCGAGGAAGGACCGGCGCCCGCCCGGGCGGGAGCGCCAGGCCCGGACGGCTGCTGCGCCCGAGAAGCTCTTTTCTCCTTGCAGATGATTTTAATTCTTTGTCCAACTGTAATTAAGATAGATGGAGAGGGGCAGGGAGAGGGAGGGAGGGAAGGGCCGCGAGGAAAAGAACTAAGAGTCTCCCGGAAGCGAGCAGAAAGTTGGGTGCTTCTAGGCATTTCCGCGGCAAAACTTTCCCCAGCTTAGTAGACACCTCTACTGTCCTGTCTGTTTCCTACGTGGCGCAAGCCCGGGGTGGCGCCAGCCGCTGGGATATGAGGACCGGACTTCCACGCCTCCGGGGAAGCGGGACGAGGGCTTCGAGCGCGGTCGATCTTGGAAAGGCAGGAGAGGGTCCCGGCTCCTTTGCCCAGGTCGTCAGAGCTCCCGCCCTCGGGGTCTAGTGCTGCCCGTCCCCGACAGGGCGGGGACCGGTGCTGGGGGCAGGCGATGAAAGCAGCCTCTCAGCCCTGGCGACATCTTTGCGTTCCTGTCCTGCCTGGGAGGCCCAGCGTGTTTGCTCAGACTCAGTGGCAAATTGCCTAAAAGGCGGACTGGGCAAGACAGGGCGGGGAGGCGTGGGGGTCGGGGGGAGGGCAGAAGGGGTGGGGGGCGGGGAGCGGGCCTGACCGGCGGCTGCGAGGCTCGCCCGGGTTTCCGCGGAGGCGGAGCCGGAGGTTTGGGCAGATCCCAGGGCAGGCCAGGGCTTCCGAGTTTTGGGGATTGCAGGGTTGGGAAAGAAGTGCTGCAGGTGACTGTGTGACCGACCACACACTGTATATTATTGTCCTCAATCCAGGAACTAGAACGCAGAATTAGAATTGCCACTTCCCTACAGAAAGGTTACAATCCAGAAGAGGGAGAAATGAGAAAAATGTCTCCCTCCCAGCAGGATCGGTAAAACAAAAGAGAAGGGTGCGAGAATGGCAAAGAGCTCCTTGATTTTAGTTTCCCAAGAGGCCAATTCTATCACAGCCCATTTCCCCGTTTCCCCGTCTGTTCAGCCTCTGCCTGAGGCTAGCCAGTCCCCACCCGGTTTCCCCACAGCCCTGCCCCGGCGCGCAGTCTGTGCGGACCGGTTTTACCCGCATAGAGGCACCTGCACCGGAGGCCTGGGTTGTTGCGACCAGTTTCCACAGCGAGGGAAGGGGCAGAACGATCGCGTGTCTCTAATTACTGTATTCTCATCCAGTTATACTGCGTGCTCCCCAGCAAGCATCCATTTCACCTGGGAGTTTCTCACAGGTCCCCCTCCACCTCCAGCCCCCATTCCCTAGGTTTCTTTCTATGTTTATCTAGCAAAGTCTAGTGTAGGCTTACTTTGTGTCATATACTTTAATTACTTTACAAATATGACCTTATTTACTTCTCACAACAACTCTATGCGGTAGGTTCTGTTGTTAACACTAGTTTTCTTAGGTACGTAGAGGTTAAATAAGTGGCCACAAAATCACACTGCTGATAAGTGCCAGAGCTGGGATTTCAACGCGGGAAATTGGAATCTTAATCTCTGAACTCCGCTGCCTCTCTCGATCCTGTTTCAGCCTGTGGGTCCTTCAGGACTGAGTTTGCTGGAACGAGCCAGCAGGTAATGCTAATTCACTGTCTTGGTAGGAACTCGGGGAACTGAAAATATTTGCAAGTTGGAGCAAGTTCTCCTGTAAACCCGCTACAAACAGGTGTTCTTTTTTTAAAGTTATTTGAGGTTTCTTGATTTTTTTTTGAATTCTCAATTTCTTATTGGCTTAGTGCAATTTTATTTATGTCATTATAAACAATCTGCAAGAGTCACTGATTATAATTTTCCTTTAAACCTAAGAGATGAGGGGCATAGAGCTCCCTGAGCCTCTTCTGCCTACAGAAGAATCGAAATAGATAGGGTTTGAATACAGTTACCAATGAAAAACTGTCAGCATACATTGTTTTGATGTTCAAGTGTATGGGACAAGAGGAAAACATTTAACTTTGAAGTTCCCATGTATCCAAAGGAACATTTTACAAATATCTTGACAAAGACGCTTCAATGGTCTTGGAATGCAAAAATGGAATCGTTACAAATAGAAATTTGTATGCAAGGATCTAAATTAGGCAAGAGCATCAAGTTGTCGATGTTCCAGCCTTCATTTTTATCTAACAAATTTCTCCTATATGTCTTCACTGCCCAGTAATCTCTTTCCTTCTGTTACCTGCATCAACATCTGCCTTCTCTGCCCAGAGTTACTAGCACCTACTAGCCAGCAAGGCTTGCCATTTCAACCCTTTAGGATATAATGGATTTTTGTGGGAAAGGAAAGTAAGGCTAATAAGTGGCAGAGCTGGGATTTGAACCCAGGAAATCTGAATCCTAATCCCTGAACTCTGCTGCCCCTCTCTCTCTCTCTCTCTGTTTCAGCTTATGGGTCCTTCAGGACTGATTTGGTGGAAGGAGACGGCAGGTGGTGATAATTCTCCTTCCAGTCATCACCTAGCTGTCCTCTCAGCAGCATTAGACACCTTAAAACCTCAGCAGGTGGCCTCAACTGGGCTTCCTCAATACCACATTCCCTTGGGGTTTCTCCCTCCTCTCTGGTTTCTCACGCTTGGTCCTCTTTGTAATCTCCTTCGCAAGGTTTTCTTCTTTGACTCATCTCTTAAAGTTGATATTCATTGGAAATCTGTTCTAAACTGAGACCTTCTCACACCGTAAGTGCACATCCACCTCAGGTGATCCCACCTGCTCCCATTGCTTCAACGCTGGTGACTTCACCTGGCCAATTCCAGTGCATCCTTTAGGTCTTGGCTTAAATATCACCACCTCCTGGAAGTCTGATTGAACTTTCCTCTCCACATTAGCTCAGGTACCCCTCCAGTGTGTTTCCCCTATTATAACCCACACCACACGTGATTGTAAATGCTCATTTAATTAGCCCCCTTTCCCGCCAGACAGCTGCTAAAGAAAGGAGACTATTCCTGTTTTGCTCACTAGTCTAGTGCCTCCTCCAAGCACATGTGGGACACAGATTAAATATTTTCTAATAAATGGGTGAATGAATTGTGTGCATGGAGCAATTTATTTCTTAATCAAAATGAAACAAATCTTTCAATAGTTTCAGCTGCAGGATCAACATGCAAACAAACCACTGCTCCCTGGTGGTGGAACCCTGTTACTCAGACTTGGTCATCGATGTAGGAGACGGGACTCTTGGTGAAGGAAACAGAAATAAGCTGCAGAAAATTCCGAGAGAGCAAGAGAAGGTGAAAGTCATACAGGCTGCATGTGCTTGATTAAACTCAGGAGGAGGAGTGATTCGGCTGGCTTTGGCAAACAAGGCTGAGCATCCCGTGGACATGGGACTGGATTTAGAACAGTGTTTGAGGGCGCTTATTCAGTCTTCAGATTTGCAGACTTTCTTTGAGACTAAGCAACAAGGAAGGTGTTTTTACATTTTCGTTAAATCTTGGAGCGGTGACCCTTTGCCTGAAGACATTTCTGTTAAGCCCCGCGTTTGCAGCCTGGGTTCTTCATTATACTGTAGATCTGGCACCTCAGTGCTTCCCATGAGTTCAAGAGATGCATTCAAGTTCCTGAAAACCAAGAAAAGAGATGCAGAAGATAGTCTGATTAATGAAGGATCTCTACCTCGTAAAATTCCAAACGCTAAACATCAGATCCTTGAATCGGATCCTGCTTACCAAGTTTTCCAAAGAGACAGATTTGAATATGGTGAAATCTTGCCTTTTCCTGAGTCCCAGGTCACAGAGTTTAAACAGTTCTCTACAAAACACATCCAAGAATATTTAGAAAGCCAAATTCCAGAGTATGTCCCTGCATTTGCAAATACGGGAGGAGGCTATCTTGTTATTGGAGTGGATGATAAGAGTAAACAAGTCCTGGGATGTGCTAAAGAAAATGTTGACCGCGTCTCTTTGGAAAGTGCAATAGCGGGAGCAATTTCCAAGTTGCCTGTTATCCATTTTTGCTCTTCCCAACCAGCGCTGAGGTATGAGACCAAAATGATAGATGTGTTTCAGCTGGAAAAGTTGTATGGTTATCTCTGTGTGGTCAGAGTGGAGCCATTCTGCTGTGCAGTGTTCTCAAAAGCTCCGAGCTCATGGCTCGTGAAGGACAAGCACGTGTGTAGCCTGACAGCTGGAGAATGGGTCGGCATGAGGATGGACACAGAGCCAGGTGAGAGGGAGAAAGCTCTTCCTTCCCTGTTCTTCTCTCCCTCTGTGGCACCTCCATGTCCTTTCTTCATTCTCTATAACTTTGCACTCCTCCCCAAAACTAAAATTTGCCTTCTGTAAATCTCCATGCTTTTCATGTACGGGAAGAGTTTGTTGGGTAAGAAAAAGCCAAAACCAAGTATTTTGTAAGTGGTGATTTCCCACAAAAGAAAAAATAAAGGAAATAATTTAGAAATGAATTCCTCGGCTAACTATGTGTTAATTATTCATTTATTTTTTTAATTTTTTGTTTATTGCAGTAACATTGGTTTATGGCATTGTATAAATTTCAGGTGTACATCATTATACTTCTATTTCTACATAGATTACATCATGTTCACCACCCAAATACTAATTACAACCCATCACCACACACATGTGCCCAATTATCCCTTTCGCCCTCCTCCCTCGCCCCTTCCCCTCTGGTAACCACCAATCCAATCTCTGTCTCTATGTGTTTGTTTATTGTTTAAAATCCTCTGATTGGAACTGGCTGGAGCCTCATAAGAATGATTCCCTTGTACCTCAGTTTAGCATGAGATCAGCTCTGGGAGACAAGAGCCAGGGTTGGGTGAGGTTTGTTTGGTTGGGATTAGTGGAGGTACATGTGCAGGAATATAAAATACACGATGATTAGAATTTAAAAAGACAGTGGGGATTTTTTGTTTTTAATTTTATTTTTGAGGAAGATTGGCCCTGCGCTGACTTCTGTTGCCAATCTTCCTCTTTTTCTTTTCTCTCCCCAAAGCCCCAGTACATACTTGTGTATCACAGTTGTAGAGTTGTAGCTCCTCTATGTGGGATGCCACCTCAGCATGGCCTGATGAGCGGTGAGTAGGTCTGCGCCCAGGACCCGAACCGGCAGCTGCCGAAGCAGAAAGCACGAACTTAGCCACTACATCACTGGGCCGGCCCCAACAATGTTTTAAGTTCCATTACAATTTGAGCAAATAGCCATTCAAACATAGAAGAGGGAGCATTATATTGAGTGAGGAAACATTCAACATTTAAAGGAAGGGCTCTGGATCTTTGGGAACCTTGACATAGAGTCAAGTGAAGTATCTGCCTTTGTGTCTTGAATTGTACCGTGTTAAATGAAACATAGACGTCAGCTTATCCGGCCTAGTACAGTGTTGAGGGATGAAATCCTATAGAGTAAGATGAGCTTTCTTTCTTTCAGAGTTGACCGAAGCTTTTGAATCTCAGCTGAATCAGTTTCACAGGCCTACAAGTTGCAGACCAGTATATTCTAAGAAAAATCTGGAACATAAAGCAGATCTCCAATGAAGTTTATTTCCAGGTACTAACCGCCAGTTTTTACATAAGGAGAAAGGGAGACAAGTGAATACATTTGGTTAAAAATAAATCCATGGAAGACTGTGTTCTGTAAATCTGGGTGTATAAAGTGACAACGCCACAAGCCTCTTGGGGTGAGTGTCAGAGGCCCTTAGAAATCGTCTAGCTTAGTGTTTGCCGAATCTGGCTGATTATCAGAAATGCCGTAGGAGGTCGTTAAACATGCAGATACGCAGGCCCTCACCAAGAGTGTATGCTCCTGCAGTTTCCAGGGGTGGGGGTTGGGCGTGTGCATTTGAGCAAGCTTCCCAAGTGATTCTGATGCTCCACCGGGTTTGGAAACCGCTGATCTGGTCCAACTGTAGGCAAAACACTAGATTGGGGGGAACAGTGGAATAATTGTCCACCTCTGGTCAGCTTTTCAGGGATGGAAGCATTATGCCTGTAAAAATAGTTAAAGTTTTCACCTAGATAGAATATAAAAACACAGAGAAACCTAGAAAAAAACACAGAAATGCGAGATCTGACAGTAGAATATTATATACAAGTATAATATACGTATATATATGTCTAAACGTTTATCAAGGTCCTGGTAATTGCTAGCTTAGACCTACCTTACATCCATTTTCAATCAAATATTTTCTTTACTTACCTGAGATCTTTGTAGTCATTAGCTTACCAGAAAGTTTTTTTTTTTTTAGCATTCCACAATAAGAACATGAGACACAAGAGTAACTGAGTATATGGCTGTTTCTTTCTCAGGCTCAATAAATTCCATTTAGGTTCGCACTCTCTCCTTCTTCATGAGATATGTACAAGGGTGACTTCATTTCACCAGATTTGTAGGGTGTGGGTTAAAGATAGGTGTGCTAGATAGAATTTCCCTTAAATTCTACAATTATTTGGGGGCCTTACACTCCCTTTTAAGTGTAATATGTGATTTATAGAAAATACCAACAGCATTTTTTAAATCTTTTCAGTTCTTTCCATGTCTAGTGCCCCCAGGACATCAGCAATACACTCCTGAATCCCTCTGGAAGGAGCTGTCCAAACAGCATGAATGTCTGGAGGACTTAATAGATAAGCAAATGCGTCCTTTCTCCCGGGGAATTTTGATCCTCTCTGGAAGTTGGGCTGTGGACCTGAACTTGCAAGAGAAGCAGGGAGTCATCTGCGATGCTCTGCTGATAGCACAGGACAGCCCCCCGTTCTCTGCACCATTCTCAGGGAGCAGGACGCAGACGGCAGTTCTACTGCACCCGCACCGCCTTCACTGTGAAGCAGAAGGTGATGAACAGGGGCGGCTACACCGGGAAGCTGTGTGTCAGGACCAAAGTCGTCCACCTGAGTCCTGAGAGCCATGCGGAGTCCTTGGCGGGTTCCGGCTCCACCATCGATTACCCCGGGTCCCATAACCTTGCAGACACCCAGCAAATGGAAGCCTTGCTGCAGTCCCTTGTGACTGTGCTGCTCAGCTTCAGCTCTTTCTTGAGTGACCAGCTTGGCTGTGAGGTTTTAAATCTGCTCACAGCCCGACAGTATGAGATCTTCTCAACAAACCTCCGCAAGAAGAGAGAATTGTTTATCCATGGCTTACCTGGCTCAGGGAAGACCGTCATGGCCATGAAGATCATGGAGAAGATCAGGAATACGTTTCACTGTGAAGCAGTTGAAATTCTCTACATTTGTGAGAACTGGCCTCTGAGGAACTTCATCAGGTAAGCAGTGGCATCTCACTGTCGCCAAATGAGGTACAGTCTGAATTCACTCCACACAACCCTCACTCCTTGTTCCTTGCGAGTTTGGTGGTAAAATGATCTGTGACAACAGTCCCATGTTCCAAGGAGCATGGTAGAGTCATTTCCCTCCTTTATTTATTTGAAGAAAACCTGAGTGTGTCATTTTAATTTTTACAGTAATAAAAGTATCTGCCAGGCAGTGACCCGGAAAACTTTCATGAAGCATAACTTGGAAAAGATTCAACACATCATCATTGATGAAGCTCAGAATTTCCGCACTGAAGATGGGGATTGGTATAGGAAGGCAAAAACCATCACTCAGAGAGAAAAGGACTGCCCAGGAATTCTCTGGATCTTTCTGGACTACTTTCAGAACAGCCGCTTGAGTTGCAATGGCCTCCCCCATTTCTTCCCCAGTTTCTAAGAGAAGAGCTCACCAGAGTGGTCCACAATGCAGATCCAATAGCCAACTACCTACAAAAAGTAATGCAGGATGTCAGAAGAAAACCTCCACCTAACATCCCTCCAGGGTGCCTGGAGTTGGTCCATGAAGCTAAATGGGCTCAGGGCGTTCCAGGTAGCTTCGAGATTCTGAGGTGCTCGAACTTGGAGGAGATGGTGGTCCAGGTAGCAGAGAAGTGCTGGTTTTTCTTGAGGAATGGTTATTCCCCCAATGATATTGCTGTGTTTTTCAGCAGAGTAAGTGAAGTGGAAAAAGATGAAGATAAGTTTCTAAAAGCAATGAAGAAGAAGAACGAGTCTGAGCTCAATGATGCATCCATTTTGGCCAGTCACATCCTGCTGGTCAATTTTTAGGCCTTGAAAGAAACGTTGTATTTGGGATCAATCCAGTGGTAGCTGAGCCAGCCATTTTCAACAATCTTCTGCTCTGTCTGGCTTCCAGAGCGCAGAAACATCTGTATATTCTGACACTTTCTAACTTAAAGAAAGACCTCAATCTAAGAAGAACTGATCAAGTATTCCCTCTGTCCCTGCAGTTTCAGAAAAGGAATGACTATTCTGCATCATAAAAGTATTATTCCTAACAGTGGAACTTGGTAAGAAGACTGGCTTCAGAGTTGTTGCTATATTCTGTGAAAAGAACTTCTAAACGTCTAATTCTGATTGGCCCTATTAATTAATTCTTTTTATTGCCTTGCTATTTATATTGACATTAAATTTTTTAAAACATAGCATAAGTTTTCTTTGGTAAGCCAGAAGAGAATTGTTGGTAATTCCTTCTTTGTCCACACTTGAACAGCAATAAAATATATAACTGCACTGTATTTCTTTATTTTATAAAGAATTCAAGAACTCGTGGCTCTTTATTTATTTATTTATTTTTTATAATTTTATTTATTTATTTTTTTTCCCCCAAAACCCCAGTAGATAGTTGTATGTCATAGTTGCACATCCTTCTAGTTGCTGTATGTGGGACGCGGCCTCAGCATGGCCGGAGAAGCGGTGCGTCGGTGTGCGCCCGGGATCCGAACCCCGGCCGCCAGCAGCAGAGCGCGCGCACTTAACTGCTAAGCCACGGGGCCGGCCCTCATGGCTCTGTAAATTGAACAAAGAATGATATGAATTGGACCATTAATCTGAGAGCTGGTGAGTAGTCCCACCACAGCCAATTTCAAGCTACCTGTTGAAGCTGTGGCATCCTGAGGCTCCCAGCATCTCTGAGAATTGAACAGCTGGC